>NC_092334.1:271223928-271544285 GCF_046630445.1 Rutidosis leptorrhynchoides
ACCTCCTAAACTTGATTATGAAATTTGGTGAATTTAGTTTAGGGTTTGATGAACTTGAAATGAATCTTAGATGCATTGAATGATTGCCATGTTGTTTTGTTTGCGTTTAGTTGTATTGTATGCTTGATTATCCTCAAAACGGCGTATTACACATGTGCATTAATTTCCCGAATCATAATATGGCATTTATGAAATTGGAGTAATAAATGATGAGCATTAATGGTGATTTTGATATGAGTTTGTTTGGTTTTGATTGAGTAAATGCGTTTAGTTATTCTCCTTGTCAAATTACCTTTCTAATGATATATGATATGCGTTTTAAGTGTTTTCGGTGCATGAGATGTGTTAAATTGTATTTTGGTTCGTGACTTGGACCATTTTTCTGCAAACTGCATGTTTCCCAGGTATTGCGCGCCGCGCATATACCGCGCGCCGCACAGAATTAGAAATCCCAGATGTTTGCCTTCGTGGTTAAGTTCTGACCAGGATTTACACTTGGGTGCACGCCGCGCAACCCATAGCGCGCCGCGCATACTGCTCAGCTCATTTTGTCTTTGTTTTTCATGTCACAAAAATGTTTCCCGCTTTACTATAACCCCGTTTACCATGAAACTTGACTATTATGCTCGTATATGACTTCTCATCATGAGAAAATTGTCGGACACCCGACCCGACCCCGTTGACTTTGACTTTGACCAAGTTTGACTTTTAGTCAAACTTAACCAAACGATTATACAATCGTTCTAACATGCTTAACTACTTGTGTCGTGCATGAAACTTGACAAATTGATCCACGTGCTATATTAATCGAGTCGTAACGAGCCATAGGACTAATTGAACATCTTTGACCCTTCGTGACTATCGTTATTGATACAACCTATTTGTTTAGGTCAAGACTAGCATTGTTCTTTGCACACGTTACTTGTCGAAGTACTTTTTGTTCGTGCATACAAGGTGAGATCATAGTCCCACTTTTACTCTTTTAAACTTACTTTTGGGATGAGAAAACATAAACGATTCTTTTGAACTAAGTGAACACAAGAATGGGAAAACAAACATTCTACATACGAGTTTAGAACGAAAATCCTCAATCCGATTATCATTAGTTACATCAGATGGTGTAAGCGAGAACTTATGTTATATGGCCATATGGGTTGACAACCCTCATCTTTGACGGTTCGCTACCGTCTACGGATGAAATATATTTTCGAGAATCAGTGTTTGTTCTAGCACTATGGATGGGGTATACAATGGATGGAATGTTAAGCTTTGATAATTGGGTGCTCGTGAATATTAACTTTTAGAATGTATTACTATTATTTCAACTTTGCAAACCTTGTGGTTCGACTTACTTTACTTTTACTCACAAACTTACTTAAACCTATGATTTCACCAATGTTTTCGTTGACAGATTTCTATGTTTTTCTCAGGTCTTGCACGATATGTGATACATGCTTCCGATCATTATTTGATACTTGCATTGGATGTCGAGTATACATGCTTTTCATGGAGCGTCTTATGACTTTACTTTAAACCGTGTCACCTAGATTTCCTTTGTACTTATAACCTTGTAACTTAACTTTTGGTTGAACAATTCTTGTAAACTTTGGAAACAATCTTTATTTTGAAATGAAGGCGACATATTTTGGTCAAACTTTGTCTTAAAGACTTATGACCATGCAATGGGACCTACGTAGACGACGCCGTCACTTGACGATTTGTCGGGGTCGCTACATCTTTAACATCATTATCGATCTATCCTAATTGTCTAACACTGTCATCAACTAATATACTCCTTATCATAATCTTAATCTTAACTATCAACATCTAAATTTTGAAGCAAGAGTGTGTGATGGTGTAACGACCCTACTTTTTCCGTTATCTTTTGCCGTTAATTATTTAACGACCGTTAATTATTTTTCGTGCCACGTCATTTCTATGACCTATATTATTATTTTTGTAATAATATATTAATTATTATGTGTTATATGAATATTTGTATTCATATCTTTAATTGTACGTTTCTACGTGTCGCGAATTTCTATCCGGCGAATCTTTTTGGTTTTCAAACCAACGGTCGAACTTTTGGAATTTTTAAGTCCTTATTATTTTAAATATGATATTTTGATGTCATATGATTATATATAGTGTTTATATATTTTATTCGTCGCGTATTTATTATCTCTTCGAAAAATCAATCGCGTAGCGGCGTTTTCGCGTTTCGGGTTTCGTTCGGGCGTTCGGGCCACTAGGATTTTGTCATTTATCAAATTGGGCCACTATGGGGCCCACCCCATTCAGTTCTTGGCCGAAATTGTCAAGGAGGGGGGGTATACCCCATTCATTTTTGCAATACTCCTCATTTTTACATTTTATTCCTAATTTTATCAAACCTAATTTTAGATATTTGCTCTCTTCCTCCCCTTTTGCTCCCTTGAGCCGTCGCCACTTCCACCACCAACATCATCATCATTAATTAATTTTAAAGCTTGGATCAAGGATTGATTAACACCAACGCGTTCCTCTCAATCTCCTCTACGCGATAACATCCATTGATTATTGATTAGGGTATAAACCCTAACCCTAGAACTTTTGATTTTTCATTTATTTTCTGTATTTTTATGATTATTTAGTAGTATGATGTTTGTGGATTATTGTAATGGTGTTTGTATGCATAGATGTACTCATAATCACATGTTTTCGGTTTGTAAAATTCTGGACAGCAGCTTTTTCGTGTGTTTCTGATATGATGACTGATATAAATGTTAAAATAAAGTATCTAGATGAGTTCCTCTCATCAATACGTTAATTTTAGACTCCGGATTCATGTCGTTTCGATTCCCGGAACCCTAATTATGATCAAAGTGGTATTTTGTTAAGATTGAAATGTGATTTTGGTATGAACCAGGTTTGGTCTGACTTTGTGACCATATTTGGTGACTTTAGGGTGTGTTAGTGTGTTAGAACTGATGGTGGGGCGAACTTTCATGTTCGGGTCATCTCAATCCAAGCCACGAATCACCCGTTACGTCTAAAACACGTTTTTGATTGAATTAAAGTTCCAAGTAGTGTATTGGCTGTATATCACGACTTGTGGGCTGTTCTTGGTGTGTTCTTGAGTGTACCAAAGTGTCGGGTGGTTTGCTTAGGCGGAGATATATGTAAGGCTCGCCGAAAACCGACACCCGGGGCTCAAGATACGACCCGATGAACTTTTGATTAAAACTTATGGTTAAATATTAAAACTTATGAGAAAAATAATGATTTTCATTATTGATTAATTACTTATGATATAAGAAGTAATTATTATTATTTAAGACTTATGATATATATTTATTATATCATTTAATTATGACTTATGATTTAATTAACATTTTAATTAAACTTATGATTAATAATACTTTTATTATTAATGAAAAATACTTATGATAAGTATTAAACTTATATTATGAGATTATTATTATTATAGGACTTATAATAAGGATTAAATAATTATTTAATTATTATAAGACTTAGTTATTATTTAATTATTAAATACTTATGATTTAATAAGTATAATTAGAAATTTATGATATGATTAATAATTCATTATTAATTAATAATACTTATGATATGATTTAAAATTTATTATTAATTAATAATACTTATATTATGACTAATATTTAATTAATTAATTAATTACTTATGTTATATTAATTATATCATTTAAACTTATCTAAACTTTAATAATTCATTTTTATTTAATTAAACTTATGTTAAGACATAATTATACACTTTTGACTTTAATAAACATTATAACCTATGTTATTATTATAACTTACACTTTTCAAATTAATGTTGACTATGTTTGACCAAGGTTGACTTTTGAGTTGACTTTCGGTTGACTTTGACTTTTAGTTGACTTCTGTTGACTTTCTAAATAAGGAAACTTTCCTAACTTCAAAACTTTCTAAAAATAGAACTTTCTAAATTTGAAAACTTTCCAAAAATAGAAACTTTCCAAAAATAGAAACTTTCCAAAAATAGAAACTTTCCTAAAATAGAAAACTTTCCAAAAATGGAAACCTGCTAAAAATAGAAACTTTCTAAAAATAGAAAGTGTGTGTCCGTATGCTGTTCCAGTCAAACCGATGCTTGCCGAGTGTTATTCTATGTCTACTTGCAACATGTACAATAGCTATCATACTAAGACTTGACCTAAGTTAGTTATTTATATCGGCCTGCTTTATTTATAGGTCGGCGTTGTGATCTTTCTTGATCACTTTACTTTATTTGCTATTCGCTTGTTTGTGAGATTTCTTCAGTTGCTATTAAGGTGAGTTATAGTCCCATTTTTCTATTTTAAATCTTTTGGGATGAGAATACATGCAATTTATTTTATATTTTGGACACAAGTGGAAGTTGGTTTAAATTATTCATTGTGAGTCGAACAAAAATATTCCCTAATCTGGTAATTGTAATCACTGGTTTCTACTGGTGAACGCGAATCCTATGGATAGATCTATCGGGTTTGACAACCCCATTTCGAGCTAGTCGCGCTAGCAATTTATAATCGGAATGTTTAGTACTTCGTATTTTGTTGTAGATACACTTGTTCGGTGTATATTATTTATTGTGTTTGGCAAGGGTAAATAAATGGTTAAGTGATTACCAGGTGGCTCACGGAAAATGGAATAATGTTTTATTATATGTTTTCTAGCATATAATTTGGTGGTTCAAAAAGGAGTTTTTATGTTTTCAAACATAAATTTTTATTGTTTAAATTAAATATTGTTTGCAATATTAAACCTATAATTCACTCAACATTTTTGTTGACAGTTACTCGCATGTTTTATTCTCAGGTTCATGATTGATTGCTTTCGCTGTGCTTAGAGAGTCTGCATATTTATGATGGCAGCTTTTGTTAAACATTAACTTGCATTCTATTTTGTTACATTAAAAAGTGGTTGTTTGTTGACTTTATTTTGGTCAACTTTTGGTTAAAGTATTATTGTATAGTTTTTCTAAACTTATACATTTTAGTAGATTTCCTTTATAGGAAATCATTTTTAAATAAAGAATGCAAGGTTGTTTTATTAAATTCATATAGATTTTCGATCAAGCTGTGGGACCAAGTGACGGAGCCGTTAAGTGTTTTGACGTAGTCGTCACAGATGGTTTCGGCCCAATCAACACAAACAATACACGGCCTAAATAAAAGGTCCAATAATCAAGCTTAATTGTGTAGTCCATGTAGGATCCACTAGCTAGCCCACTAACAACTAAATCAAAAGTTACGGCCCAAGTAGAATTTCGTGGGTCCTATGGTTTTCACAAAAAAAATTCATCTGAAGAAGAGATGGTACATCAGCTAAATAATACCAACTTTTATTCCATCATCAACATTATTTTATCCACACAGTAAAAGTCCTCATCATCTATCATTTGATATCTTTATCTTTATCATTATCAAAAAAAAACATAATCGTAATCATCCTCATTAACGTACATCATCCCCATCATCGAAACCATTATCATACATCATCACAGTTGACATCACCATCACTTCTTTTCATCGTCGAGCTTCATTAACTTCATTGTGACCCGTTCATCATCATTATCATAACTAACAATCATCATCATCACTTGTATTAGAAGAAGAAGACAGAAAACGTTTTGCACAAAAGTAGCAGGATCGCTCGCTGTAGTATGAGGTTTGGGCTTGGATTAAAATAGAAAAACAATAAGGTTCTTGTTATGACCCAACAATTCAGAGCCCAACAAACGCCCATATAAAATATTACGGCCCAGCAGCCCTATGCAAACGAACTTCGTAGATTTGGGTTTGGAAAGAAAAAAAATAACAAGCAGCCAACTAGAATTCGATGGATATAGTGATGAAGGGAAAAGAAAAAAAAAATATGTCATCATCCACTCACTAGTCCCAATTGGAAACGTATAAGGATTCAATTTGTTTGCAAGTGGTTGTTTGCTTTCACTTTAATATTTAAGTGGGGTGGGTTGTTTGATCCATGTTGGCCACAAAGTAAAAGTAGCAACACCTATAGCACCCCTTTAAGTTAAATGATCATATCAATCATCATCTTTATTACGTAGAGCTTGTTGCAGAAAAAAATAACGAGCGAGTACCAATTGTTTCGTGGTGCATTTTTCAATATTATCGAGCTGTTGTAACTAAAACAGAAACAGATCATATTCGTGAAACAAGAGAGAGATTTGAAGAGTGTCGGTCATGATAGTTGCTAGGGTTTAAGGTGATGGTTAGTCAATATTAGAAAGGGAACATGGTGGTGATCGTTAAGTGGTGGGTTTTGTGGGGTGGTTCTTCAGTGTAGGAAAGGCTTGATCAAGTGGATTTTGTTTAGTGAGGATGGTGGTTGAGGTTCAAAGGTGGTAACGGTGGTGGAAGTAAGGGTGACTGAATGGTGGAGGTTGTTTAGTGGTTCGAAGGCGATCTTGCATGGTGATCAAAGATGATGGTGGCGAGGTGGAGTGGTGCAAGGTGGTCGGCGATGTTGTATTACCGGAGGATGGTGATGATCTAGTAGTGCTCGAGAAAGAAAAATTTAGAAGTGAGAGATGATTATGTTGAGAGGGTATTCAATATTCATATTCATATAAGTACTATTATATATATGTATATATATATATATATATATATATATATATATATATATATATATATATATATATATATATATATATATATATATATATATGGATATAATTATGTGGTAACGTACAATAATGATTATAATACTTGTGAGTGAAATGAAAAGAAGTAGGCACAGTAAACTCAATTCATTCACGGATGAAAAGAAGAATAAATGGGGAGGTGCACAGTAAACTCAATTCATTCACGGATGAAAAGAGGAATAAGTGGGGAGGTGATTGTATGCTAGTGTTTGGATTACTTAATTATAGATAAATATATAATAGAATATATAGGTCGATCATATATCATTGAATGTATATCTATTATATATAGTTACATGTTTATGTGACTATAGAAAATTGATTATTCTCAATCAAAAAAACAGTATCTATACTCAATCATCAATAGGTATTATTTCAATCAACAACATTATTTAATATAAAGTAATAATTATAATAATGAATTGAAATTAAACGTGTGATACAGTTAGCCATCGCCTTACACGGACTGGATTTCGTACTCCGTCATTAACCAGTGGCGGATGAAAAAGTCTTCAGAAAAATCTTAAATTTTTATAGTAATTATCTTTATTTATTTAAGTCATTATGATACAAAAATCAATCATTAATTTAATAAATAAAAATTACATCAACTGTCCCTCTCATTTCTGGGTAAAATATAAAAAGTGTTAAAACTTAACAAATAGTTCCTAAATACATTTTTAATAAGCCTAAAATTTATAGAGCTCATTTTCGTATCACCGTTTATTTTAAAATTATATAAGTTTGAATTTAACTTGCTTAATATCAATCAAAACATCAAATGAGTATTACAATCCTTTAATATTTATTTTTAATATACTTTATTTATATATAGAGATATATTTTAAATAATAATTATTATTATTATAATATCCTATATTTATTTTATTAATTTTTAATAACAACAACATATAATACTTCAAATTATATTTTGAATTATTATTTATATATATATACACACATATCTATTTACAATTAATTGTTCGTGAATCGTCGAGAGCAGTCGAAGGTCAATTGAATATATGAACATCGTTTCCAAATTTTCTAGACTCAGCATTACATACTTTGCTTATCGTATCGAAATCATATAAAGATTAAGTTTAAATTTGGTCGGAAATTTCTGGGTCTCACACATATAGAGGTCAAAACCTCGCAACGAAATAAATTAATATGGAACGTTTTTAATCAATAAGAACGGGAAATTTCAGTTGGTATCCGAGCGTTGGTCTTAGAGAACCAGAATTTTGCATTAGTGTGTCTTATCGAGTTTGTTAGGATGCATTAGTGAGTCTGGACTTCGACCATGTTTACTTGAAAAATGATTGCTTAACAAATTTTGTTGGAAACTATATATTTTAAACATGTGAATATTATGTGATATATTAATCTCTTAACGCGTTTGATATTGTGTGATAGATGTCTACCTCTAGCACAAATCCCATTGACTCACCTAATAATAACGAAGAGTCGAATATATATTGGACTGATTCACAATTTCCCGAAGAAGAACCGGAAGAAGAATCAGAACCGGAAGAGGAGGAACCGGAGGAGGAAATAGAACCGGTGGGGGAAATAATAAAATGGTTAAGTAAAAGAAAATCCTCAACCAACCGACCAAGGTTAATTATGGTCAATGGTGTTTCCGCCAAGGAAGCAAAATATTGGGAGGATTACCAATTCTCCGATGAATCGGATTCCGACGAGAATTCTGATGATGTTATAGAAATTACCCCAACTGAATTTAAAAGGGCAAAAGAAAATAATAAGGGAAAGGGCATAAAAATAGAGAAATCTAATTCCAACCCCGATGAACTTTATATGTATCGTCAACCCCCGAAGCCCTTAAGTTGTAACAATGACCCGGGAACCTCTAAACCACCAGGTTTTTCTAAACCAATGTGGAAAACGACGGCTCGTATTAGGGGAACATCATATATCCCCAGAAACTTGGCAAAACGAACCAAAACCGAAGAAGAAGAAGAAACGAGCGAGTCGGAATAAGATAGTTGTATTCATGTGGTGTAATATATGTAATATAGTGTGCTTATGCTTTATGATATATGTAAAAATTGCTTGTATTAATAAGTAAATTTTTTTATGAATCTAACTCTTGTCTATTTTACAGTTTAAAAACACAAAATGGATAGACAACCCAATATTTTAAGAGACCTACCCGGAGACATGATTGATGAAATCTTGTCTAGAGTCGGTCAGAATTTCTCGGCACAACTATTTAAGGCGAAATCAGTTTGTAAGACATTCGAAGAACGTTCCAAGAATGTCTTGGTTTATAAGAGACTTTCATTTGAAAGATGGGGGATATCACATTGGGAAACCCATAAGTTACGATGTGTTTACTTTGACGCATATATTGCGGGGAACCCAAATGCTATTTTATGCAATGGGTTAAGAAATTATTTTGACTCAATGTATCCGAATATAGGACTTCATGATTTAGAAAAAGCGGCTAACATGCAACATAAAGAAGCATGCTATGCTTACGGGTTAGTAATATTCGTTTCTCACCAAAGTGAGAACAAGAACATCAGGCTACAACTATTAAACAAAACGTTCCCATAAGTAACGGAGCCGGTAATTGGAGTAAGAAATGAGGTTTTTAGATTGTTACGGGACTGTTGGACATTACGTAACCCTCGTCTCTTTAACGACGTTAAAACACGCTGTCTTATCAACGGCCATAACGGTTATGTTCCACAAGACCAAGGATGGGAAGTAGTCCTAGTAAAACCAGAATGCATGACTTGTTTCTGGACGTATGAATTACGTGTCTTTATTGCCTTTGCTGAACGACTTGTGTACTAGCTAGAATTATTTTCACAACTATCTTGTATCAAAGTTATTGTGTGCTATATTTCATGCTTTATGTAAAATAAGCGGTATTGTAAGTTTGTAAAATATGGTATAAAAGTTTGAACGCGAAATATTATTATAATCAGTTTTTCATATAGAATTGTAGTAGCTGAATTGTATATTAGCTACTAAGTATGAACTTAACGGGTAGGTACTACCCGAATTTAAACTTATAAAACGCTAATATGAAGAAAAAGCTTTTATAAATGAGTTCATATTATGCTATGAAATACTATTAACTACTCTTAATATTCTGTATGATTAACTTGTTCCATTTGACTATTTTGAAGGAAATGGCACCGACTACTCGACACACCGTGAATATGAATGAAGAGGAATTCCGTACTTTTCTAGCTTCAAAAATAGCCGCAGTACAGGCTGCGCTACATACCAACAATAACCTTGGATCTAGCAGTACAGAAAATCGTGTAGGATGCACCTACAAAGAATTCACTGCCTGCAAACCTTTGGAATTTGATGGAACCGAAGGACCGATTGGATTGAAACGGTGGACCGAGAAGGTCGAATCAGTGTTTTCCATAAGTAAGTGTACTGAAGAGGACAAAGTGAAGTACGCTACGCATACCTTCACAGGTTCTGCATTAACATGGTGGAATACCTATCTAGAGCAAGTGGGACAAGATGATGCGTACGCACTACCGTGGTCAGCATTCAAGCACTTGATGCACGAGAAGTACCGTCCCAGAACCGAGGTCAATAAGCTCAAGACAGAACTTAGAGGGTTACGAACCCAAGGATTTGATATTACCACGTACGAAAGACGATTCACAGAATTGTGCCTATTGTGTCCGGGAGCGTTCGAAGATGAGGAAGAGAAGATCGACGCGTTTGTGAAAGGATTACCAGAAAGAATCCAAGAAGATATAAGTTCACACGAGCCCGCCTCCATACAACAGGCATGTAGAATGGATCACAAACTAGTGAACCAGATTGAGGAAAGAATTAAAGAACAGACGGCTGAAGAGGCTAATGTGAAGCAAGTCAAAAGAAAATGGGAGGAAAACGGTGATAAGAATTACCAATACAACAACAACAGCAATTACAATAATAATCGCAACAATTATCCCAACAATCGCAACATCAATAGTAACTACAACAAATGGCTCAACAACAACAACAACAACAGCAACTACAACAATCATCCCAACAACAATAACAACCGCAACAACAACAACAATCAGAAGCAGCTATGCCAAAGGTGTGAAAAGTATCACTCGGTGAAGTGTGAGGTCTATGGACCAGGGGTTAACAGAACGAAAGGAACAAATGGTGTCAGAACGAGTAATGGCGGAGCAAGCAGTGTCGGAGCAAGTTATGCCAATGTAATTTGTTATAAATGTGGAAAACCGGGCCACATTATTAGAAATTGCCCAAACCAGGAGAACACGAATGGACAAGGCCGCGGAAGAGTTTTCAATATTAATACGGCAGAGGCACAGGAAGACCTGGAGCTTGTTACGGGTACGTTTCTTATTGACAATAAATCTGCTTACGTTTTATTTGATTCAGGTGCGGATAGAAGCTATATGAGTAGAGAATTTTGTGCTAAATTAAGTTGTCCATTGACGCCGTTGGATAGTAAATTTTTACTCGAATTAGCAAACGGTAAATTAATTTCAGCAGATAATATATGCTGGAATCGAGAAATTAAACTGGGTAGCGAAATATTTAAGATTGATTTGATACCAGTAGAGTTAGGGAGTTTTGATGTAATAGTTGGCACGGACTGGCTGAAGAAGGTGAAAGCAGAGATCGTATGTTATAAAAATGCAGTTCGCATTGTACGAGAAGAAGGAGAACCCTTAATGGTGTACGGAGAAAAGGGCAACATGAAGCTACATCTTATTAGTAATTTGAAGGCACAAAAACTAATAAGAAAAGGTTGCTATGCTATTCTAGCACACGTCGAGAAAGTACAAACTGAAGAAAAGAGCATCAATGATGTTCCCGTGGCAAAAGAATTTCCCGATGTATTTCCGAAAGAATTACCGGGACTACCTCCACATCGATCTGTTGAATTTCAAATAGATCTTGTACCAGGAGCTGCACCAATAGCTCGTGCTCCTTATAGACTCGCACCCAGCGAGATGAAAGAACTGCAAAGCCAACTACAAGAACTATTAGAACGTGGTTTCATTCGACCAAGCACATCACCATGGGGAGCTCCTGTTTTGTTTGTCAAGAAGAAGGATGGTACATTTAGGTTGTGTATTAACTACAGAGAGTTGAACAAACTTACCATCAAAAACCGTTATCCACTGCCGAGAATTGACGACTTATTTGATCAACTACAAGGCTCGTCGGTTTATTCGAAGATCGATTTACGTTCTGGATATCATCAAATGCGAGTAAAGGAGGATGATATTCCAAAAACTGCTTTTAGGACGCGTTATGGTCATTACGAGTTTATGGTTATGCCGTTTGGATTGACTAACGCACCAGCTGTGTTCATGGACCTTATGAACCGAGTGTGTGGGCCATATCTTGACAAGTTTGTCATTGTTTTCATCGATGACATACTTATTTACTCAAAGAATGATCAAGAGCACGAAGAACATTTGAGAAAAGTGCTAGAAGTATTGAGGAAAGAAAAACTGTACGCTAAGTTTTCAAAGTGTGCATTTTGGTTGGAAGAAGTTCAATTCCTCGGTCACATAGTGAACAAAGAAGGTATCCAGGTGGACCTGGCAAAGATCAAAACCGTTGAAAAGTGGGAAACCCCAAAAACTCCGAAGCATATACGTCAATTTTTAGGATTGGCTGGTTACTACAGAAGATTCATCCAAGATTTCTCCAAAATAGCAAAACCCTTGACTGCATTAACGCATAAAGGGAAGAAATTTGAATGGAAGGATGAACAAGAAAAGGCGTTTCAATTATTGAAGAAAAAGCTAACTACGGCACCTATATTGTCATTGCCTGAAGGGAATGATGATTTTGTGATTTATTGTGACGCATCAAAGCAAGGTCTCGGTTGTGTATTAATGCAACGGACGAAGGTGATTGCTTATGCGTCTAGACAATTGAAGATTCACGAGCAAAATTATACGACGCATGATTTGGAATTAGGCGCGGTTGTTTTTGCATTAAAGACTTGGAGGCACTACTTATATGGGGTCAAAAGTATTATATATACCGACCACTAAAGTCTTCAACACATATTTAATCAGAAACAACTGAATATGAGGCAGCGTAGGTGGATTGAATTGTTGAATGATTACGACTTTGAGATTCGTTACCACCCGGGGAAGGCAAATGTGGTATCCGACGCCTTGAGCAGAAAGGACAGAGAACCCATTCGAGTAAAATCTATGAATATAATGATTCACACTAACCTTACTACTCAAATAAAGGAGGCGCAACAAGGAGTTTTAAAAGAGGGAAATTTAAAGGATGAAATACCCAAAGGATCGGAGAAGCATCTTAATATTCGGGAAGACGGAACCCGGTATAGGGCTGAAAGAATTTGGGTACCAAAATTTGGAGATATGAGAGAAATGGTACTTAGAGAATCTCATAAAACCAGATACTCAATATATCCTGGAACGGGGAAGATGTACAAGGATCTCAAGAAACATTTTTGGTGGCCGGGTATGAAAGCCGATGTTGCTAAATACGTAGGAGAATGTTTGACGTGTTCTAAGGTCAAAGCTGAGCATCAGAAACCATCAGGTCTACTTCAACAACCCGAAATCCCGGAATGGAAATGGGAAAATATTACCATGGATTTCATCACTAAATTGCGAAGGACTGCAAGTGGTTTTGATACTCTTTGGGTAATAGTTGATCGTCTCACCAAATCAGCACACTTCCTGCCAATAAGAGAAGATGACAAGATGGAGAAGTTAGCACGATTGTATTTGAAGGAAGTCGTCTCCAGACATGGAATACCAATCTCTATTATCTCTGATAGGGATGGCAGATTTATTTCAAGATTCTGGCAGACATTACAGTAACCATTGGGAACTCGTCTAGATATGAGTACTGCCTATCATCCACAAACTGATGGACAGAGCGAAAGGACGATACAAACGCTTGAAGACATGCTACGAGCATGTGTTATTGATTTCGGAAACAGTTGGGATCGACATCTACCGTTAGCAGAATTTTCCTACAACAACAGCTACCATTCAAGCATTGAGATGGCGCCGTTTGAAGCACTTTATGGTAGAAAGTGCAGGTCTCCGATTTGTTGGAGTGAAGTGGGGAATAGACAGATTACGGGTCTGGAGATAATACAAGAAACTACCGAGAAAATCATCCAAATTCAACAAAGATTGAAAACCGCCCAGAGTCGACAAAAGAGCTACGCGGACAGTAAAAGAAAAGATATAGAGTTTGAAATTGGAGAAATGGTCATGCTTAAGGTTTCACCTTGGAAAGGCGCTGTTCGATTTGGTAAACGGGGGAAACTAAATCCAAGGTACATTGGACCATTCAAGATTATAGATCGTGTTGGACCAGTAGCTTACCAACTGGAGCTACCTCAACAACTCGCGGCTGTACATAACACTTTCCACGTCTCAAATTTGAAGAAATATTTTGCTAAAGAAGATCTCACTATTCCGTTGGACGAAATCCAAATCAATGAAAAACTTCAATTCATTGAAGAACCCGTCAAAATAATGGATCGTGAGGTTAAGAGACTTAAACAAAACAAGATACCGATTGTTAAGGTTCGATGGAATGCTCGTAGAGGACCCGAGTTCACCTGGGAGCGTGAACATCAGATGAAGAAGAAATACCCTCATTTATTTCCAGAAGATACGTCAACACCTCCAACTGCTTAAAATTTCGGGACGAAATTTATTTAACGGGTAGGTACTGTAGTGACCCGAACTTTTCCATGTTTATATATATATATTAAATGAAATTGTTATTTACATGATTAAGTGTTTCCAACATGTTAAGCAATCAAACTTGTTAAGACTTGATTAATTGAAATAGGTTTCATATAGACAATTGACCACCCAAGTTGACCGGTGATTCACGAACGTTAAAAATTGTAAAAACTATACGATAACATATATATGGTTATATATATAGTTAACATGATTTTATTATGAGTATGTATCTCATTAGGTATTTAACAATGAGTTATATACATAAAAATGAGACTATTAATTCAAGAAACTCGAAAACGATATATATAACGATTATCGTTATAACAACGTCTTACTAGGTACATATGAATCATATTAAGATATTGATACACTTGGTTAATTATGTTAAATGATAAGTAAATATATTATTAAGTGTATTAACAATGAAATACATATGTAAAAATAAGACTACTAATTTAATGATTTTTAGAAAGAACGACGTCTAGATGACCATTTTAGAAAACATACTTCCACTTTGAGTTTAACCATAATTTTTGGATATTGTTTCATGTTCATAATAAAAATCATTTTCCCAGAATAACAACTTTTAAATTAAAGTTTATCATAGTTTTTAATTAACTAACCCAAAACAGCCCGCGGTGTTACTACGACGGCGTAAATCCGGTTTTACGGTGTTTTTCGTGTTTCCAGGTTTTAAATCATTAAGTTAGCATATCATATAGATATAGAACATGTGTTTAGTTGATTTTAAAAGTCAAGTTAGAAGGATTAACTTTTATTTGCGAACAAGTTTAGAATTAACTAAACTATGTTCTAGTGATTACAAGTTTAAACCTTCGAATAGGATAGCTTTATATGTATGAATCGAATGATGTTATGAACATCATTACTACCTCAAGTTCCTTGGATAAACCTACTGGAAATGAGAAAAATAGATCTAGCTTCAAAGGATCCTTGGATGGCTTGAAAGTTCTTGAAGCAGAATCATGACACGAAAACAATTTCACGTAAGATTTCCACTCGAAATAAGATTGTTATAGTTATAGAAATTGAATTAAAGTTTGAATATGATTATTACCTTGTATTAGAAAGATAACCTACTGTAAGTAACAAAGGTTTCTTGATCTTGGATGATTACTTGGAATGGATTTAGAAAACTTGGAAGTAAACTTGCAATCTTGGAAGTATTCTTGATTTTATGAAACTAGAACGTTTGGAATTTATGAAGAACACTTAGAACTTGAAGATAGAACTTGAGAGAGAACAATTAGATGAAGAAAATTGAAGAATGAAAGTGTTTGTAGGTGTTTTTGGTCGTTGGTGTATGGATTAGATATAAAGGATATGTAATTTTGTTTTCATGTAAATAAGTCATGAATGATTACTCATATTTTTGTAATTTTATGAGATATTTCATGCTAGTTGCCAAATGATGGTTCCCACATGTGTTAGGTGACTCACATGGGCTGCTAAGAGTTGATCATTGGAGTGTATATACCAATAGTACATACATCTAAAAGCTGTGTATTGTACGAGTACGAATACGGGTGCATACGAGTAGAATTGTTGATGAAACTGAACGAGGATGTAATTGTAAGCATTTTTGTTAAGTAGAAGTATTTTGATAAGTGTCTTGAAGTATTTCAAAAGTGTATGAATACATATTAAAACACTACATGTATATACATTTTAACTGAGTCGTTAAGTCATCGTTAGTCGTTACATGTAAATGTTGTTTTGAAACCTTTAGGTTAACGATCTTGTGGAATGTTGTTAACCCATTGTTTATTATAACAAATGAGATGTTAAATTGTTATATTATCTTGATATTATGATATATAATATATCTTAGTATGATATATATACAGTTAAATGTCGTTACAACGATAATCGTTACATATATGTCTCGTTTCGAAATCATTAAATTAGTAGTCTTATTTTTACATATGTATTTCATTGTTAATACACTTAATAATATATTTACTTATCATTTAACATAATTAACCAAGTGTATCAATATCTTAATATGATTCATATGTACCTAGTAAGACGTTGTTATAACGATAATCGTTATATATATCGTTTTCGAGTTTCTTAAATTAATAGTCTCATTTTTATGTATATAACTCATTGTTAAAATACCTAATGAGATACATACTTATAATAAAATCATGTTAACTATATATATAACCATATATATGTCATCGTATAGTTTTTACAAGTTTTAACGTTCGTGAATCACCGGTCAACTTGGGTGGTCAATTTTCTATATGAAACCTATTTCAATTAATCAAGTCTTAACAAGTTTGATTGCTTAACATGTTGGAAACACTTAATCATGTAAATAACAATTTCATTTAATATATATATAAACATGGAAAAGTTCGGGTCACTACAGTACCTACCCGTTAAATAAATTTCGTCCCGAAATTGTAAGCAGTTGGAGGTGTTGACGTATCTTCTGGAAATAAATGCGGCTATTTCTTCTTCATCTGATCTTCACGCTCCCAGGTGAACTCGGGTCCTCTACGAGCATTCCATCGAACCTTAACAATCGGTATCTTGTTTTGTTTAAGTCTCTTAACCTCACGATCTATTATTTCGACGGGTTCTTCAATGAATTGAAGTTTTTCATTGATTTGGATTTCGTCCAACGGAATAGTGAGATCTTCTTTAGTAAAACATTTCTTCAAATTTGAGATGTGGAAAGTGTTATGTACATCCGCGAGTTGTTGAGGTAGCTCCAGTTGGTAAGCTACTAGTCCGACACGATCTATAATCTTGAATGATCCAATGTACCTTGGATGTAGTTTCCCCCGTTTACCAAATCGAACAACGACTTTCCAAGGTGAAACCTTAAGCATGACCATTTCTCCAATTTCAAACTCTATATCTTTTCTTTTACTGTCCGCGTAGCTCTTTTGTCGACTCTGGGCGGTTTTCAATCTTTGTTGAATTTGGATGATTTTCTCGGTAGTTTCTTGTATTATCTCCGGACCCGTAATCTGTCTATCCTCCACTTCACTCCAATAAATCGGAGACTTGCACTTTCTACCATAAAGTGTTTCAAACGGCGCCATCTCAATGCTTGAATGGTAGCTGTTGTTGTAGGAAAATTCTGCTAACGGTAGATGTCGATCCCAACTGTTTCCGAAATCAATAACACATGCTCGTAGCATGTCTTCAAGCGTTTGTATCGTCCTTTCGCTCTGTCCATCAGTTTGTGGATGATAGGCAGTACTCATATCTAGACGAGTTCCCAATGCTTGCTGTAATGTCTGCCAGAATCTTGAAATAAATCTGTCATCCCTATCAGAGATAATAGAGATTGGTATTCCATGTCTGGAGACGACTTCCTTCAAATACAATCGTGCTAACTTCTCCATCTTGTCATCTTCTCTTATTGGCAGGAAGTGTGCTGATTTGGTGAGACGATCAACTATTACCCAAAGAGTATCAAAACCACTTGCAGTCCTTTGCAATTTAGTGATGAAATCCATGGTAATATTTTCCCATTTCCATTCCGGGATTTCGGGTTGTTGAAGTAGACCTGATAGTTTCTGATGCTCAGCTTTGACCTTAGAACACGTCAAACATTCTCCTACGTATTTAGCAACATCGTCTTTCATACCTGGCCACCAAAAATGTTTCTTGAGATCCTTGTACATCTTCCCCGTTCCAGGATGTATTGAGTATCTGGTTTTATGAGATTCACTAAGTACCATTTCTCTCATATCTCCAAATTTTGGTACCCAAATTCTTTCAGCCCTATACCGGGTTCTGTCTTTTCGAATATTACGATGCTTCTCCGATCCTTTGGGTATTTCATCCTTTAAATTTCCCTCTTTTATAACTCCTTGTTGCGCCTCCTTTATTTGAGTAGTAAGGTTAGTGTGAATCATTATATTCATAGATTTTACTCGAATGGGTTCTCTGTCCTTTCTGCTCAAGGCGTCGGCTACCACATTTGCCTTCCCCGGGTGGTAACGATTCTCAAAGTCGTAATCATTCAACAATTCAATCCACCTACGCTGCCTCATATTCAGTTGTTTCTGATTAAATATGTGTTGAAGACTTTAGTGGTCGGTATATATAATACTTTTGACCCCATATAAGTAGTGCCTCCAAGTCTTTAATGCAAAAACAACCGCGCCTAATTCCAAATCATGCGTCGTATAATTTTGCTCGTGAATCTTCAATTGTCTAGACGCATAAGCAATCACCTTCGTCCGTTGCATTAATACACAACCGAGACCTTGCTTTGATGCGTCACAATAAATCACAAAATCATCATTTCCTTCAGGCAATGACAATATAGGTGCCGTAGTTAGCTTTTTCTTCAATAATTGAAACGCCTTTTCTTGTTCATCCTTCCATTCAAATTTCTTCCCTTTATGCGTTAATGCAGTCAAGGGTTTTGCTATTTTGGAGAAATCTTGGATGAATCTTCTGTAGTAACCAGCCAATCCTAAAAATTGACGTATATGCTTCGGAGTTTTTGGGGTTTCCCACTTTTCAACGGTTTTGATCTTTGCCAGGTCCACCTGGATACCTTCTTTATTCACTATGTGACCGAGGAATTGAACTTCTTCCAACCAAAATGCACACTTTGAAAACTTAGCGTACAGTTTTTCTTTCCTCAATACTTCTAGCACTTTTCTCAAATGTTCTTCGTGCTCTTGATCATTCTTTCAGTAAATAAGTATGTCATCGATGAAAACAATGACAAACTTGTCAAGATATGGCCCACACACTCGGTTCATAAGGTTCCATGAACACAGCTGGTGCGTTAGTGAATCCAAACGGCATAACCATAAACTCGTAATGACCATAACGCGTCCTAAAAGCAGTTTTTGGAATATCATCCTCCTTTACTCGCATTTGATGATATCCAGAACGTAAATCGATCTTCGAA
The DNA here is from genome assembly GCF_046630445.1 of Rutidosis leptorrhynchoides. NCBI lineage: Eukaryota > Viridiplantae > Streptophyta > Magnoliopsida > Asterales > Asteraceae > Rutidosis > Rutidosis leptorrhynchoides. Next base: position 271,243,276 of record NC_092334.1, read on the forward strand.
TAAACTGACGAGCCTTGTAGTTGATCAAATAAGTCGTCAATTCTCGGCAGTGGATAACGGTTTTTGATGGTAAGTTTGTGTGACGACCCAGAAATTTCCGACTAAATTTAAACTTTATCTTTATATTATTCTGACACGATAAGCAATGTTTGTTAAGTTAAATCTCAAGGATTTTAAACTATGTTTATACATTCATTTAAACCTCGACCAAATTCCAATGATTCACGAACCATTAAATGAACATATATGAATATGTATGTATATGTGTATATGTTATAAATTGAAAATGTCAACAAAGTATTTAAACGTATAATGCTTTATATGAACGTATTTGTTTCAATATGATTATCGACGAAATTAAAAAAATATATATTAAATGATTGAATTATCAGAAACATTGAATTATAAATACAAGTCTCTGTTGAGAGGTCCACTATGATTTGAGAAAATCTATTCCTCTTAACGATATTCGAAATAATTTGTAAAGCTATTTATAAATAAAAATAAAAAGTGTCATTTATGAAAGTTAGACAAAAGCTAGTGGAAAATTGGTTTCCATAATAATCTATTAATCTATTTTCAAACGTACAAAAACATTTTCAGTTTAAAAAGAACTTTATTATTAAAATGTATATAACTTTTATAAATATCTAGAATCACTTTTGACAACTCATTACTTAACTAGTATAATAAATATAACGATATTTATATTTTATTTCATTAAATATATATAACGATTTAAATTAATATTATATATATTTATACGCGTATTATACATACATAGTTTTTATACTTTTACTATACTTTAACTTTACCTTTACTTTACTTTAACTTTAATAATTCACTTTAATAATTCATACTTTAATAATTCACTTTAATAATTCATACATTAATAATTCACTTTAATAATTCACTTTAATAATTCATACTTTAATAATTCACTTTAATAATTCAAAAATCTATTATAAATAGAATTCAGTAGGTTTCATTATTTCATAGAAACTTGAAAAATAGTTTTTTGAATGAGTCGAAGCTAAGGAAATTATGGGTTATAGCTATGGAGGTGATGGGTATGGTTCATGGGTATGCTCGTGAGGTCAATCTAGTGTTTATCATCTCCGTTGCGTCTACGTACTTTCCTGCAATATTAAATCTCAATATTGATACGTTCGTGAATCCGAGGCCAACCTTGCACTTGTTAAATGATGTTATATGTATTTTTACTGCGAAATACAGTATGGTGAGTTTCATTTGCTCCCTTTTATATATATTTTTTGGGACTGAGAATACATGCGCTGTTTTTATAAATGTTTTACGGAATAGGCACAAGTACTAAAACTAATTCTACGTGGGTTTAAACCAGAAATATACCCTTAGCTTGGTAACATTAAACTACTTGTCTATGTACGGTAGGCGCGAATCCTAAAGATAGATCTATTGGGCCTGACAAACCCCATCCTGACTATGGGATGCTTTAGTACTTCGAGGTTATTTTAAACACACCTGATCTGGTGTACTTCAGAGGGTAAAACATGAACGTTAAGGCTTGTTACCGGGTGCCTACAACTTATTGAATACTTTTATACACTTGCGAGTGTACATATATTTATAAACGAAAATCTTGTGGTCTATTAATATATTGAAATGATTGTTATGATAAACCTATGAACTCACCAACCTTTTGGTTGACACTTTAAAGCATGTTTATTCTCGGGTATTAAAGAAATTTTCCGCTATGCATTAGCTCATTTTAAGGATATTACTTGGAGTCATTCATGGCATATTTTGAAAGACGTTGCATTCGAGTCATTGAGTTCATCAAGATTATTTTTAAGTCAATTATAGTTGGATGTATTATGAAATGGTATGCATGCCGTCAACTTTCGTTGTAAAGAAAGTTTGTCTTTTAAAAACGAATGTAATGTTTGTAAAATGTATCATATAGAGGTCAAATACCTCGCGATGTAATCAACTATTATGAATCGTTTATAATGTATATGAACGGGTCATTTCAGTTGGTATCAGAGAGGTGGTCTTAGCGAACCAGGTCTGCATTAGTGTGTCTAACTGATAGTCGTTAGGATGCATTAGTGAGTCTGGACTTCGACCGTGTCTGCATGTCAAAAGTTTTGCTCATCATTCTTGTCAGAAATTACTTGCTTATCATTCTTAGTCTAGACACATCTTATTGCATTGATTGCATGAATAGTGTATAGACAAAATTCATATCTTAGCGTATCTGCTAATTCATATCTTAACGTATCTGTTACTGTAAACTTTGCCTGACATATTTCGTAAATTCCTCCGTAATCTACGAAATCTTTTGCGCTATATATATAGATATTCTATGTAATTAGAATACCACCCGATAGCCGAAAAATCATTTCATATCGAAAAATCCTTTATTCAATCGAACGAAATGGAATTCGTCATTAGTTCAAGTCTCTCGAATTCCGATATGGAATCCCACTCAAGCTCCAAAAGCAGTGTGACCGGAATGGATCAACCAATTAGCCATCATCTATTCTGGATGAATTGGGGATAGGTTCGTAGCCTCCTCAATAATTGGAGACAAGAAGAAGGTGATCCCTTCCATCCACCACATTGCCCTCTTGGCGATGAACCTGAAGCACTTACCGGCGAACCGGTCCGAAACACCATTTTCTCTCTCATTTCCAGAGTATCTCGTCACGATTATATACTACATTAAATTCTAGATTTTATTTATCCGCTCGTCCGAACCGACAATCACCCCGGTGTAATAGAAGAAGTCAACGAGCTTCGCGCTCGAGTAGTGGTTTTAGAGAATATGGTGCAAGGGTTACAAACACCAACAAATAACGAAGTATTAATTCATAATTCCAATTTTATTGAATAAATACTCTTTAAAAGTTATGTAATTTCTAAAGTCTTTAGGGATTATTCAGTTCTAGTTTCAACCGTAAATCAAATGAGTTTAATTTAATATTAACTCATTAAATCTATGTTACATCTGAAGAAAATATGCACATATATATTTTATAAAGACTGTAATAAAATTCTGTTGTACAAAATATTAATTGTGAAAAAAAAAATTAAACGGGTAGGTAATACCCGAGAGATATATAAATTCAAAATTAATATGTTACATTTTTCGAATCTGATTAAGCAAATCATCAACTATACTCCCAAAATCTCACAACAATATACATTCTTGTATAGTAATCAAAACAACCATTCTCACCCAAATTTGATTACGCATTCTGATTTTGACAAATCAAAATCCAAGTCATGATTTAACAGAAGACATCACTCTTAGATTCCTACATCTTTCAAAGCTATACTTTGGCTTCAAAACTGTGTTAGAACATCATATGTATATTAACGATTACAAACTGTGTTCAAACTCTCCGAAGTTTTCGAAGACACTTCAAATAATGAACAATCGAGATGATGATCCAACCACATATTAACCACATTTATGTACCTAAAAAGCTCTCGAAGCCAAAGTCATAGTTCAACGCGTATCCGTGTCAGACCCTTTGGCATTTATTAGCTAAAATGACTTTTCAATTCCTTTTCAAAGTAGACAGTTTTGTCACAGCTCCAGCAAGTCAACTTCGACTTTTCAGTCGGACTAGTCTTATTATAACCTCGATAAATACGTTGCCCTTTCGCCAACGTTACCGGGGAATCGTTTATATTCACCACATTAGCAATAAACTTACCAACAACTTCACTGATCTTTGACTTTCCAAAAAAAAAAAAAATCATTATAATTATCGAAACCCTATCATATATTTATTCGTACCTTATAACAAGAATTGCCATACCAATTATTGAGAATCAGCAATCAGTATTTTGAAACCTCGCAGCATGTCTACATCAACAATTACATATACACACAACGTCTACCTCCAAGACTTACATTCTTTGAATGAGAAATTTCTGAAAAACACCCTAAACTGCGAACCAGTTCTCGAAATTTTGAAAAATGCTGATGAAGCAACAAAAACTGTAAACGACCTTAACAGTAAAAAGTTGGATTATAAAGGATAGTATATTGGCAAAGCTCAGAAAAAGAGAAGCTTTAGAACTGGAAAACGGATTGAGCAAAGTATGAAGGAGGCTGTGGACAAATCATAAAGGCTGAACCTGCCTTCAAAGGATCCAAATGATTCATTACTTGCTGAAGTCATTAACGAATACCTTGCTCCTAACTCTAAACCCCTGCGGACAATATCCTTCATCATCCTCTGATATTAGACATTCTAAGATATCATCGTATCTTTCATTATAAATATCATCCATACTTCTGAAGATATTTTTATAATTATTCTTATCTGAAATCATTTACCTCTTCGCGCTATCTGTATTATATCATAAAGGAAACTATTTTAGTTTCTAAATTCTGAAACATTCGAGTTTAAAATAGGAATATTCTTGAAGAAGTGTTGGGAGCTGAAGCATGAGTTAGTATAATATAATGACACTTGATCAACGTGATTATATTACAGTAATTCATGCTGAGTTTCTAAATGGAACATGATGATTCACAGATCATAACGTCATCATGTGCTATGTTACACGACTCTTGTATTCTATTTAATCTCTAAAAATATCAAGAATATATTTTCTTGATGATTCGGTCTTTTCAGGGAATTTTGGTAAATTAACAAATCAAGATATTGTCATTACAATTTCCTTCCTAGAACATTAACAATGTTCATTCCAAAATTTATATCTGCGAATTCTGGACCATTACAAGCGGTGCTTAATCGCAAGAAGAAGAAACGAAAGGACAAAACTCCAAAATAGAAATTGGAGTATAAATCGTAGCAAATAGAAGGGAGCATTAACTGTGGATGTCAATGGTTATAGAAGACAAAAGCAGGGGTTTTGAAATATAAGGGAAGATATAAAACCCAACAACCACCCAAAAATTATAAACCGTATATATCGATGCATATAGCAATATAAAGCCACGGAAGAACTAAAAACACTATAAAACCGAGAGTATAGTAGAAGTAAATAGATTCTTCTGGAGGCAGATGAAAAAGAAGAACGACAGATATGAAAGTGAGGAGTATATCGAGAATCAGTACTGGATGAAGCATATTGACAAATACTTTAAAATATGAGTTGAGGGAGAAAGAATAGAAGGTGTGAGTTGTAAGAAAACGAAGGAGGTGGATTTATAATGAAATACCCGACAGAGAAATCAAGATGGATTATCGTATTAATTCGAAGAGAATCATAATCTCCTTAATCACCGAAGCATCAAATCCAACATAGATTACAAAGATTTTCTTTAAATTCGGAGATCAATTGTGATGATGTCAAAAGATATGACGAATCACTATAATCTTATTTCCTTCATTTACGATAACTTCCCTCATACACTTCGAATAATTGAATTATTTTATCCATACTTCTTAGACATGATAAAACTTTATAATCTTCATAATAACATTCTCATTGTTAGTCATGACAACCTCTATCAAATTTCGGGACGAAATTTCTTTAACGGGTAGGTACTGTGACGACCCAGAAATTTCCGACTAAATTTAAACTTTATCTTTATATTATTCTGACACGATAAGCAACGTTTGTTAAGTTAAATCTCAAGGATTTTAAACTATGTTTATACATTCATTTAAACCTCGACCAAATTCCAATGATTCACGAACCATTAAATGAACATATATGAATATGTATGTATATGTGTATATGTTATAAATTGAAAATGTCAACAAAGTATTTAAACGTATAATGCTTTATATGAACGTATTTGTTTCAATATGATTATCGACGAAATTAAAAAAAATATATATTAAATGATTGAATTATCAGAAACATTGAATTATAATTACAAGTCTCTGTTGAGAGGTCCACTATGATTTGAGAAAATCTATTCCTCTTAACGATATTCGGAATAATTTGTAAAGCTATTTATAAATAAAAATAAAAAGTGTCATTTACGAAAGTTAGACAAAAGCTAGTGGAAAATTGGTTTCCATAATATTCTATTAATCTATTTTCAAACGTACAAAAATATTTTCAGTTTAAAAAGAACTTTATTATTAAAATGTATATAACTTTTATAAATATCTAGAATCACTTTTGACAACTCATTACTTAACCAGTATAATAAATATAACGATATTTATATTTTATTTCATTAAATATATATAACGATTTAAATTAATATTATATATATTTATACGCGTATTATACATACATAGTTTTTATACTTTTACTATACTTTAACTTTACCTTTACTTTACTTTTACTTTACTTTAACTTTAATAATTCACTTTAATAATTCATACTTTAATAATTCTCTTTAATAATTCATACTTTAATAATTCACTTTAATAATTTATACTTTAATAATTCACTTTAATAATTCATACTTTAATAATTCACTTTAATAATTCAAAAATCTATTATAAATAGAATTCAATAGGTTTCATTATTTCATAGAAACTTGAAAATATATTTCTCTAAACTCTATCAATCGATTTACACACACACACACACATATATATATATATATATATATATATATATATATATATATATATATATATATATATATATATATATATATATATATATTTGCTCTGTATTATTTCAAGATATTATTAGTATACATAAAATATTACGACGGAGTGATGTCCGAGTGATTTCAAAATAGTTTTTTGAATGAGTCGAAGCTAAGGAAATTATGGGTTATAGCTATGGAGGTGATGGGTATGGTTCATGGGTATGCTCGTGAGGTCAATCTAGTGTTTATCATCTCCGTTGCGTCTACGTACTTTCCTGCAAAATTAAATCTCAATATTGATACGTTCGTGAATCCGAGGCCAACCTTGCACTTGTTAAATGACGTTATATGTATTTTTACTACGAAATACAGTATGGTGAGTTTCATTTGCTCCCTTTTATATATATTTTTTGGGACTGAGAATACATGCGCTGTTTTTATAAATGTTTTACGGAATAGGCACAAGTACTAAAACTAATTCTACGTGGGTTTAAACCAGAAATATACCCTTAGCTTGGTAACATTAAACTACTTGTCTATGTACGGTAGGCGCGAATCCTAAAGATAGATCTATTGGGCCTGACAAACCCCATCCTGACTATGAGATGCTTTAGTACTTCGAGGTTATTTTAAACACACCTGATCTGGTGTACTTCAGAGGGTAAAACATGAACGTTAAGGCTTGTTACCGGGTGGCTACAACTTATTGAATACTTTTATACCCTTGCGAGTGTACATATATTTATAAACGAAAATCTTGTGGTCTATTAATATATTGAAATGATTGTTATGATAAACCTATGAACTCACCAACCTTTTGGTTGACACTTTAAAGCATATTTATTCTCAGGTATTAAAGAAATCTTCCGCTGTGCATTAGCTCATTTTAAGGATATTACTTGGAGTCATTCATGGCATATTTTGAAAGACGTTGCATTCGAGTCATTGAGTTCATCAAGATTATTTTTAAGTCAATTATAGTTGGATGTATTATGAAATGGTATGCATGCCATCAACTTTCGTTGTAAAGAAAGTTTTTCTTTTAAAAACGAATGTAATGTTTGTAAAATGTATCATATAGAGGTCAAATACCTCGCGATGTAATCAACTATTATGAATCCTTTATAATGTATATGAACGGGTCATTTCAGTTTGTTCAACTCTCTGTAGTCAATACACAACCTAAATGTACCATCCTTCTTCTTGACAAACAAAACAGGAGCTCCCCATGGTGATGTGCTTGGCCGAATGAAAACACGTTCTAATAGTTCTTGCAGTTGGCTTTTGCAGTTCTTTCATCTCGCTGGGTGCGAGTCTATAAGGAGCACGAGCTATTGGTGCAGCTCCTGGTACAAGATCTATTTGAAATTCAACAGATCGATGTGGAGGTAGTCCCGGTAATTCTTTCGGAAATACATCGGGAAATTCTTTTGCGACGGGAACATCATTGATGCTCTTTTCTTCAGTTTATACTTTCTCGACGTGTGCTAGAATAGAATAGCAAACTTTTCTTATTAGTTTTTGTGCCTTTAAATTACTAATAAGATGTAGCTTCATGTTGCCCTTTTCTCAGTACACCATTAAGGGTTTTCCTTCTTCTCGTACAATGCGAATTGCATTTTTATAACATACGATCTCTGTTTTCACCTTCTTCAGCCAGTCCATGCCAACTATTACATCAAAACTCCCTAACTCTACTGGTATCAAATCAATCTTAAATATTTCGCTACCCAGTTTAATTTCTCGATTCCGGCATATATTATCTGCTGAAATTAATTTACCATTTGTTAATTCGAGTAAAATTTACTATCCAACAGCGTCAATGGACAACTTAATTTAGCACAAAAATCTCTACTCATATAGCTTCTATCCGCGCCCGAATCAAATAAAACGTAAGCAGATTTATTGTCAATAAGAAACGTACCCGTAACAAGCTCTGGGTCTTCTTGTGCCTCTGCCGCATTAATATTGAATACTCTTCTGCGGCCTTGTCCATTCGTGTTCTCCTGGTTCGGGCAATTTCTAATAATGTGGCCCAGTTTTCCACATTTATAACAAACTACATAGGCATAACTTGCTCCGACACTACTTGCTCCGCCATTACTCGTTCCGACACCATTTGTTCCTTTCGTTTTATTAACCCCTGGTCCGTAGACCTCACACTTCTCCGCGCTATGACCATTTCTTTTACACTTGTTGCAAAATTTGGTGCAGAACCCCGAGTGATACTTTTCACACCTTTGGCATAGCTGCTTCTGATTGTTGTTGTTGTTGCGGTTGTTATTGTTGTTGGGATGATTGTTGTAGTTGCCGCTGCTGTTGTTGTTGTTGTTGTTGGGCCGTTTGTTGTAGTTGCGATTGATGTTGCGATTGTTGGGATAATTGTTGCGATTATTATTGTAATTGCTGTTGTTGTTGTATTGGTGATTCTTATCACCGTTTTCCTCCCACTTTCTTTTGACTTGCTTCACATTGGCCTCTTCAGCCGTCTGTTCTTTAATTCTTTCCTCAATCTGGTTCACTAGTTTGTGAGCCACTCTACATGCCTGTTGTATGGAGGCGGACTCGTGTGAACTTATATCTTCTTGGATTCTTTCCGGTAATCCTTTCACAAATGCGTCGGTCTTCTCTTCCTCATCTTCGAACGCTCCCGGACACAATAGGCACAATTCTGTGAATCGTCTTTCGTACGTGGTAATATCAAATCCTTGTGTTCGTAACCCTCTAAGTTCTGTCTTGAGCTTATTGACCTCGGTTCTGGGACGGTACTTCTCGTTCATCAAGTGCTTGAATGCTGACCACGGTAGTGCGTACGCATCATCTTGTCCCACTTGCTCTAGATAGGTATTCCACCATGTTAACGCAGAACCTGTGAAGGTATGCGTAGCGTACTTCACTTTGTCCTCTTCAGTACACTTACTTATGGCAAACACCGATTCGACCTTCTCGGTCCACCTTTTCAATCCGATCGGTCCTTCGGTTCCATCAAATTCCAAAGGTTTGCAGGCAGTGAATTCTTTGTAGGTGCATCCTACACGATTTCCTGTACTGCTAGATCCAAGGTTATTGTTGGTATGTAGCGCAGCCTGTACTGCGGCTATGTTTGAAGCTAGAAAAGTACGGAATTCCTCTTCATTCATATTCACGGTGTGTCGAGTAGTCGGTGCCATTTCCTTCAAAATAATCAAATGGAACAAGTTAATCATACAGAATATTAAGAGTAGTTAATAGTATTTCGTAGCATAATATGAACTCATTTATAAAAGCTCTTTCTTCATATTAGCATTTTATAAGTTTAAATTCGGGTAGTACCTACCCGTTAAGTTCATACTTAGTAGCTAATATACAATTCAACTACTACAATTCTATATGAAAAACTGATTATAATATATTTCGCGTTCAAACTTTTATACAATATTTTACAAACTTACAATACCGCTTATTTTACATAAAGCATGAAATATAGCACACAATAACTTTGATACAAGATAGTTGTGAAGATAATTCTAGCTAGTACACAAGTCGTTCAGCAAAGGCAATAAAGACACGTAATTCATACATCCAGAAACAAGTCATGCATTCTGGTTTTACTAGGACTACTTCCCATCCTTGGTCTTGTGGAACATGACCGTTATGGCCATTGATAAGACAGCGTGTTGTAACATCGTCAAAGGGACGAGGGTTACGTAATGACCAACAGTCTCGTAATAACCTAAAAACCTCATTTCTTACCCCAATTACCGACTCCGTCACTTGTGGTAACGTTTTGTTTAATAGTTGTAGCCCGATGTTCTTTTTCTCACTTTGGTGAGAAGCGAACATTACTAACCCGTAAGCATAGCATGCTTCTTTATGTTGCATGTTAGCCGCTTTTTCTAAATCATGAAGTCCTATATTCGGATACATTGAGTCAAAATAATTTCTTAACCCGTTGCGTAAAATAGCATTTGGGTTCCCCGCAATATATGCGTCAAAGTAAACACATCGTAACTTATGGGTTTCCTAATGTGATATCCCCCATCTTTTAAACGAAAGTCTCTTATAAACCAAGACATTCTTGGAACGTTCTTCGAATGTCTTACAAACTGATTTCGCCGTAAATAGTTGTGCCGAAGAATTCTGACCGACTCTAGACAAGATTTCATCAATCATGTCTCCGGGTAGGTCTCTTAAAATACTGGGTTGTCTATCCATTTTGTGTTTTTAAACTGTAAAATAGACTAGAGTTAGATTCATAAAAAAAATTACTTATTAATACAAGCAATTTTTACATATATCATAAAGCATAAGCACACTATATTACATATATTACACCACACGAATACAACTATCTTATTCCGACTCGCTCGTTTCTTCTTCTTCGGTTTTGGTTCGTTTTTCCAAGTTTCTAGGGATATATGATGTTCCCCTAATACGAGCCGTCGTTTTCCACATTGGTTTAGAAAAACCTGGTGGTTTAGAGGTTCCCGGGTCATTGTTACAACTTAAGGGCTTCGGGGGTTGACGATACATATAAAGTTCATCGGGGTTGGAATTAGATTTCTCTATTTTTATACCCTTTCCCTTATTATTTTATTTTGCCTTTTTAAATTCAGTTGGGGTAATTTCTATAACATCCTCGGAATTCTCGTCGAAATCCGATTCATCGTAGAATTGGTAATCCTCCCAATATTTTGCTTCCTTGGCGGAAACACCATTGACCATAATTAACCTTGGTCGGCTGGTTGAGGATTTTCTTTTACTTAACCGTTTTATTATTTCCCCCACCGGTTCTATTTCCTCCTCCGGTTCCTCCTCTTCCAGTTCTGATTCTTCTTCCGGTTCCGACTCTTCTTCCGGTTCCTCTTCGGGAACTTGTGAATCAGTCCATGAATCATTCAAATTTACATTTAACTCTTCATTATTATTAGGTGAGTCAATGGGACTTGTTCTAGAGGTAGACAACTATCACATAATATCAAACGCGTTAAGAGATTAATATATCACATAATATTCACATGTTAAAAATATATAGTTTCCAACAAAATTTGTTAAGCAATCATTTTTCAAGTAAACACGGTCGAAGTCCAGACTCACTAATGTATCCTAACAAACTCGATAAGACACACTAATGAAAAATTCTGGTTCTCTAAGACCAATGCTCGGATACCAACTGAAATGTCCCGTTCTTATTGATTAAAAACGTTTCATATTAATTGATTTCGTTGCGAGGTTTTGACCTCTATATGAGATGTTTTTCAAAGACTGCATTCATTTTTAAAACAAACCATAACCTTTATTTCATAAATAAAGGTTTAAAAAGCTTTACGTAGATTATCAAATAATGATAATCTAAAATATCTTGTTTACACACGACCATTACATAATGGTTTACAATACAAATATGTTACATCGAAATCAGTTTCTTGAATGCAGTTTTTACACAATATCATACAAACATGGACTCCAAATCTTGTCCTTATTTTAGTATGCAACATCGGAAGCTCTTAGTATTCACCTGAGAATAAACATGCTTTAAACGTCAACAAAAATGTTGGTGAGTTATAGGTTTAGCCTATATATATCAAATCGTAACAATAGACCACAAGATTTCATATTTCAATATATATCCCATACATAGAGATAAAAATCATTCATATGGTGAACACCTGCTAACCGACATTAACAAGATGCATATATATAAGAATATCCCCATCATTCCGGGACACCCTTCGGATATGATATAAATTTTGAAGTACTAAAGCATCCGGTACTTTGGATGGGGTTTGTTAGGCCCAATAGATCTATCTTTAGGATTCGCGTCAATTAGGGTGTCTGTTCCCTAATTTTTAGATTACCAGACTTAATAAAAAAGGACATATTCGATTTCGATAATTCAACCATAGAATGTAGTTTCACGTACTTGTGTCTATTTTGTAAATCATTTATAAAATCTGCATGTATTCTCATCCCAAAAATATTAGATTTTAAAAGTGGGACTATAACTCACTTTCATAGATTTTTACTTCGTCGGGAAGTAAGACTTGGCCACTGGTTGATTCACGAACCTATAACAATATATACATATATATCAAAGTATGTTCAAAATATATTTACAACACTTTTAATATATTTTGATGTTTTAAGTTTATTAAGTCAGCTGTCCTCGTTAGTAACCTACAACTAGTTGTCCACAGTTAGATGTACAGAAATAAATTGATAAATATTATCTTGAATCAATCCACGAACCGGTGTATACGTATCTCAGTATTGATCACAACTCAAACTATATATATTTTGGAATCAACCTCAACCCTGTATAGCTAACTCCAACATTCACATATAGAGTGTCTATGGTTGTTCCGAAATATATATAGATGTGTCGACATGATAGGTTGAAACATTGTATACGTGTCTATGGTATCTCAAGATTACATAATATACAATACAAGTTGATTAAGTTATGGTTGGAATAGATTTGTTACCAATTTTCACGTAGCTAAAATGAGAAAAATTATCCAATCTTGTTTTACCCATAACTTCTTCATTTTAAATCCGTTTTGAGTGAATCAAATTGCTATGGTTTCATATTGAACTATATTTTATGAATCTAAATAGAAAAAGTATAGGTTTATAGTCAGAAAAATAAGTTACAAGTCATTTTTATAAAGGTAGTCATTTCAGTCGAAAGAACGACGTCTAGATGACCATTTTAGAAAACATACTTCCACTTTGAGTTTAACCATAATTTTTGGATATAGTTTCATGTTCATAATAAAAATCATTTTCCCAGAATAAAAACTTTTAAATCAAAGTTTATCATAGTTTTTAATTAACTAACCCAAAACAGCCCGCGGTGTTACTACGACGGCGTAAATCCGGTTTTACGGTGTTTTTCATGTTTCCAGGTTTTAAATCATTAAGTTAGCATATCATATAGATATAGAACATGTGTTTAGTTGATTTTAAAAGTCAAGTTAGAAGGATTAACTTTTATTTGCGAACAAGTTTAGAATTAACTAAACTATGTTCTAGTGATTACAAGTTTAAACCTTCGAATAAGATAGCTTTATATGTATGAATCGAATGATGTTATGAACATCATTACTACCTCAAGTTCCTTGGATAAACCTACTGGAAATGAGAAAAATATATCTAGCTTCAAAGGATCCTTGGATGGCTTGAAAGTTCTTGAAGCAGAATCATGACACGAAAACAATTTCAAGTAAGATTTTCACTCGAAATAAGATTGTTATAGTTATAGAAATTGAATTAAAGTTTGAATATGATTATTACCTTGTATTAGAAAGATAACCTACTATAAGTAACAAAGGTTTTTTAATCTTGGATGATTACTTGGAATGGATTTAGAAAACTTGGAAGTAAACTTGCAATCTTGGAAGCATTCTTGATTTTATGAAACTATAACTTTTAGAATTTATGAAGAACACTTAGAACTTGAAGATAGAACTTGAGAGAGATCAATTAGATGAAGAAAATTGAAGAATTAAAGTGTTTGTAGGTGTTTTTGGTCGTTGGTGTATGGATTAGGTATAAAGGATATGTAATTTTGTTTTCATGTAAATAAGTCATGAATGATTACTCATATTTTTGTAATTTTATGAGATATTTCATGCTAGTTGCCAAATGATGGTTCTCACATGTGTTAGGTGACTCACATGGGCTGCTAAGGGCTGATCATTGGAGTGTATATACCAATAGTACATACATCTAAAAGCTGTGTATTGTATGAGTACGAATACGGGTGTATACGAGTAGAATTGTTGATGAAACTAAACGAGGATGTAATTGTAAGCATTTTTGTTAAGTAGAAGTATTTTGATAAGTGTCTTGAAGTCTTTCAAAATTGTATGAATACATATTAAAACACTACATGTATATACATTTTAACTGAGTCGTTAAGTCATCGTTAGTCGTTACATGTAAATGTTGTTTTGAAACCTTTAGGTTAACGATCTTGTGGAATGTTGTTAACCCATTGTTTATTATAACAAATGAGATGTTAAATTGTTATATTATCATGATATTATGATATATAATATATCTTAGTATGATATATATACAGTTAAATGTCGTTACAACGATAATCATTACATATATGTCTCGTTTCGAAATCATTAAGTTAGTAGTCTTATTTTTACATATGTATTTCATTGTTAATACACTTAATAATATATTTACTTATCATTTAACATAATTAACCAAGTGTATCAATATCTTAATATGATTCATATGTGTAGTGACCCGAATTTTTCCATGTTTATATATATTAATTGAGATTGATATTTACATGATTAAATGTTTCCAACATGTTAAGCAATCAAACTTGTTAAGAATTGATTAATTGAAATATGTTTCATATAGACAATTGACCACCCAAGTTGACCGGTGATTCACGAACGTTAAAACTTGTAAAAACTATATGATGACATATATATGGATATATATATAGTTAACATGATACTATGATAAGTAAACATATCATTAAGTATATTAACAATGAACTACATATGTAAAAACAAGACTACTAACTTAATGATTTTTAAACGAGACATATATGTAACGATTATCGTTGTAAAGACATTTAATGTATATATATCATATTAAGAGATATTCATACATGATAATATCATGATAATATAATAATTCAAAATCTCATTTGATATTATAAACATTGGGTTAACAACATTTAATAAGATCGTTAACCTAAAGGTTTCAAAACAACACTTACATGTAACGACTAACGATGACTTAACGACTCAGTTAAAATGTATATACATGTAGTGTTTTAATATGTATTTATACACTTTTGAAAGACTTCAATACACTTATCAAAATACTTCTACTTAACAAAAATGCTTACAATTACATCCTCGTTCAGTTTCATCAACAATTCTACTCGTATGCACCCGTATTCGTACTCGTACAATACACAGCTTTTAGATGTATGTACTATTGGTATATAAACTCCAATGATCAGCTCTTAGCAGCCCATGTGAGTCACCTAACACATGTGGGAACCATCATTTGGCAACTAGCATGAAATATCTCATAAAATTACAAAAAGATGAGTAATCATTAATGACTTATTTACATGAAAACAAAATTACATATCCTTTATATCTAATCCATACACCAACGACCAAAAACACCTACAAACACTTTCATTCTTCAATTTTATTCATCTAATTGATCTCTCTAAAGTTCTATCTTCAAGTTCTAAGTGTTCTTCATATATTCTACAAGTTCTAGTTACATAAAATCAAGAATACTTTCAAGTTTGCTAGCTCACTTCCAATCTTGTAAGGTGATCATCTAACCTCAAGAAATCTTTGTTTCTTACAGTAGGTTATCATTCTATTACAAGGTAATAATCATATTCAAACTTTGGTTAATTTATATAACTATAACAATCTTATTTCAAGTGAAGATCTTACTTGAACTTGTTTTCGTGTCATGATTCTGCTTCAAGAACTTCGAGCCATCCAAGGATCCGTTGAAGCTAGATCCATTTTTCTCTTTTCTAGTAGGTTTATCTAAGGAACTTAAGGTAGTAATGATATTCATACCATCATTCGATTCATACATATAAAGCTATCTTATTCGAAGGTTTAAACTTGTAATCACTAGAACATAGTTTAGTTAATTCTAAACTTGTTCGCAAACAAAAGTTAATCCTTCTAACTTGACTTTTAAAATCAACTAAACACATGTTCTATATCTATATGATATGCTAACTTAATGATTTAAAACCTGGAAACACGAAAAACACCGTAAAACCGGATTTACGCCGTCGTAGTAACACCGCGGGCTGTTTTGGGTTAGTTAATTAAAAACTATGATAAACTTTGATTTAAAAGTTGTTATTCTAAGAAAATGAATTTTATTATGAACATGAAACTATATCCAAAAATTATGGTTAAACTCAAAGTGGAAGTATGTTTTCTAAAATGGTCATCTAGACGTCGTTCTTTCGACTGAAATGACTACCTTTAGAAAAATGACTTGTAACTTATTTTTCTGACTATAAACCTATACTTTTTCTGTTTAGATTCATAAAATAGAGTTCAATATGAAACCATAGCAATTTAATTCACTCAAAACGGATTTAAAATGAAGAAGTTATGGGTAAAACAAGATTGGATAATTTTTCTCATTTTAGCTACGTGAAAATTGGTAACAAATCTATTCCAACCATAACTTAATCAACTTGTATTGTATATTATGTAATCTTGGGATACCATAGACACGTATACAATGTTTTGACCTATCATGTCGACACATCTATATATATTTTGGAACAACCATAGACACTCTATATGTGAATGTTGGAGTTAGCTATACAGGGTTGAGGTTGATTCCAAAATATATATAGTTTGGGTTGTGATCAATACTGAGATACGTATACACTGGGTCGTGGATTGATTCAAGATAATATTTATCAATTTATTTCTGTACATCTAACTGTGGACAACTAGTTGTAGGTTACTAACGAGGACAGCCGACTTAATAAACTTAAAACATCAAAATATATTAAAAGTATTGTAAATATATTTTGAACATACTTTGATATATATGTATATATTGTTATAGGGTCGTGAATCAACCAGTGGCCAAGTCTTACTTCCCGACAAAGTAAAAATCTGTGAAAGTGAGTTATAGTTCCACTTTTAAAATCTAATATTTTTGGGATGAGAATACATGCAGGTTTTATAAATGATTTACAAAATAGACACAAATACGTGAAACTACATTCTATGGTTGAATTATCGAAATCGAATATGCCCCTTTTTATTAAGTCTGGTAATCTAAGAATTAGGGAACAGACACCCTAATTGACGCGAATCCTAAAGATAGATCTATTGGGCCTAACAAACCCCATCCAAAGTACCGGATGCTTTAGTACTTTGAAATTTATATCATATCCGAAGGGTGTCCCGGAATGATGGGGATATTCTTATATATGCATCTTGTTAATGTCGGTTACCAGGTCTTCACCATATGAATGATTTTTATCTCTATGTATGGGATGTGTATTGAAATATGAAATCTTGTGGTCTATTATTATGATTTGATATATATAGGTTAAACCTATAACTCACCAACATTTTTGTTGATGTTTTAAGCATGTTTATTCTCAGGTGATTATTAAGAGCTTCCGCTGTCGCATACTTAAATAAGGACGAGATTTGGAGTCCATGCTTGTATGATATTGTGTAAAAACTGCATTCAAGAAACTTATTTTGTTGTAACATATTTGTATTGTAAACCATTATGTAATGGTCGTGTGTAAACAGGATATTTTAGATTATCATTATTTGATAATCTACGTAAAGCTTTTTAAACCTTTATTGATGAAATAAAGGTTATGGTTTGTTTTAAAATGAATGAAGTCTTTGAAAAACGTCTCATATAGAGGTAAAAACCTCGCAACGAAATCAATTAATATGGAACGTTTTTAATCAATAAGAACGGGACATTTCAGTTGGTATCCGAGCGTTGGTCTTAGAGAACCAGAATTTTGCATTAGTGTGTCTTATCGAGTTTGTTAGGATGCATTAGTGAGTCTGGACTTCGACCGTGTTTACTTGAAAAATGATTGCTTAACAAATTTTGTTGGAAACTATATATTTTTAACATGTGAATATTATGTGATATATTAATCTCTTAACGCGTTTGATATTATGTGATAGATGTCTACCTCTAGAATAAGTCCCATTGACTCACCTAATAATAATGAAGAGTCAAATGTAAATTGGAATGATTTGTGGACTGATTCACAAGTTCCCGAAGAGGAACCGGAAGAAGGGTCGGAACCGGAAGAAGATTCGGAACCGGAAGAAGAATCGGAACCGGATGAAGAAATAGAACCGATGGGGGAAATAATAAAACGGTTAAGTAAAAGAAAATCCTCAACCAACCGACCAAGGTTAATTATGGTCAATGGTGTTTCCGCCAAGGAAGCAAAATATTGGGAGGATTACCAATTCTCCGATGAATCGGATTCCGACGAGAATTCCGATGATGTTATAGAAATTACCCCAACTGAATTTAAAAAGGCAAAAGAAAATAATAAGGGAAAGGGCATAAAAATAGAGAAATCTAATTCCAACCCCGATGAAATTTATATGTATCGTCAACCCCTGAAGTCCTTACGTTGTAACAATGACCCGGGAACCTCTAGACCACCAGGTTTTTCTAAACCAATGTGGAAAACGATGGCTCGTATTAGGGGAACATCATATATCCCTAGAAACTTGGCAAAACGAACCAAAACCGAAGAAGAAGAAACAAGCGAGTCAGAATAAGATAGTTGTATTCGTGTGGTGTAATATATGTAATATAGTGTGCTTATGCTTTATGATATATGTAAAATTGCTTGTATTAATAAGTAATTTTTTTTTATGAATCTAACTCTTGTCTATTTTACAGTATAAAAACACAAAATGGATAGACAACCCAATATTTTAAGAGACCTACCCGGAGACATGATTGATGAAATCTTGTCTAGAGTCGGTCAGAATTCTTCGGCACAACTATTTAAGGCGAGATCAGTTTGTAAGACATTCGAAGAACGTTCCAAGAATGCCTTGGTTTATAAAAGGCTTTCGTTCGAAAGATGGGGGATATCACATTGGGAAATCCATAAGTTACGATGTGTTTACTTTGACGCATATATTGCGGGGAACCCAAATGCTATTTTACGCAATGGGTTAAGAAATTATTTTGACTCAATATATCCGAATATTGGACTTCATGATTTAGAAAAAGCGGCTAACATGCAACATAAAGAAGCATGTTATGCTTACGGATTAGTAATGTTCGCTTCTCACCAAAGTGAGAACAAGAACATCGGGCTACAACTATTAAACAAAACGTTCCCACAAGTGACGGAGTCGGTAATTGGGGTAAGAAATGAGGTTTTTAGATTATTACGGGACTGTTGGACATTACGTAACCCTCGTCCCTTTGACGACGTTACAACACGTTGTCTTATCAACGGCCATAACGCTTATGTTCCACAAGACCAAGGATGGGAAGTAATCCTAGTAAAACCAGAATGCATGATTTGTTTCTGGACGTATGAATTACGTGTCTTTATTGCATTTGCTGAACGACTTGTGTACTAGCTAGAATTATCTTCACAACCATCTTGTATCAAATTTATTGTATGCTATATTTCATGCCATATGTAAAATAAGCGGTATTGTAAGTTTGTAAAATATTGTGTAAAAGTTTGAACGCGAAATATTATTATAATCAGTTTTTCATATAGAATTGTAGTAGTTGAATTGTATATTAGCTACTAAGTATGAACTTAACGGGTAGGTACACCCGAATTTAAACTTATAAAACGCTAATATGAAGAAAAAGCTTTTATAAATGAGTTCATATTATGCTACGAAATACTATTAACTACTCTTAATATTCTGTATGATTAACTTGTTCCATTTGACAATTTTGAAGGAAATGGCACCGACTACTCGACACACTGTGAATATGAATGAAGAGGAATTCCGTAATTTTCTAGCTTCAAACATAGCCGCAGTACAGGCTGCGCTACATACCAACAATAACCTTGGATCTAGCAGTACAGGAAATCGTGTAGGATGCACCTACAAAGAATTCACTGCCTGCAAACCTTTGGAATTAGATGGAACCGAAGGACCGATCGGATTGAAATGGTGGACCGAGAAGGTCGAATCGGTGTTTGCCATAAGTAAGTGTACTGAAGAGGACAAAGTGAAGTACGCTACGCATACCTTCACAGGTTCTGCGTTAACATGGTGGAATACCTATCTAGAGCAAGTGGGACAAGATGATGCGTACGCACTACCGTGGTCAGCATTCAAGCACTTGATGAACGAGAAGTACCGTCCCAGAATCGAGGTCAATAAGCTCAAGACAGAAATTAGAGGGTTACGAACCCAAGGATTTGATATTACCACGTACGAAAGACGATTCACAGAATTGTGCCTATTGTGTCCGGGAGCATTCGAAGATGAGGAAGAGAAGATCGATGCGTTTGTGAAAGGATTAAATTAAAGAATCCAAGAAGATATAAGTTCACACGAGCCCGCCTCCATACAACAGGCATGTAGAATGGCTCACAAACTAGTGAACCAGATTGAGGAAAGAATTAAAGAACAGACAGCTGAAGAGGCCAATGTGAAGCAAGTCAAAAGAAAGTGGGAGGAAAACGGTGATAAGAATCACCAATACAACAACAACAACAACAACAGCAATTACAATTACAATAATAATCACAACAATTATCCCAAAAATCGCAACATCAATCGCAACTACAACAAACGGCCCAACAACAACAACAACAACAACAACAACAACAACAACAACATCAACTACAACAATCATCCCAACAACAATAACAACCGCAACAACAACAATAATCAGAAGCAGCTATGCCAAAGGTGTGAAAATTATCACTCAGGGTTCTGCACCAAATTGTGCAACAAGTGTAAAAGAAATGGTCATAGCGCGGCGAAGTGTGAGGTCTACGGACCAGGGGTTAACAGAACGAAAGGAACAAATGGTGTCGGAACGAGTAATGGCGAAGCAAGTAGTGTCGGAGCAAGTTATGCCAATGTAGTTTGTTATAAATGTGAAAAACCGGGCCACATTATTAGAAATTGCCCGAACAGGAGAACACGAATGGACAAGGCCGCGGAAGAGTTTTCAATATTAATGCGGCAGAGGCACAGGAAGACCCGAAGCTTGTTACGGGTACATTTTTTATTGACAATAAATCTGCTTACGTTTTATTTGATTCGGGTGCGGATAGTAGCTATATGAGTAGATATTTTTGTGCTAAATTATGTTGTCCATTGACGCCGTTGGATAGTAAATTTTTACTCGAATTAGCAAATGGTAAATTAATTTCAGCAGATAATATATGTCGGAATCGAGAAATTAAACTGGTTAGCGAAACATTTAAGATTGATTTGATACCAGTAGAGTTAGGGAGTTTCGATGTGATAATCGGTATGGACTGGTTGAAAGAAGTGAAAGCAGAGATCGTTTGTTACAAAAATGCAATTCGCATTATACGAGAAAAAGGAAAACCCTTAATGGTGTACGGAGAAAAGGGCAACACGAAGCTACATCTTATTAGTAATTTGAAGGCACAAAAACTAATAAGAAAAGGTTGCTACGCTGTTCTAGCACACATCGAGAAAGTACAAACTGAAGAAAAGAGCGTCAATGATGTTCCCATTGCAAAAGAATTTCTGGATGTATTTCCGAAAGAATTACTGGGATTACCCCCACATCGATCCGTTGAATTTCAAATAGATCTTGTACCAGGAGCTGCACCAATAGCTCGTGCTCCATACAGACTCGCACCCAGCGAGATGAAAGATCTGCAAAGCCAATTACAAGAACTTTTAGAGCGTGGTTTCATTCGACCAAGCACATCAACGTGGGGAGCTCCTGTTTTGTTTGTCAAGAAGAAAGATGGTACATTCAGGTTGTGTATCGACTACCGAGATTTGAACAAACTTACCATCAAGAACCGCTACCCACTGCCGAGAATCGACGACTTATTTGATCAACTACAAGGCTCGTCTGTTTATTCAAAGATTGACTTACATTCCGGGTATCATCAAATGCGGGTGAAAGAAGATGATATTCCAAAGACTGCTTTCAGAACACGTTACGGTCATTACGAGTTTATGGTCATGCCGTTTGGTTTAACTAATGCACCAGCTGTGTTCATGGACCTTATGAACCGAGTGTATGGACCATACCTTGACAAGTTTGTCATAGTTTTCATTGATGACATACTTATTTACTCAAAGAATGACCAAGAACACGGTGAACATTTGAGAAAGGTGTTAGAAGTATTGAGGAAGGAAGAATTGTACGCTAAGTTTTCAAAGTGTGCATTTAAGTTGGAAGAAGTTCAATTCGTCGGTCACATAGTGAACAAAGAAGGTATTATGGTGGATCCGGCAAAGATAGAAACTGTTGAAAAGTGGAAAACCCCGAAAACTCCGAAACACATACGCCAGTTTTTAGGACTAGCTGGTTACTACAGAAGGTTCATCCAAAACTTTTCCAGAATAGCAAAACCATTGACTGCATTAACGCATAAAGGGAAGAAATTTGAATGGAAGGATGAACAAAAGGTAGCGTTTCAGTTATTGAAGAAAAAGCTAACTACGGCACCTATATTGTCATTGCCTGAAGGGAATGATGATTTTGTGATTTATTGTGACGCATCAAAGCAAGGTCTCGGTTGTGTATTAATGCAACGAACGAAGGTGATTGCTTATGCGTCTAGACAATTGAAGATTCACGAGCAAAATTATACGACGCATGATTTGGAATTAGGCGCGGTTGTTTTTGCATTAAAGACTTGGAGGCACTACTTATACGGGGTCAAAAGTATTATATATACCGACTAAAAAAGTCTTCAACACATATTTAATCAGAAACAACTGAATATTAGGCAGCGTAGGTGGATTGAATTATTGAATGATTACGACTTTGAGATTCGTTACCACCCGGGGAAGGCAAATGTGGTAGCCGATGCCTTGAGCAGGAAGGACAGGGAACCCATTCGAGTAAAATCTATGAATATAATGATTCATAATAACCTTACTACTCAAATAAAGGAGGCGCAACAAGGAGTTTTAAAAGAGGGAAATTTAAAGGATGAAATACCCAAAGGATCGGAGAATCATCTTAATATTCGGGAAGACGAAACCCGGTATAGGGCTGAAAGGATTTGGGTACCAAAATTTAGAGATATGAGAGAAATGGTACTTAGAGAAGCTCATAAAACCAGATACTCAATACATCCTGGAACGGGGAAGATGTACAAGGATCTCAAGAAACATTTTTGGTGGCCGGGTATGAAAGCCGATGTTGCTAAATACGTAGGAGAATGTTTAACGTGTTCTAAGGTCAAAGCTGAGCATCAGAAACCATCAGGTCTACTTCAACAACCCGAAATCCCGGAATGGAAATGGGAAAACATTACCATGGATTTCATCACTAAATTGCCAAGGACTGCAAGTGGTTTTGATACTATTTGGGTAATAGTTGATCGTCTCACCAAATCAGCACACTTCCTGCCAATTAGAGAAGATGACAAGATGGAGAAGTTAGCACGACTGTATTTGAAGGAAGTCATCTCCAGACATGGAATACCAATCTCTATTATCTCTGATAGGGATGCAAGATTTATTTCAAGATTCTGGCAGACATTACAGCAAGCATTAGGAACTCGTCTAGACATGAGTACTGCCTATCATCCACAAACTGATGGGCAGAGTGAAAGGACGATACAAACGCTTGAAGACATGCTACGAGCTTGTGTTATTGATTTCGGAAACAGTTGGGATCGACATCTACCGTTAGCAGAATTTTCCTACAACAACAGCTACCATTCAAGCATTGAGATGGCGCCGTTTGAAGCACTTTATGGTAGAAAGTGCTGGTCTCCGATTTGTTGGAGTGAAGTGGGGGATAGACAGATTACGGGTCCGGAGATAATACAAGAAACTACCGAGAAAATCATCCAAATTCAACAAAGATTGAAAACCGCCCAGAGTCGACAAAAGAGCTACGCGGAAAGTAAAAGAAAAGATATAGAGTTTGAAATTGGAGAAATGGTCATGCTTAAGGTTTCACCTTGGAAAGGCGTTGTTCGATTTGGTAAACGAGGGAAATTAAATCTAAGGTATATAGGACCATTCAAGATTATTGATCGTGTCGGACCAGTAGCTTACCGACTTGAGTTACCTCAACAACTCGCGGCTGTACATAACACTTTCCACGTCTCGAATTTGAAGAAATGTTTTGCTAAATAAGATCTCACTATTCCGTTAGATGAAATCCAAATCAACGAAAAACTTCAATTCATCGAAGAACCCGTCGAAATAATGGATCGTGAGGTTAAAAGACTTAAGCAAAACAAGATACCAATTGTTAAGGTTCGATGGAATGCTCGTAGAGGACCCGAGTTCACCTGGGAGCATGAAGATCAGATGAAGAAGAAATACCCGCATCTATTTCCAGAAGATTCGTCAACACCTTCAACAGCTTAAAATTTCGGGACGAAATTTATTTAACTGGTAGGTACTGTAGTGACCCGAATTTTTCCATGTTTATATATATTAATTGAGATTGATATTTACATGATTAAATGTTTCCAACATGTTAAGCAATCAAACTTGTTAAGACTTGATTAATTGAAATATGTTTCATATAGACAATTGACCACCCAAGTTGACCGGTGATTCACGAACGTTAAAACTTGTAAAAACTATATGATGACATATATATGGATATATATATATAGTTAACATGATACTATGATAAGTAAACATATCATTAAGTATATTAACAATGAACTACATATGTAAAAACAAGACTACTAACTTAATGATTTTTAAACGAGACATATATGTAACGATTATCGTTGTAAAGACATTTAATGTGAAATGTCCCGTTCTTATTGATTAAAAACGTTCCATATTAATTGATTTCGTTGCGAGGTTTTGACCTCTATGTGAGACGTTTTTCAAAGACTGCATTCATTTTAAAACAAACCATAACCTTTATTTCTTCAATAAAGGTTTAAAAAGCTTTACGTAGATTATCAAATAATGATAATCTAAAATATCCTGTTTACACACGACCATTACATAATGGTTTACAATACAAATATGTTACAACAAAATAAGTTTCTTGAATGCAGTTTTTACACAATATCATACAAGCATGGACTCCAAATCTCGTCCTTATTTAAGTATGCGACAGCGGAAGCTCTTAATAATCACCTGAGAATAAACATGCTTAAAACGTCAACAAAAATGTTGGTGAGTTATAGGTTTAACCTATATATATCAAATCATAATAATAGACCACAAGATTTCATATTTCAATACACATCCCATACATAGAGATAAAAATAATTCATATGGTGAACACCTGGTAACCGACATTAACAAGATGCATATATAAGAATATCCCCATCATTTCGGGACACCCTTCGGATATGATATAAATTTCGAAGTACTAAAGCATCCGGTACATTGGATGGGGTTTGTTAGGCCCAATTGATCTATCTTTAGGATTCGCGTCAATTAGGGTGTCTGTTCCCTAATTCTTAGATTACCAGACTTAATAAAAAGGGGCATATTCGATTTCGATAATTCAACCATAGAATGTAGTTTCACGTACTTGTGTCTATTTTGTAAATCATTTATAAAACCTGCATGTATTCTCATCCCAAAAATATTAGATTTTAAAAGTGGGACTATAACTCACTTTCACAGATTTTTACTTCGTCGGGAAGTAAGACTTGGCCACTGGTTGATTCACGAACCTATAACAATATATACATATATATCAAAGTATGTTCAAAATATATTTACAACACTTTTAATATATTTTGATGTTTTAAGTTTATTAAGTCAGCTGTCCTCGTTAGTAACCTACAACTAGTTGTCCACAGTTAGATGTACAGAAATAAATCGATAAATATTATCTTGAATCAATCCACGACCCAGTGTATACGTATCTCAGTATTGATCACAACTCAAACTATATATATTTTGGAATCAACCTCAACCCTGTATAGCTAACTCCAACATTCACATATAGAGTGTCTATGGTTGTTCCGAAATATATATAGATGTGTCGACATGATAGGTCGAAACATTGTATACGTGTCTATGGTATCTCAAGATTACATAATATACAATACAAGTTGATTAAGTTATGGTTGGAATAGATTTGTTACCAATTTTCACGTAGCTAAAATGAGAAAAATTATCCAATCTTGTTTTACCCATAACTTCTTAATTTTAAATCCGTTTTGAGTGAATCAAATTGCTATGGTTTCATATTAAACTCTATTTTATGAATCTAAACAGAAATGTATAGGTTTATAATCAGAAAAATAAGTTACAAGTCGTTTTTGTAAAGGTAGTCATTTCAGTCGAAACAACGACGTCTAGATGACCATTTTAGAAAACATACTTCCACTTTGAGTTTAACCATAATTTTTGGATATAGTTTCATGTTCATAATAAAAATCATTTTCTCAGAATAACAACTTTTAAATCAAATTTTATCATAGTTTTTAATTAACTAACCCAAAACAGCCCGCGGTGTTACTAAGACGGCGTAAATCCGGTTTTACGGTGTTTTTCGTGTTTCCAGGTTTTAAATCATTAAGTTAGCATATCATATAGATATAGAACATGTGTTTAGTTGATTTTAAAAGTCAAGTTAGAAGGATTAACTTTTGTTTACGAACAAGTTTAGAATTAACTAAACTATGTTCTAGTGATTACGAGTTTAAACCTTCGGATAAGATAGTTTTATATATATGAATCGAATGATGTTATGAACATCATTACTACCTCAAGTTTAGTAGGTAAACCTACTAGAATTGACAAGAAATGATCTAGCTTCAAAGGATCTTGGATGGCTTGAAAGTTCTTGAAGTAGGATCATGACACAAAAACAAGTTCAAGTAAGATTTTTACTCGAATTAAGATAGTTTATAGTTATAGAAATTGAATCAAAGTTTGAATATGAATATTACCTTGAATAAGAAAGATAACCTACTGTATATAACAAAGGTTTCTTGATCTTAGATGATTACTTGGAATGGATTAGAAAGCTTGGAAGTAAATTAGTAAACTTGAAGGGATTTTTGAAGTGTTCTTGAAGTGTTCTTCCTATGATGATTATAGCTTGATTCTTGAAGTGATTTTTGATGAAGATGATGATTAACTACTGGAAAAATACGTTCATAATAGTGTGTGTGTGTTGAGAGAGAATTAGAAAGAGAATTCTAAGTGAAATGGAGTGAATGATGAGTGGTAATTGGTGAGTGGTGAGTGGGGTTAAAAGGAGTTCTAGTTAGTTGACTAGCTCATGGTAGAAGTTAAAATTGATTAGTCATACATGACATAATCAAGAGTGGAATCCCATGCTAGTTCCTATCGGTATATACCCACAGTAAGTACGTTTTGAAGCTGTGTATAATACGGGTAAGAATACGACTAGAATTCTTGATGAAAGAAAAGAATGGGAAAGTAACTGTAACCATTTTTGTTAAGTATGAGTGTTTTGATATATGTCTTGAAGTCTTTCAAAAGTATTTTAATACATCTAAATACACTACATGTATATACATTTTAACTGAGTCGTTAAGTCATCGTTAGTCGTTACATGTAAGTGTTGTTTTGAAACCTTTAAGTTAACGATCTCAATTAATGTTGTTAACCCATTGTTTTTTATATCTAATGAGATGTTAAATTATTATATTATCATGATATTATGATATATTAATATATCTTAATATGATATATATATATTTAAATGTCGTTACAACAATAATCGTTACATATATGTCTCGTTTCGAAATCCTTAAGTTAGTAGTCTTGTTTATATGTATATAACTCATTGTTAATATACTTATGGAGATACTTACTTATCATAATCTCATGTTAACCATATGTATATCCATATATATATCGTCATGTCGTTTTTACAAGTTTTAACGTTCGTGAATCGCCGGTCAACTTGGGTGGTCAATTGTCTATATGAAACATATTTCAATTAATCAAGTCTTAACAAGTTTGATTGCTTAACATGTTGGAAACATTTAATCATGTAAATATCAATCTCAATTAATATATATAAACATGGAAAAGTTCGGGTCACTACAGTACCTACCCGTTAAATAAATTTCGTCCCGAAATTTTAAGCTGTTGAAGGTGTTGACGTATCTTCTGGAAATAGTTGCGGGTATTTCTTCTTCATCTGATCTTCACGCTCCCAGGTGAACTCGGGTCCTCTACGAGCATTCCATCGAACCTTAACAATTGGTATCTTGTTTTGCTTAAGTCTTTTAACCTCACGATCCATTATTTCGACGGGTTCTTCGATGAATTGGAGTTTTTCGTTGATTTGGATTTCATCTAACGGAATAGTGAGATCTTCTTTAGCAAAACATTTCTTCAAATTCGAGACGTGGAAAGTGTTATATACAGCCGCGAGTTGTTGAGGTAACTCAAGTCGGTAAGCTACTGGTCCTACACGATCAATAATCTTGAATGGTCCAATATACCTTGGATTTAATTTCCCTCGTTTACCAAATCGAACAACGCCTTTCCAAGGTGCAACTTTAAGCATGACCATCTCTCCAATTTCAAATTCTATATCTTTTCTTTTAATGTCAGCGTAGCTCTTTTGTCGACTTTGGGCGGTTTTCAACCGTTGTTGAATTTGGATGATCTTCTCGGTAGTTTCTTGTATAATCTCCGGACCCGTAATCTGTCTATCCCCCACTTCACTCCAACAAATCGGAGACCTGCACTTTCTACCATAAAGTGCTTCAAACAACGCCATCTCAATGCTTGAATGGTAGCTGTTGTTGTAGGAAAATTCTGCTAACGGTAGATGTCGATCCCAACTGTTTCCGAAATCAATAACACATGCTTGTAGCATGTCTTCAAGCGTTTGTATCGTCCTTTCGCTCTGCCCATCAGTTTGTGGATGATAGGCAGTACTCATGTCTAGACGAGTTCCTAATACTTTGTAATGACCCGGACTTTTTCGATCAATTTATACTTATAAGATTAATATTTACATAAATTAAACCTTACCAACATGATAAGCAATCCAAATTGTTGAGACTTATGTTTTTGAAAAGAGTTTTACACAACGTTTGACCGTCTAGTTAACCGATGATATCACGAACTATATAACATATGATAATTATACGTTTGTGTATATATATGTATATATACATATTTAACATGATCTAAGGATGTTGTAATACCTCATTTTGTATTATTAACAATAAGTTTTAAGTATATTTTGAAACTACTAACTTAAGTTTTCAAAACAATAACCATACGTAACGTTATTTGACATAAATACTTATGACCTATAATGTTTATACATATATCGTATATGTAATGTATTTAATCACTTTTAAGGACTTAAATACATAAAACAATATAAGTGTATTCACAAAAGATAGCTATATTTGAATCCTCGTTCCGTTTTCACAAGATTTCTATACGTATATCTAGAGTATATGTACTCGTATCATACCTAGCTTCTATACATATTTACTATTGGTATATACACATCAAATCACCACCAACCAGCCCTTGTTCATGCCTTATGTATAAGGTAACTACTTTGTTATCTAGTATGACTAATTATACAAGAAAACAACCTAAAATCTTGTCTTTGTTCATCATAAATCACGCCACCACCATCATTTATACATGCATCCATTTTCAATTTTTGATACATCATTTCTCTAGCTAAACACACACACTTACTAGCCTCATGTATCTCTAAGAACTCCAGCAAAAATCCTCTCAAGAATCACCTTAAACACCACCATAACAAGATCAAACAAAAACACTACAAAAATACAACTTTCATTTCAAGTTTATGTCTTAAGTTGCTTCCAATCTTTCATCCAACTCCATCACTCTTTTGGTTCTAGGTTTTTACTTCCCTTTTACAGCAACCTTGTCCAAGTAACTTGAGGTAGTAACTTTGTTCATAACCTTATTCGATTCATATATATATAGTTATCTTATTTTATGGTATAAAATTTTAACAACAAGAACATAGTTTGAATGTTTTCAAACTTGTTTGCAAACTAAATAGATCCTTCTAACTTAACTTTTAAAATACTTCAATACCTGTAATATATCATAAGGATATGCTAACTTAACAAGGTAAAACTTGGTTTTTCAAAGAACACCTTAAAAACTGAATTTACGTCGTCGGAGTACAACCGGGGGCTGTTTTGGGTTGGATAATTAAAAACCATCTTGAACTTTGAATTTGAGGCTTATTTTCTGGAAAATTGATATTTACTATGAATATGTTAACACATAAAAATTTCATGATTTAACTCAAAGTATAAGTATTTTTAGAAAAATAATCATTTAAGGTTGTTTACATGATGGAAAATGATCAACTTCATAAGTTTCACCAAAGTTTGACCTATGACCTGTGATTTCGAATACAAACTAAGGTATTTACAGTTCATAGTCTTAAAGAAGGACTCGATCCAAGGAAGTGGCAAGTTGAACCAACGAAAATGGAGTTGTAACGAAGAAACTATGACTAAAACAAGATCGGATATCCAAAACTAGTTTAGCCACGAAAATAATTGGAGAAAAATTAAATAAATCACATCTTTCTAAAATAACATGATATTTTATATATATGTACTCATAATTTAATTTTATATATTTCGGGATCACCCGTAAACAACACGATAAGATTAATCATAAGACCTCATGTACGTACGCAACACGTCATTTGACAACACCGGTACTTTATGTACGCAACACGTCATTTGACAACACGGTACCGTGGGTCAAGATTAATCCCGACCAATACGAATACGATGGGGGTTTTATTTATTTCGATGGGGGTTTTATTTATTTATTAAACACCTAAATATGAACCATTAAAAATTGAATTGCTAACTACGGACTAAGAAGACATTAAAAGTATTATAAGTATATATATGTGACGATTGTTTAAAATGAAAATATATTGATAAATTATATATGGATAGGTTCGTGATATCAACCGGAGACCAAGTCAAAATATATATATCTTCAAGGCAAAAGTGAGTATATAGTCCCACTTTTAAACTCTAAGTATTTCGGGATGAGAATACATGTATTTTATGTTTTACGTTATGGACCCAAGTAACTGAAAAATATATTCTACGTTGAGTTGTACCACTGGCATACTTCCCTGTAGCTTGGTAACTAATATTTTACAGCGGTATTGTAAACGCGAATCCTGTTGATAGATCTATCGGGCCTGACAACCCCAACCGGACTGGACGACCAGTATTTAACGGTTGAACAGTACTTCGTTTCGGTGACTACACTTGGTACGGTGT
This sequence comes from Rutidosis leptorrhynchoides, assembly GCF_046630445.1. Taxonomy (NCBI): domain Eukaryota; kingdom Viridiplantae; phylum Streptophyta; class Magnoliopsida; order Asterales; family Asteraceae; genus Rutidosis; species Rutidosis leptorrhynchoides. Next base: position 271,274,748 of record NC_092334.1, read on the forward strand.
AGTAAGATTTTATAATAAAGGGAATATGCGACGTGATTAAATGTTAAGTATGGTTACCAAGTGCTCAACCACTTAGAATATTTTTATTAAAATGTTTACATATGAAATCTTGTGGTCTATATTTATACCGCTGCCGACATTAAACCTATATCTCACCAACTTTATGTTGACGTTTTAAACATGTCTATTCTCAGGTGATAACTAAAAGCTTCCGCTGCAACATTTGAATTTAAGCAAGATCTTGAGTATGCATATTTGTGTCAAAAATAAAACTGCATATCCGAGGAATTGTAATGTAAAATATGCTAGAAATCGTATTGTTATCATCACATGTAAAGTTTGTAAGTCTAAGATTATCGCTAAACGATAATCATCTTTATATTGTCTAAAGCTTGTATTAACATAAGAGTTATGGTTTGTAATGTAAAATAAATGCAGTTGTTCTTTTAAAAATGTCGCATATAGAGGTCAATACCTCGCAATGAAATCATACGTTATCTAACTCGTTCTTATGGTTAAGGACGGGTTATGACATGTGGTATCAGAGCGGTGGTCTTAGCGAACCAGGTTTGCATTAGTGTGTCTAACTGATAAGTCGTTACGATACATTAGTAAGTCTGGACTTTGACCGGGTCTGATTTAAAAACCATTGCTTATCATTGTTGGTTAAAATTTATATGTAAATATTATGTAGTACTAATGGGTTAGTTGTTGTGTGATAGATGTCGGGCTCAAAACTTGTTATCACATTCAGCGACTCTGAACCAGAATCTTCAGATGGTGTTCCAGTCATTAACCTATCCGATGACGAAAATAATATCTTTGGGGAAGACTCACAAATTCCGGATGAACCGACTATAGAGAACCCGGAAAGTGAACCCGAGGAGGAAAGTGAACCCGAGGAGGAAAGTGAACCCGAGGAAGAAATACAGGAAATTACAAAAGACAAGTTCGAACTAGGAAAGAAAAGAAAGGCTAATGAATTAGAAAATTCAAATCCCGAGTTTAGTGAGGATGATGTGGCAGCAACTCCACTAGACACTACCACCCCTATTCCCGCTATTCCTATTCGTTCTATCTCGGCATCCAGTTCTTCAGCCCCACAGCCAAAATATAGGGAGACACCGCCAAAATATAGGCAGACAGCCAGGATAAGCGTTAAGCGATTCTTTGAACCTAAACGTCCTAGAAAATAGACCAAACGATGCGCTGCCGTATTAAACCATGGGATCATATAATGTTTTGTATAATATTATTAGTGTGGTTTGCTTAATGTTCGATGTAAGATAAGCATATGTAAAATAGTGAAGTATGAAATGCAATAATTTTCCATGGTTAAGTATTATTTAGATGGTAGTAATTGGTTCTGTACTAAGCTATTAAGTATGGACATTAACGGGTAGGTACTACCCTAGATATAATTATAAAATGCTAACAAGAAGAAAAGGCTTTTATAATAATACCTGGTTCATATTATTAATAAGCTATAATGTACTGTAAATATACACTACATCTATAATATTCCATGTGAATAATTATTTTCTTTTCATTCTTATAGAAGAATATGGCACGATTGAATCAAATGACGGAACAAGAAGTTGAGGAATTCATTAACCAGCGAGTGAACGACAGAATGTTATGTGTCGAGGCTGCAAGAGCTGCTGCAGTTAACCCAAATCCTCGTGTAGGATGCACCTACAAAACTTTTCAAGCTTGCAAGCCCTCATCATTCAGTGGAACAGAAGGACCGATCGGTTTAACCCGGTGGATAGAAAAGATGGAGACTGTGTTTAAAATCAGTGGTTGTGTTGAAAAGGACATGACCAAGTATGCATCGTGCACTTTACAAGATAGTGCACTCACGTGGTGGAAAAATTTTGTGAAGGCTGTAGGAGGAGATGTAGCTTATGATACTCCATGGGAAGAATTCAAAACAATGTTAATCAACGAATATTGTCCAAGGAACGAGGTTAGGAAGTTGGAAGATGAATTACGAAGTCTGAAGGTTATTGGTACTGAAATCACCAACTACAATCAGCGATTCATGGAATTAGTTTTGCTATGTCCTGAATTGGTTCCAACCGAAGAACGGAAGATTGAAATGTACAAAGATGGTTTGCCCAAAAAGGTCAAGGCAAATGTTACAGCATCGAAACCTAAGACAATTCATGAAGCTATAACCATGGCAAACGAGCTAATGGATCAGGTCATCATGGATAAGAAAGTATCCAATACTGATGTGAAGGTATCAGGTAACAAAAGAAAGTGGAATGGAAATTATGATCGAGGTAACCAACAACAATCTTTTAAGAAACAAGAAATCACGCAAGGTGCGGGTAGTGGTTTAAGCTTTGGTTACAAAGGACAAAATCCTTTATGTAACCGATGCCACAAACATCACTCTGGCTACTGTAATGTGGTATGCAACAAATGTAATCGAAAGGGTCATCTTGCTAAAGATTGTAGGGCCCTTGTTACAAATACAAATGGTACCAAGACTCCTACCACCAATGCAAATAGAACTGCTTTGGCTACCATTACTTGTTATGGGTGTGGAAAACAAGGTCACTATAAGAGCCAGTGTCCGAATCCAGAGAAGAATAATGGATCTGCACGTGGAAGAGCATTTGTTATTAATGCTAGAGAGGCGTGTGAAGACCCGGAGCTTGTTACGGGTACGTTTACCATTAATAACTTATCCGCATCTATTATATTTGATACTGGTGTCGATAGAAGTTACGTGAGTAGAGGCTTTTACGCTAAATTGAATTGTTCATCATTACCTCTAGATGCTAAGTACATGATTGAGTTAGCTAATGGTAAACTAATTAAAGGCGATAAAATTTGCCGTGATTGTAAAATAAATTTAGCCGGAGAAACATTTAAAATTGACTTAATACCCGTAGAATTAGGAAGTTTTGATGTAATAGTCGGCATGGACTGGATGTCCAAAGTAGGAGCTGAAGTTGTGTGTGCCAAGAAGGCAATTCGCATTCCTTGTAAGGATAAAATGCCGGTGATGATTTATGGAGAGAAGGGTAACTCAAAGCTAAAATTCATTAGCTGTTTGAAAGCCAAGAAGTGTTTAGAAAAGGGATGTTATGCTATTCTAGCACATGTTAATAAAGTCGAAAAGGAAGAAAAAGAGAAGTGCATCAACGACGTGCCTGTGGCAAGAGATTTTCCTGAAGTTTTTCCGGAAGAGTTGCCGGGATTACCTCCATTTAGATCTGTAGAATTTCAAATAGATTTAGTACCAGGAGCTGCACCAGTTGCCCGTGCTCCATATAGACTTGCACCGTCCGAGTTAAAAGAACTTCAGAGTCAGTTAAAAGAATTACTGGATCGTGGATTCATACGACCAAGTACTTCACCGTCGGGAGCTCCGATTCTATTTGTTAAAAAGAAAGATGGATCTTTTAGGATGTGTATAGATTATCGTGAATTAAATAAGTTAACTATCAAGAATCGGTATCCACTAACAAGAATTGACGACTTATTTGATCAACTCCAAGGATCATGTGTGTACTCGAAAATTGACCTAAGATCGGGCTATTATCAATTACGCGTCAAAGAAGAAGATATACCGAAAACTGCTTTTCGGACACGTTACGGTCATTACGAATTTTTGGTCATGCCGTTTGGGTTGACAAATGCGCCAGCTGTATTCATGGACCTCATGAATCGAGTTTGTAGTCCGTATTTAGATAAGTTTGTTATTGTTTTCATTGATGATATTCTTATCTATTCCAAGAGTGAGCAAGAGCATGAGCAGCATTTAAGGTTGATATTAGAGTTGTTGAGAAAAGAACAGCTATATGCTAAATTTTCTAAGTGTGCTTTCTGGTTGAAAGAAGTGCAATTTCTTGGTCACGTTGTTAGTAGCAAAGGAATTCCGGTTGATCCAGCAAAAATTGAAGCCATTGAAAAATGGGAGACTCCTAAGACACCAATGCAGATACGCCAATTTTTGGGTTTAGCCGGTTATTATAGAAGGTTTATTCAAGATTTTTCCCGAATAGCTAAGCCGTTGACAGCGTTAACGCAAAAAGGGAAGAAATATGAATGGACTTCTGAGCAGGAGAGTGCATTTCAATTACTGAAAAAGAAGTTGACTACGGCGCCTATTTTATCGTTACCAGAAGGGAACGATGATTTTGAAATATATTGTGACGCTTCGCGACAAGGTTTTGGTTGCGTTCTTATGCAACGAAAGAAAGTTATTGCATACGCATCCCGACAATTGAAGATTCACGAGCGGAATTATACGACGCATGATCTAGAACTGGGAGCAGTCGTGTTTGCATTGAAGATATGGAGACACTACTTGTATGGGGTTAAATGCACTGTGTTTACTGATCATAAAAGCCTTCAACATATTTTTGATCAGAAACAGCTGAACATGAGGCAACGTAGGTGGATCGAGTTAATAAATGACTATGATTGTGAAATTCGTTATCATCCCGGGAAAGCGAATGTGGTGGCTGACGCACTAAGCAGAAAGGAACAAGAACCAATTCGAGTACGAGCGATGAACATAAAAATTCGCATGAATCTCAACTCACAAATCAAAGAAGTTCAACGAGAAGCACTTACTAAAGAAAATATAGGAAATGAAATAATGAAGAAGTATGAGAAGCAACTCGTTATACGGGAAGATGGAATTCGATATTTTGCAAATCGTATTTGGGTACCGAAGTTGGGTGGATTAAGGAAGTTGATATTGAACGAGGCACATAAGACAAGATACTCGATACATCCTGGAGTGGGAAAGATGTACCAAGATCTTAAGACACATTATTGGTGGCCTAATTTAAAGACAGACGTTGCAATATATGTTGGGGAGTGTTTAACTTGTTCCAAAGTCAAAGCAGAACACCAGAAGCCGTCAGGGTTACTTCAACAACCAGAAATTCCAGAATGGAAATGGGATGGTATTACCATGGATTTCATCACGAAGTTACCAAAGACTGCCTGGGGATACGACACCATTTGGGTAATTGTTGATCGTCTTACCAAATCTGCACATTTCTTGCCTATAAAGGAAACGGATAGAATGGAGAAATTATTACGATTATATATAAAGGAAATAGTTTCAAGGCATGGAATACCTATTTCCATTATATCTGATCGTGATAGTAGATTTACCTCAAAGTTCTGGCAATCACTACAGGAGGCACTAGGAACTCGTTTGGATATGAGTACCGCATATCATCCGCAAACCGACGGGCAGAGTGAAAGAACAATTCAGACTCTTGAAGACATGCTCAGGGCATGTGTGATCGATTTTGGAAACGGATGGGATAAATATCTACCATTAGCAGAATTCTCGTATAATAATAGTTATCATGCGAGCATTAAAGCTGCGCCATTCGAAGCATTGTACGGAAGGAAGTGTAGATCTCCTATTTGTTGGAATGAAGTAGGAGATCGACAATTAACTGGTCCCGAGATCATACACGAAACGACTGAGAAGATAGTACAAATCAAGGAGAGATTGAAAACAGCCCGTAGTTGCCAAAAGAGCTACGCCGATGTCCGAAGGAAACCATTAGAGTTTCAGATCGGTGACATGGTTATGCTAAAGGTGTCACCTTGGAAAGGTGTAATACGTTTCGGTAAAAGAGGTAAACTGAACCCAAGATATGTAGGCCCGTTCAAGATCATCGAACGCATTGGACCGGTAGCTTATCGACTCGAGTTACCACAACAACTCGCCTGAGTACATAATACCTTTCACGTCTCAAACCTTAAGAAGTGTCTTGCAAAGGAAGACCTCACCATTCCTCTTGAAGAAATCCATGTCGACGAGAAACTACAATTCATCGAAGAACCAATCGAAATCATGGATCGTGAAATTAAACGGCTCAAACAGAGCAATATACCGATCGTTAAGGTTCATTGGAATGCTCGAAGAGGTCCCGAGTTTATTTGGGAACGAGAGGATCAAATGAAACAAAAGTACCCACATCTGTTTTTCCGATGACGCATAATAGGTACAATTTTAAAATTTCGGGACGAAATTTATTTAACGGGTAGGTACTGTAATGACCCGGACTTTTTCGATCAATTTATACTTATAAGATTAATATTTACATAAATTAAACCTTACCAACATGATAAGCAATCTAAATTTTTGAGACTTATGTTTTTGAAAAGAGTTTTACACAACGTTTGACCGTCTAGTTGACCGATGATATCACGAACTATATAACATATGATAATTATACGTTTGTGTATATATATGTATATATACATATTTAACATGATCTAAGGATGTTGTAATACCTCATTTTGTATTAATAACAATAAGTTATAAGTATATTTTGAAACTACTAACTTAAGTTTTCAAAACAATAACCATACGTAACGTTATTTGACATAAATACTTATGACCTATAATGTTTATACATATATCGTATATGTAATGTATTTAATCACTTTTAAGGACTTAAATACATAAAACAATATAAGTGTATTCACAAAAGATAGCTATATTTGAATCCTCGTTCCGTTTTCACAAGATTTCTATACGTATATCTAGAGTATATGTACTCGTATCATACCTAGCTTCTATACATATTTACTATTGGTATATACACATCAAATCACCACCAACCAGCCCTTGTTCATGCCTTATGTATAAGGTAACTAATTTGTTATCTAGTATGACTAATTATACAAGAAAACAACCTAAAATCTTGTCTTTGTTCATCATAAATCACGCCACCACCATCATTTATACATGCATCCATTTTCAATTTTTGATACATCATTTCTCTAGCTAAACACACACACTTACTAGCCTCATGTATCTCTAAGAACTCCAGCAAAAATCCTCTCAAGAATCACCTTAAACACCACCATAACAAGATCAAACAAAAACACTACAAAAATACAACTTTCATTTCAAGTTTATGTCTTAAGTTGCTTCCAATCTTTCATCCAACTCCATCACTCTTTTGGTTCTAGGTTTTTACTTCTCTTTTACAGCAACCTTGTCCAAGTAACTTGAGGTAGTAACTTTGTTCATAACCTTATTCGATTCATATATATATAGTTATCTTATTTTATGGTATAAAATTTAACAACAAGAACATAGTTTGAATGTTTTCAAACTTGTTTGCAAACTAAATAGATCCTTCTAACTTAACTTTTAAAATACTTCAAGACCTGTAATATATCATAAGGATATGCTAACTTAACAAGGTAAAACTTGGTTTTTCAAAGAACACCTTAAAAACTGAATTTACGTCGTCGGAGTACAACCGGGGGCTGTTTTGGGTTGGATAATTAAAAACCATCTTGAACTTTGAATTGGAGGCTTATTTTCTGGAAAATTGATATTTACTATGAATATGTTAACACATAAAAATTTCATGATTTAACTCAAAGTATAAGTATTTTTAGAAAAATAATCATTTAAGGTTGTTTACATGATGGAAAATGATCAACTTCATAAGTTTCACCAAAGTTTGACCTATGACCTGTGATTTTGAATACAAACTAAGGTATTTACAGTTGATAGTCTTAAAGAAGGACTCGATCCAAGGAAGTGGCAAGTTGAACCAACAAAAACGGAGTTGTAACGAAGAAACTATGACTAAAACAAGATCGGATATCCAAAACTAGTTTAGCCACGAAAATAATTGGAGAAAAATTAAATAAATCACATCTTTCTAAAATAACATGATATTTTATATATATGTACTCATAATTTAATTTTATATATTTCAGGATCACCCGTAAACAACACGAGAAGATTAATCATAAGACCTCATGTACGTACGCAACACGTCATTTGACAACACCGGTACTTTATGTACGCAACACGTCATTTAACAACACGGTACCATGGGTCAAGATTAATCGCGACCAATACGAATACGATGGGGGTTTTATTTACTTCGATGGGGGTTTTATTTATTTATTAAACACCTAAATATGAACCATTAAAAATTGAATTGCTAACTACGGACTAAGAAGACATTAAAAGTATTATAAGTATATATATGTGACGATTGTTTAAAATGAAAATATATTGATAAATTATATATGGATAGGTTCGTGATATCAACCGGAGACCAAGTCAAAATATATATATCTTCAAGGCAAAAGTGAGTATATAGTCCCACTTTTAAACTCTAAGTATTTCGGGATGAGAATACATGTATTTTATGTTTTACGTTATGGACACAAGTAACTGAAAAATATATTCTACGTTGAGTTGTACCACTGGCATACTTCCCTGTAGCTTGGTAACTAATATTTACAGCGGTATTGTAAACGCGAATCCTGTTGATAGATCTATCGGGCCTGACAACCCCAACCGGACTGGACGACCAGTATTTAACGGTTGCACAGTACTTCGTTTTGAGGTGTAGTAAGATTTCATAATAAAGGGAATATGCGACGTGATTAAATGTTAAGTATGGTTACCAAGTGCTCAACCACTTAGAATATTTTTATTAAAATGTTTACATATGAAATCTTGTGGTCAATATTTATACCGCTGCCGGCATTAAACCTATATCTCACCAACTTTATGTTGACGTTTTAAATATGTCTATTCTCAGGTGATAACTAAAAGCTTCCGCTGCAACATGTTGAATTTAAGCAAGATCTTGAGTATGCATATTTGTGTCAAAAATAAAGCTGCATATCCGAGGAATTGTAATGTAAAATATGCTAGAAATCGTATTGTTATCATCACATCTAAAGTTTGTAAGTCTAAGATTATCGCTAAACGATAATCATCTTTATATTGTCTAAAGCTTGTATTAACATAAGAGTTATGGTTTGTAATGTAAAATAAATGCAGTTGTTCTTTTAAAAATGTCGCATATAGAGGTCAATACCTCGCAATGAAATCATACGTTATCTAACTCGTTCTTATGGTTAAGGACGGGTTATGACATACTTGCTGTAATGTCTGCCAGAATCTTGAAATAAATCTGCCATCCCTATCAGAGATAATAGAGATTGGTATTCCATGTCTGGAGACGACTTCCTTCAAATACAGTCGTGCTAACTTCTCCATCTTGTCATCTTTTCTTATTGGCAGGAAATGTGCTGATTTGGTGAGACGATCAACTATTACCCAAATAGTATCAAAACCACTTGCAGTCCTTGGCAATTTAGTGATGAAATCCATGGTAATGTTTTCCCATTTCCATTCCGGGATTTCGGGTTGTTGAAGTAGACCTGATGGTTTCTGATGCTCAACTTTGACCTTAGAACACGTCCAACATTCTCCTACGTATTTAGCAACATCGGCTTTCATACCCGGCCACCAAAAATGTTTCTTAAGATCCTTGTACATCTTCCCCGTTCCAGGATGTATTGAGTATCTGGTTTTATGAGCTTCTCTAAGTACCATTTCTCTCATATCTCCAAATTTTGGTACCCAAATACTTTCCGCCCTATACCGGGTTTCGTCTTCCCGAATATTAAGATGCTTCTCCGATCCTTTGGGTATTTCATCCTTTAAATTTTCCTCTTTTAAAACTCCTTGTTGCGCCTCCTTTATTTGAGTAGTAAGGTTATTATGAATCATTATATTCATAGATTTTACTCGAATGGGTTCTCTGTCCTTCCTGCTAAAGGCATCGGCTACCACATTTGCCTTCCCCGGGTGGTAACGAATCTCAAAGTCGTAATCATTCAATAATTCAATCCACCTACGCTGCCTCATATTCAGTTGTTTCTGATTAAATATGTGTTGAAGACTTTTGTGGTCGGTATATATAATACTTTTGACCCCATATAAGTAGTGCCTCCAAGTCTTTAATGCAAAAACAACCGCGCCTAATTCCAAATCATGCGTCGTATAATTTTGCTCGTGAATCTTCAATTGTCACGATGCATAAGCAATCACCTTCGTTCGTTGCATTAATACACAACCGAGACCTTGCTTTGATGCGTCACAATAAATCACAAAATCATCATTCCCTTCAGGCAATGACAATATAGGTGCCGTAGTTAGCTTTTTCTTCAATAACTGAAACGCTTTCTCTTGTTCATCCTTCCATTCAAATTTCTTCCCTTTATGCGTTAATGCAGTCAAGGGTTTGGCTATTCTGGAAAAGTCTTGGATGAACCTTCTGTAGTAACCAGCTAGTCCTAAAAACTGGCGTATGTGTTTCGGAGTTTTCAGGGTTTCCCACTTTTCAACAGTTTCTATTTTTGCCGGATCCACCTTAATACCTTCTTTGTTCACTATGTGACCGAGGAATTGAACTTCTTCCAACCAAAATGCACACTTTGAAAACTTAGCGTACAATTCTTCCTTCCTCAATACTTCTAACACCTTTCTCAAATGTTCACCGTGTTCTTGGTCATTCTTTGAGTAAATAAGTATGTCATCAATGAAAACAATGACAAACTTGTCAAGGTATGGTCCACACACTCGGTTCATAAGGTCCATGAACACAGCTGGTGCATTAGTTAAACCAAATGGCATGACCATAAACTCGTAATGACCGTAACATGTTCTGAAAGCAGTCTTTGGAATATCATCTCCTTTCACCCGCATTTGATGATACCCCGAACGTAAGTCAATCTTTGAATAAACAGACGAGCCTTGTAGTTGATCAAATAAGTCGTCGATTCTCGGTAGTGGGTAGCGGTTCTTGATGGTTTGTTCAACTCTCGGTAGTCGATACACAACCTGAATGTACCATCATTCTTCTTGACAAACAAAACAGGAGCTCCCCACGGTGATGTGCTTGGTCGAATGAAACCATGCTCTAAAAGTTCTTGTAATTGGCTTTGCAGTTCTTTCATCTCGCTGGGTGCGAGTCTGTAAGGAGCACGAGCTATTGGTGCAGCTCCTGGTACAAGATCTATTTGAAATTCAACGGATCGATGTGGGGGTAATCCAGGTAATTCTTTCGGAAATACATCGGGAAATTCTTTTGCAATGGGAACATCATTGATGCTCTTTTCTTCAGTTTGTACTTTCTCGATGTGTGCTAGAACAGCATAGCAACCTTTTCTTATTAGTTTTTGTGCCTTCAAATTACTAATAAGATGTAGCTTCGGGTTGCCCTTTTCTCCGTACACCATTAAGGGTTTTCCTTTTTCTCGTATAATGCGAATTGCATTTTTGTAACAAACGATCTCTGCTTTCACTTCTTTCAACCAGTCCATACCGATTATCACATCAAAACTCCCTAACTCTACTGGTATCAAATCAATCTTAAATGTTTCGCTAAGCAGTTTAATTTCTCGATTCTGACATATATTATCTGCTGAAATTAATTTACCATTTGCTAATTCGAGTAAAAATTTACTATCCAAAGGCGTCAATGGACAACTTAATTTAGCACAAAAATCTCTACTCATATAGCTTCTATCCGCACCCGAATCAAATAAAACGTAAGCAGATTTATTGTCAATAAGAAACGTACCCGTAACAAGCTCTGGGTCTTCCTGTGCCTCTGCCGCATTAATATTGAAAACTCTTCCGCGGCCTTGTCCATTCGTGTTCTCCTGGTTCGGGCAATTTCTAATAATGTGGCCCGGTTTTCCACATTTATAACAAACTACATTGGCATAACTTGCTCCGACACTACTTGCTCCGCCATTACTCGTTCCGACACCATTTGTTCCTTTCGTTCTATTAACCCCTGGTCCGTAGACCTCACACTTTGCCGCGCTATGACCATTTCTTTTACACTTGTTGCAAAATTTGGTGCAAAACCCCGAGTGATACTTTTCACACCTTTGGCATAGCTGCTTCTCATTGTTGTTGTTGTTGCGGTTATTATTGTTGTTGGGATGATTGTTGTAGTTGCTGTTGTTGTTGTTGTTGTTGTTGGGCCATTTGTTGTAGTTGCGATTGATGTTGCGATTGTTGGGATAATTGTTGTGATTATTGTTGTAATTGCTGTTGTTGTTGTATTGGTGATTCTTATCACCGTTTTCCTCCCACTTTCTTTTGACTTGCTTCACATTGGCCTCTTCAGCAGTCTGTTCTTTAATTCTTTCTTCAATCTGGTTCACTAGTTTATGAGCCATTCTACATGCCTGTTGTATGGAGGCGGGCTCGTGTGAACTTATATCTTCTTGGATTCTTTCCAGTAATCCTTTCACAAACGCGTCGATCTTCTCTTCCTCATCTTCGAATGCTCCCGGACACAATAGGTACAATTCTGTGAATCGTCTTTTGTACGTGGTAATATCAAATCCTTGGGTTCGTAACCCTCTAAGTTCTGTCTTGAGCTTATTGACCTCGGTTCTGGGACGGTACTTCTCGTTCATCAAGTGCTTGAATGCTGACCACGGTAGTGCGTACACATCGTCTTATCCCACTTGCTCTAGATAGGTATTCCACCATGTTAACGCAGAACCTGTGAAGGTATGTGTAGCGTACTTCACTTTGTACTCTTCAGTACACTTACTTATGGCAAACAACAATTCGACCTTCTCGGTCCACCATTTCAATCTGATCGGTCCTTCGGTTCCATCAAATTCCAAAGGTTTGCAGGCAGTGAATTCTTTGTAGGTTCATCCTACACGATTTCCTGTACTGCTAGATCCAAGGTTATTGTTGGTATGTAGCGCAGCCTGTACTGCGGCTATGTTTGAAGCTAGAAAAGTACGGAATTCCTCTTCATTCATATTCACGGTGTGTCGAGTAGTCGGTGCCATTTCCTTCAAAATAGTCAAATGGAACAAGTTAATCATACAGAATATTAAGAGTAGTTAATAGTATTTCGTAGCATAATATGAACTCATTTATAAAAGCTTTTTCTTCATATTAGCGTTTTATAAGTTTAAATTCGGGTAGTACCTACCCGTTAAGTTCATACTTAGTAGCTAATATACAATTCAACTACTACAATTCTATATGAAAAACTGATTATAATAATATTTCGCGTTCAAACTTTTACACAATATTTTACAAACTTACAATACCGCTTATTTTACATATAGCATGAAATATAGCACACAATAAATTTGATACAAGATGGTTGTGAAGATAATTCTAGCTAGTACACAAGTCGTTCAGCAAAGGCATTAAAGACACGTAATTCATACGTCCAGAAACAAGTCATGCATTCTGGTTTTACTAGGATTACTTCCCATCCTTGGTCTTGTGGAACATAACCTTTATGGCCGTTGATAAGACAGCGTGTTGTAACGTCGTCAAAGGGACGAGGGTTACGTAATGTCCAACAGTCCCGTAACAATCTAAAAACCTCATTTCTTACCCCAATTACCGACTTCGTCACTTGTGGGAATGTTTTGTTTAATAGTTGTAGCCCGATGTTCTTGTTCTCACTTTGGTGAGAGGCGAACATTACTAATCCATAAGCATAACATGCGTCTTTATGTTGCATGTTAGCCGCTTTTTCTAAATCACGAAGTCCAATATTCGGATATATTGAGTCAAAATAATTTCTTAACCCATTGCGTAAAATAGCATTTGGGTTCCCCGCAATATATGCATCAAAGTAAACACATCGTAACTTATGGATTTCCCAATGTGATATCCCCCATCTTTAGAACGAAAGCCTTTTATAAACCAAGGCATTCTTGGAACGTACTTCGAATGTCTTACAAACTGATCTCGCCTTAAATAGTTGTGTCGAAGAATTCTGACCGACTCTAGACAAGATTTCATCAATCATGTCTCCGGGTAGGTCTCTTAAAATATTGGGTTGTCTATCCATTTTGTGTTTTTATACTGTAAAATAGACAAGAGTTAGATTCATAAAAAAAATACTTATTAATACAAGCAATTTTTACATATATCATAAAGCATAAGCACACTATATTACATATATTACACCACACGAATACAACTATCTTATTCCGACTCGCTTGTTTCTTCTTCTTCGGTTTTGGTTCGTTTTGCCAAGTTTCTAGGGATATATGATGTTCCCCTAATACGAGCCGTCATTTTCCACATTGGTTTAGAAAAATCTGGTGGTTTAGAGGTTCCCGGGTCATTGTTACAACTTAAGGACTTCGGGGGTTGACGATACATATAAAGTTCATCGGGGTTGGAATTAGATTTCTCTATTTTTATGCCCTTTCCCTTATTATTTTCTGTTGCCTTTTTAAATTCAGTTGGGGTAATTTCTATAACATCATCGGAATTCTCGTCGGAATCCGATTCATCGGAGAATTGGTAATCCTCCCAATATTTTGCTTCCTTGGCGGAAACACCATTGACCATAATTAACCTTGGTCGGTTGGTTGAGGATTTTCTTTTACTTAACTGTTTTATTATTTCCCCCACCGGTTCTATTTCTTCATCCGGTTCCGATTCTTCTTCCGGTTCCGATTCTTTTTCCGGTTCCGACTCTTCTTCCGGTTCCTCTTCGGGAACTTGTGAATCAGTCCACGAATCATTCCAAGTTACATTTGACTCTTCATTATTATTAGGTGAGTCAATGAGACTTGTTCTAGAGGTAGACATCTATCACATAATATCAAACGCGTTAAGAGATTAATATATCACATAATATTCACATGTTAAAAATATATAGTTTCCAACAAAATTTGTTAAGCAATCATTTTTCAAGTAAACACGATCGAAGTCCAGACTCACTAATGCATCCTAACAAACTCGATAAGACACACTAATGCAAAATTCTGGTTCTCTAAGACCAACGCTCGGATACCAACTGAAATGTCCCGTTCTTATTGATTAAAAACGTTCCATATTAATTGATTTCGTTGCGAGGTTTTGACCTGTATGTGAGACGTTTTTCAAAGACTGCATTCATTTTAAAACAAACCATAACCTTTATTTCTTCAATAAAGGTTTAAAAAGCTTTACGTAGATTATCAAATAATGATAATCTAAAATATCATGTTTACACACGACCATTACATAATGGTTTACAATACAAATATGTTACAACAAAATAAGTTTCTTGAATGCAGTTTTTACACAATATCATACAAGCATGGACTCCAAATCTCGTCCTTATTTAAGTATGCGATAGCGGAAGCTCTTAATAATCACCTGAGAATAAACATGCTTAAAACGTCAACAAAAATGTTGGTGAGTTATAGGTTTAACCTATATATATCAAATCATAATAATAGACCACAAGATTTCATATTTCAATACACATCCCATACATAGAGATAAAAATAATTCATATGGTGAACACCTGGTAACCGACATTAACAAGATGCATATATAAGAATATCCCCATCATTCCGAGACACCCTTCGGATATGATATAAATTTCGAAGTACTAAAGCATCCGGTACATTGGATGGGGTTTGTTAGGCCCAATAGATCTATCTTTAGGATTCGCATCAATTAGGGTGTCTGTTCCCTAATTCTTAGATTACCAGACTTAATAAAAAGGGGCATATTCGATTTTGATAATTCAACCATAGAATGTAGTTTCACGTACTTGTGTCTATTTTGTAAATCATTTATAAAACCTGCATGTATTCTCATCCCAAAAATATTAGATTTTAAAAGTGGGACTATAACTCACTTTCACATATTTTTACTTCGTCGGGAAGTAAGACTTGGCCACTGGTTGATTCACGAACCTATAACAATATATACATATATATCAAAGTATGTTCAAAATATATTTACAACACTTTTAATATATTTTGATGTTTTAAGTTTATTAAGTCAGCTGTCCTCGTTAGTAACCGACAACTAGTTGTCCACAGTTAGATGTACAGAAATAAATCGATAAATATTATCTTGAATCAATCCACGACCCAGTGTATACGTATCTCAGTATTGATCACAACTCAAACTATATATATTTTGGAATCAACCTCAACCCTGTATAGCTAACTCCAACATTCACATATAGAGTGTCTATGGTTGTTCCGAAATATATATAGATGTGTCGACATGATAGGTCGAAACATTGTATACGTGTCTATGGTATCTCAAGATTACATAATATACAATACAAGTTGATTAAGTTATGGTTGGAATAGATTTGTTACCAATTTTCACGTAGCTAAAATGAGAAAAATTATCCAATCTTGTTTTACCCATAACTTCTTCATTTTAAATCCGTTTTGAGTGAATCAAATTGCTATGGTTTCATATTGAACTCTATTTTATGAATCTAAACAGAAAAAGTATAGGTTTATAATCGGAAAAATAAGTTACAAGTCGTTTTTGTAAAGGTAGTCATTTCAGTCGAAAGAACGACGTCTAGATGACCATTTTAGAAAACATACTTCCACTTTGAGTTTAACCATAATTTTTGGATATAGTTTCATGTTCATAATAAAAATCATTTTCTCAGAATAACAACTTTTAAATCAAATTTTATCATAGTTTTTAATTAACTAACCCAAAACAGCCCGCGGTGTTACTACGACGGCGTAAATCCGGTTTTACGTGTTTTTCGTGTTTTCAGGTTTTAAATCATTAAGTTAGCATATCATATAGATATAGAACATGTGTTTAGTTGATTTTAAAAGTCAAGTTAGAAGGATTAACTTTTGTTTGCGAACAAGTTTAGAATTAACTAAACTATGTTCTAGTGATTACGAGTTTAAACCTTCGAATAAGATAGTTTTATATATATGAATCGAATGATGTTATGAACATCATTACTACCTCAAGTTTAGTAGGTAAACCTACTGGAATTGACAAGAAATGATCTAGCTTCAAAGGATCTTGGATGGCTTAAAAGTTCTTGAAGTAGGATCATGACACAAAAACAAGTTCAAGTAAAATTTTTACTCGAATTAAGATAGTTTATAGTTATAGAAATTGAATCAAAGTTTGAATATGAATATTACCTTGAATAAGAAAGATAACCTACTGTATATAACAAAGGTTTCTTGATCTTAGATGATTACTTGGAATGGATTAGAAAGCTTGGAAGTAAATTAGTAAACTTGAAGGGATTTTTGAAGTGTTCTTGAAGTGTTCTTCCTATGATGATTATAGCTTGATTCTTGAAGTGATTTTTGATGAAGATGATGATTAACTACTGGAAAAATACGTTCATAATAGTGTGTGTTTGTTGAGAGAGAATTAGAAAGAGAATTGGAAGTGAAATGGAGTGAATGATGAGTGGTAATTGGTGAGTGGTGAGCGGGGTTAAAAGGAGTTCTAGTTAGTTGACTAGCTCATGGTAGAAGTTAAAATTGATTAGTCATACATGACATAATTAAGAGTGGAATCCCATGCTAGTTCCTATCGGTATATACCCATAGTAAGTACGTTTTGAAGCTGTGTATAATACGGGTAAGAATACGACTAGAATTCTTGATGAAAGAAAAGAATGGGAAAGTAACTGTAACCATTTTCGTTAAGTATGAGTGTTATGATATATGTCTTGAAGTCTTTCAAAAGTATTTTAATACATCTAAATACACTACATGTATATACATTTTAACTGAGTCGTTAAGTCATCGTTAGTCGTTACATGTAAGTGTTGTTTTGAAACCTTTAAGTTAACGATCTCAATTAATGTTGTTAACCCATTGTTTATTATATCTAATGAGATGTTAAATTATTATATTATCATGATATTATGATATATTAATATATCTTAATATGATATATATACATTTAAATGTCGTTACAACGATAATCGTTACATATATGTCTCGTTTCGAAATTCTTAAGTTAGTAGTCTTGTTTATATGTATATAACTCATTGTTAATATACTTATGGAGATACTTACTTATCATAATCTCATGTTAACCATATGTATATCCATATATATATATCGTCATGTCGTTTTTACAAGTTTTAACGTTCGTGAATCGCCGGTCAACTTGGGTGGTCAATTGTCTATATGAAACATATTTCAATTAATCAAGTCTTAACAAGTTTGATTGCTTAACATGTTGGAAACATTTAATCATGTAAATATCAATCTCAATTAATATATATAAACATGGAAAAGTTCGGGTCACTACATAATATATATATATATCATATTAAGAGATATTCATACATGATAATATCATGGTAATATAATAATTTAAAATCTCATTTGATATTATAAACATTGGGTTAACAACATTTAACAAGATCGTTAACCTAAAGGTTTCAAAACAACACTTACATGTAACGACTAACGATGACTTAACGACTCAGTTAAAATTTATATACATGTAGTGTTTTAATATGTATTTATACACTTTTGAAAGACTTCAATACACTTATCAAAATACTTCTACTTAACAAAAATGCTTACAATTACATCCTCGTTCAGTTTCATCAACAATTCTACTCGTATGCACCCGTATTCGTACTCGTACAACACACAGCTTTTAGATGTATGTACTATTGGTATATACACTCCAATGATCAGCTCTTAGCAGCCCATGTGAGTCACCTAACACATGTGGGAACCATCATTTGGCAACTAGCATGAAATATCTCATAAAATTACAAAAATATGAGTAATCATTCATGACTTATTTACATGAAAACAAAATTACATATCCTTTATATCTAACCCATACACCAACGACCAAAAACACCTACAAACACTTTCATTCTTCAATTTTATTCATCTAATTGATCTCTCTCAAGTTCTATCTTCAAGTTCTAAGTGTTCTTCATATATTCTACAAGTTCTAGTTACATAAAATCAAGAATACTTTCAAGTTTGCTAGCTCACTTCCAATCTTGTAAGGTGATCATCCAACCTCAAGAAATCTTTGTTTCTTACAGTAGGTTATCATTCTATTACAAGGTAATAATCATATTCAAACTTTGGTTCAATTTCTATAACTATAACAATCTTATTTCAAGTGATGATCTTACTTGAACTTGTTTTCGTGTCATGATTCTGCTTCAAGAACTTCGAGCCATCCAAGGATCCGTTGAAGCTAGATCCATTTTTCTCTTTTCCAGTAGGTTTATCCAAGGAACTTAAGGTAGTAATGATGTTCATAACATCATTCGATTCATACATATAAAGTTAATCCTTCTAACTTGTAATCACTAGAACATAGTTTAGTTAATTCTAAACTTGTTCGCAAACAAAAGTTAATCCTTCTAACTTGACTTTTAAAATCAACTAAACACATGTTCTATATCTATATGATATGCTAACTTAATGATTTAAAACCTGGAAACACGAAAAACACCGTAAAACCGGATTTACGCCGTCGTAGTAACACCGCGGGCTGTTTTGGGTTAATTAATTAAAAACTATGATAAACTTTGATTTAAAAGTTGTTATTCTGAGAAAATGATTTTTATTATGAACATGAAACTATATCTAAAAATTATGGTTAAACTCAAATTGGAAGTATGTTTTCTAAAATGGTCATCTAGACGTCGTTCTTTCGACTAAAATGACTACCTTTACAAAAACGACTTGTAACTTATTTTTCCGACTATAAACATATACTTTTTCTGTTTAGATTCATAAAATAGAGTTCAATATGAAACCATAGCAATTTGATTCACTCAAAACGGATTTAAAATGAAGAAGTTATGGGTAAAACAAGATTGGATAATTTTTCTCATTTTAGCTACGTGAAAATTGGTAACAAATCTATTCCAACCATAACTTAATCAACTTGTATTGTATATTATGTAATCTTGGGATACCATAGACACGTATACAATGTTTCGACCTATCATGTCGACACATCTATATATATTTCGGAACAACCATAGACACTCTATATGTGAATGTTGGAGTTAGCTATACAGGGTTGAGGTTGATTCCAAAATATATATAGTTTGAGTTGTGATCAATACTGAGATACGTATACACTGGGTCGTGGATTGATTCAAGATAATATTTATCGATTTATTTCTGTACATCTAACTGTGGACAACTAGTTGTAGGTTACTAACGAGGACAGCTGACTTAATAAACTTAAAACATCAAAATATATTAAAAGTGTTGTAAATATATTTTGAACATACTTTGATATATATGTATATATTGTTATAGGTTCGTGAATCAACCAGTGGCCAAGTCTTACTTCCCGACGAAGTAAAAATCTGTGAAAGTGAGTTATAGTCCCACTTTTAAAATCTAATATTTTTGGGATGAGAATACATGCAGGTTTTATAAATGATTTACAAAATAGACACAAGTACGTGAAACTACATTCTATGGTTGAATTATCGAAATCGAATATGCCCCTTTTTATTAAGTCTGGTAATCTAAGAATTAGGGAACAGACACCCTAATTGACGCGAATCCTAAAGATAGATCTATTGGGCCTAACAAACCCCATCCAAAGTACCA
The DNA here is from genome assembly GCF_046630445.1 of Rutidosis leptorrhynchoides. Lineage (NCBI taxonomy): Eukaryota > Viridiplantae > Streptophyta > Magnoliopsida > Asterales > Asteraceae > Rutidosis > Rutidosis leptorrhynchoides. The sequence goes on from NC_092334.1 coordinate 271,294,941, forward strand.
GATGCTTTAGTACTTCGAAATTTATATCATATCCGAAGGGTGTCCCGGAATGATGGGGATATTCTTATATATGCATCTTGTTAATGTCGGTTACCAGGTGTTCACCATATGAATGATTTTTATCTCTATGTATGGGATGTGTATTGAAATATGAAATCATGTGGTCTATTATTATGATTTGATATATATAGGGTAAACCTATAACTCACCAACATTTTTGTTGACGTTTTAAGCATGTTTATTCTCAGGTGATTATTAAGAGCTTCCGCTGTCGCATACTTAAATAAGGACGAGATTTGGAGTCCATGCTTGTATGATATTGTGTAAAAACTGCATTCAAGAAACTTATTTTGTTGTAACATATTTGTATTGTAAACCATTATGTAATGGTCGTGTGTAAACAGGAAATTTTAGATTATCATTATTTGATAATCTATGTAAAGCTTTTTAAACCTTTATTGATGAAATAAAGGTTATGGTTTGTTTTAAAATGAATGCAGTCTTTGAAAAACGTCTCATATAGAGGTCAAAACCTCGCAACGAAATCAATTAATATGGAACATTTTTAATCAATAAGAACGGGACATTTCAGTATGTACCTAGTAAGACGTTGTTATAACGATAATCATTATATATATCGTTTTCGAGTTTCTTAAATTAATAGTCTCATTTTTATGTATATAACTCATTGTTAAAATACCTAATGAGATACATACTTATAATAAAATCATGTTAACTATATATATAACCATATATATGTCATTGTATAGTTTTTACAAGTTTTAACGTTCGTGAATCACCGGTCAACTTGGGTGGTCAATTGTCTATATGAAACCTATTTCAATTAATCAAGTCTTAACAAGTTTGATTTCTTAACATGTTGGAAACACTTAATCGTGTAAATAACAATTTCATTTAATATATATATAAATATGGAAAAGTTCGGGTCACTACATTATATACATAAAAATGAGACAATTAATTTAAGAAACTCGAAAACGATATATATAACGATTATCGTTATAACAACGTCTTACTAGGTACATATGAATCATATTAAGATATTGATACACTTGGTTAATTATGTTAAATGATAAGTAAATATATTATTAAGTGTATTAACAATGAAATACATATGTAAAAATAAGACTACTAACTTAATGATTTCGAAACGAGACATATATGTAACGATTATCGTTGTAACGACATTTAACTATATATATATCATACTAAGATATATTATATATCATAATATCATGATAATATAAACAATTTAACATCTCATTTGTTATAATAAACAATGGGTTAACAACATTCAACAAGATCGTTAACCTAAAGGTTTCAAAACAACATTTACATGTAATGACTAACGATGACTTAACGACTCAGTTAAAATGTATATACATGTAGTGTTTTAATATGTATTCATACACTTTTGAAAGACTTCAAGACACTTATCAAAATACTTCTACTTAACAAAAATGCTTACAATTACATCCTCGTTCAGTTTCATCAACAATTCTACTCGTATGCACCCGTATTCGTACTCGTACAATACACAGCTTTTAGATGTATGTACATTTGGTATATACACTCCAATGATCAGCTCTTAGCAGCCCATGTGAGTCACCTAACACATGTGGGAACCATCATTTGGCAACTAGCATGAAATATCTCATAAAATTACAAAAATATGAGTAATCATTCATGACTTATTTAAATGAAAACAAAATTACATATCCTTTATATCTAATCCATACACCAATGACCAAAAACACCTACAAACACTTTCATTCTTCAATTTTCTTCATCTAATTGATCTCTCTCAAGTTCTATCTTCAAGTTCTAAGTGTTCTTCATAAATTCCAAAAGTTCTAGTTTCATAAAATCAAGAATACTTCCAAGATTGCAAGTTTACTTCCAAGTTTTCTAAATCTATTCCAAGTAATCATCCAAGATCAAGAAACCTTTGTTACTTACAGTAGGTTATCTTTCTAATACAAGGTAATAATCATATTCAAACTTCAATTCAATTTCTATAACTATAACAATCTTATTTCGAGTGGAAATCTTACTTGAAATTGTTTTCGTGTCATGATTATGCTTCAAGAACTTTCAAGCCATCCAAGGATCCTTTGAAGCTAGATCTATTTTTCTCATTTCCAGTAGGTTTATCCAAGGAACTTGAGGTAGTAATGATGTTCATAACATCATTCGATTCATACATATATAGCTATCTTATTCGAAGGTTTAAATTTGTAATCACTAGAACATAGTTTAGTTAATTCTAAACTTGTTCGCAAATAAAAGTTAATCCTTCTAACTTGACTTTTAAAATCAACTAAACACATGTTCTATATCTATATGATATGCTAACTTAATGATTTAAAACCTGGAAACACGAAAAACACCGTAAAACCGGATTTATGCCGTCGTAGTAACACCGCGGGCTGTTTTGGGTTAGTTAATTAAAAACTATGATACACTTTGATTTAAAAGTTGTTATTCTGGGAAAATGATTTTTATTATGCACATGAAACTATATCCAAAAATTATGGTTAAACTCAAAGTGGAAGTATGTTTTCTAAAATGGTCATTTAGACGTCGTTCTTTCGACTAAAATGACTACCTTTACAAAAATGACTTGTAACTTATTTTTCCGACTACAAACCTATACTTTTTATGTTTAGATTCATAAAATAGATTTCAATATGAAACAATAGCAATTTGATTCACTAAAAACGGATTTAAAATGAAGAAGTTATGGGTAAAACAAGATTGGATAATTTTCCTCATTTTAGCTACGTGAAAATTGGTAACAAATCTATTCCAACCATAACTTAATCAACTTGTATTGTATATTATGTAATCTTGAGATACCATAGACACGTATACAGTGTTTCAACCTATCATGTCGACACATCTATATATATTTCGGAACAACCATAGACACTCTATATGTGAATGTTGGAGTTAGCTATACAGGGTTGAGGTTGATTCCAAAATATATATAGTTTGAGTTGTGATCAATACTGAAATACGTATACACTGGGTCGTGGATTGATTCAAAATAATATTTATCGATTTATTTCTGTACATCTAACTGTGGACAACTAGTTGTAGGTTACTAACGAGGACAGCTGACTCAATAAACTTAAAACATCAAAATATATTAAAAGTGTTGTAAATATATTTTGAACATACTTTGATATATATGTATATATTGTTATAGGTTCGTGAATCAACCAGTGGCCATGTCTTACTTCCCGACGAAGTAAAAATCTGTGAAAGTGAGTTATAGTCCCACTTTTAAAATCTAATATTTTTGGGATGAGAATACATGCAGGTTTTATAAATGATTTACAAAATAGACACAAGTACGTGAAACTACATTCTATGGTTGAATTATCGAAATTGAATATGCTCCTTTTTATTAAGTCTGGTAATCTAAGAATTAGGGAACAGACACCCTAATTAACGCGAATCCTAAAGATAGATCTATTGGGCCTAACAAACCCCATCCAAAGTACCAGATGCTTTAGTACTTCGAAATTTATATCATATCCGAAGGGTGTCCCGGAATGATGGGGATATTCATATATATGCATCTTGTTAATGTCGGTTACCAGGTGTTCACCATATGAATGATTTTTATCTCTATGTATGGGATGTGTATTGAAATATGAAATCTTGTGGTCTATTGTTACGATTTGATATATATAGGTTAAACCTATAACTCACCAACATTTTTGTTGACGTTTAAAGCATGTTTATTCTCAGGTGAATACTAGGAGCTTCCGCTGTTGCATACTAAAATAAGGACGAGATTTGGAGTCCATGTTTGTATGATATTGTGTAAAAACTGCATTCAAGAAACTGATTTCGATGTAACATATTTGTATTGTAAACCATTATGTAATGGTTGTGTGTAAACAGGATATTTTAGATTATCATTATTTGATAATCTACGTAAAGCTTTTTAAACCTTTATTTATGAAATAAAGGTTATGGTTTGTTTTAGAAATGAATGCAGTCTTTGAAAAACATCTCATATAGAGGTCAAAACCTCGCAACGAAATCAATTAATATGGAACGTTTTTAATCAATAAGAACGGGACATTTCGCGATAATTATATGTTTGTGTATATATATGTATTTATATATATTTAACATGATCTAAGGGTGGTTTAACATCTCATTGTGTACTAATGACAATGAGTTATAAGTATATTTTGAAACTACTAACTTAAGTTTTCAAAATGATAACTATACGTAACATTCTTTGATATATATACTTATCATCTATAATGCTTATACATGTATCGTATATATAATGTATTTAATCACTTTTTAAGGACTTAAATACATAAAACAATATAAGTATATTCACAAAAGATAGCTATATTTGAATTCTGGTTCCGTTTCCTCAAGATTTCTATACGTATATCCAGGGTATATGTACCCGTATCATACCCAGCTCCTATATGTATTTACTATTGGTATATACACATCAAATCAACATCCTAATCAACATTATTACTGCCCTAGATATGAGGTAACTAGAATTTGTCAAGTAGTATGAATTATTAGTAAGAAAACAAAATTAGGAATCCTTTTATTTCTTTATAAACTAAAAACGTTTTTATAAATGAACACCATTTCTTCACTCCATTTTCTCATACCTACACCCTCATTTCTCTCTCAAAATACTCCTAACTTCATACTTGATCATCTCCAAGCATTTTCTCCATCATTTAGCTTCAATTACAAGCCTTAAATACCATAAGAAAACTCTTTCAAGAACATATCAAAATAACCACCTATTTGAAGAAGTTTACTTCCAACCTTTTGATCTAACTCCACCACTCTTTGATTCTAAGATTATTTCTTATCTTTTGCAGTAACTTTGTCCAAGTAACTTGAGGTAGTAACCTTGTTCATAATCTTATTCAATTCATATTCATATAGCTATCTTATTTTGTGGTATAAAATTTTAACAACAAGAACATAGTTTGAATGATTTCAAACTTGTTCGCAAACTAAATAGATCCTTCTAACTTGACTTTTAAAACACTTCAAGACCTGTAATATATCATAATGATATGCTAACCTAACAAGATATAACTTGGTTTTACAAAGAACATCTTAAAAACTGAATCTACGTCGGCGGAGTGCAACCGAGGGCTGTTTTGGGTTGGATGATTAAAAACCATCTTGAACTTCGAATTGGAAGTTCATGTTCTGGAAAAATGATATTTCTTATGAATATGTTAATACATAAAAATTTCATGGTTTAACTCAAAGTGTAAGTATTTTTAGAAAAATGATCATTAAATGTTGTTTTTATGATGAAAAATGATCACTTTCATAAGTTTCATAAAAGTTTGACCTATAACCTGAGATTTCAAATACAAACTAAGGTATTTTCAGTTCATATTCTTAAAATTTGACTTGATCCAAGGAAGTGGCAAGTTGAACCAACAAAAACGGAGTTGTAATGAAGTAACTACGACTAAAACAAGATTGGATATTCGAAGCTAGTTTAGCTACGAAAATATTTGGAGAAAAAGTAAATTAATCATATCTTTTCTAATTAATATGATATTTTATATATAATTACTTATGATTTGATTATATATATTTCAGGACCACCAGTAAACAACACGAGAAGATTAATCATAAGACCTCATGATTGTACGCAACACGTCATTTGACAACACGGTACTTTATGTACGCAACACGTCATTTGACAACATGGTACCATGGGTCGAGATTAATTCTGATCAATACGAATACGATGGGGTCTTTATTTATTTTATTTAAGCAACTAATTGTGGACCACTAACATCGGACTGCTAACTACAGACTAAGAAAATATTAAAAGTATTAAAAGTATATATATATATATATGTAACGATTACTTAAAAAGAAAATATGTTGATATATTATATATATGGTTAGGTTCGTGATATCTATCGGAGGCCAAGTCGAACTAAATACCTTCAAGGCAAAAGTGAGTTTCATTTGCTCCCTTTTTAATTGCTTTTACAATATATATTTTTGGGCTGAGAATACATGCGCTGCTTTTATAAATGTTTACAAAATAGACACAAGTACTTAAAAATATATTCTACGTTGAGTTGTACCACTGGCATATTTCCCTGTAGCTTGGTAACTACTATTTACATGGGTATTGTAAACGCGAATCCTGTTGATAGATCTATCGGGCCTGACAACCCCAACCGGACTGGACAACCAGTTTTCAACGGTTGTACAGTACTTCGTTTTGGTGATTACACTTGGTATGGTGTAGTGAGATTTCATAATAAAGGGAATATGCGACGTTGATTAAATGTTAAGTATGGTTACCAAGTGCTCAACCACTTAGAATGCTTTACATACACTTGCGAGTGTATTATGTTTATGATTATGAAATCTTGTGGTCTATTAACATATTGAAATGATTGTTATGATAAACCTATGAACTCACCAACCTTTTGGTTGACACTTTAAAGCATGTTTATTCTCAGGTACGAATTAAGTCTTCCGCTGTGCATTTGCTCAATATAAGAACATTACTTGGAGCCGATCATCGCAATGGGACCAAATGTTGATGACTTCATCCAGGTGGATTAGGACGGGTCCTTTCAGCAACAAATGTCACAAGCACCACTCGGGTGAGTGTGGCAAGCTAATTTGCCACCAGTGCCAAGGAGTTGGTCATAGGGCCAACAATTGCACAAGTGCCGCCCCCGTCACTCGAAAAGGGCCAAATCCTCTAAGGACGGTCACTTGTTATGAATGTGGCCAAACGGGCCATTATAGGAACTAATGCCCGAAGAAGAAGGCCAACCCCAACACACGCGGCCGAGCCTTCAACATTAACACCGAGGAAGCCCGAGATGACAATGAATTAGTCACGAGTACGTTTCTTCTCAACAACTCTTATGTTACTTGCTTATTCGATTCGGGTGCCAATAAATGTTTTGTATCCAAGACTTTGACTCCTTCTTTTAGCACTCCACCACTTCCACTAGATACCACTTATACCATTGAAGTGGCCAACGGAAAACTATTGAGTGCCGACACATATTACCGGGGGTGTACGTTAAACATTTTGGGTAATGAGTTTGAAATTAACTTGATACCCATGGAACTAGGAAGCTTCGATGTAATAATCTGTATGAATTGGCTAGCCAAAACCAAATCTCACATTCTTTGTGATCTTAACGCAATCCGAATTCCTATCGAGAATGGTGAACCTTTGATTGTTTATGGCGATAAGAGTTGCACCGGACTCAACCTCGTTTCGTGCATTAAAGTTAGAAAACTACTCCGTAAGGGTTGTTTTGCGATCCTTGCTCACGTTAAGAAAGTCGAGTCTTATGAGAAGCATATCGATGATGTGCCAATTGTTAGTGACTTTTCCGATGTATTTCCCGACGAATTGCCGGGTCTTCCACCTCATAGACCGGTTGAATTCCAAATCGATCTTATTCCAGGAGCAGCACCCGTAGCACGTGCACCATATAGACTCGCTCTATCCGAAATGCAAGAATTGCAAAGTCAAATCCAAGAACTACTTGATCGTGGTTTTATACAACCTAGTCATTCACCTTGGGGCGCTCCGATTTTGTTTGTTAAAAAGAAAGACGGATCCCTACCAATGTGCATTGATTATCATGAACTAAACAAATTGACGGTTAAGAACCGATATCCTCTTCCTCACATCAATGACCTCTTTGATCAACTACAAGGGTGTTGTGTACATTCGAAAATCGATCTCCGCTCGGGTTATCATCAATTAAGGGTTAAGGGGGAAGATGTCTCCAAAACTGCTTTCCGAACTCGTTATGGTAGTTATGAATTCCTTGTCATGCCTTTTGGTCTCACTAACGCACCGGCAGTGTTCATGGATCTTATGAACCGCGTGTGCAAAACGTATCTTGACAAATTCGTTATCGTGTTCATCGATGATATTTTGGTTTATTCAAAAAGCGAAGAAGAACACGAGGAACACCTCCGACTTGTGCTTGAACTTTTAAGACAAGAACGACTCTATGCCAAATTCTCCAAGTGTGAATTTTGGTTGAAGGAAGTTCAATTTCTTGGTCATGTTGTAAGTGACCAAGGTATTAAAGTCGATCCATCGAAAATCGAAGCCATTAGTAAATGGGAGACTCCTACTACTCCTACTCATATTCGTCAATTCTTGGGTCTCGCCGGATACTACCGTAGATTCATCAAGGATTTCTCTTTGATTGCTCGTCCTCTAACCGCGTTAACTTACAAGGGAAAGAAATTCATTTGGGCGACCGAACAGGAATCCGCATTTCAAATCTTGAAAACGAAGCTAACCACCGCTCCTATCTTGTCACTTCCCGAAGGCAAGGATGATTTTGTTATGTATTGCGACGCCTCGAAACATGGTTTTGGGTGTGTTTTGATGCAACGAACGAAAGTCATCTCTTATGCTTCTCGACAACTCAAAATTCATGAACGAAACTACACGACACATGACCTCGAACTCCGAGCCGTTGTCTTTGTACTAAAAATGTGGAGACACTATCTTTATGGAACCAAGAGTACTATCTTTACCGATCATAAAAGTCTCCAACACATCTTCGATCAATAGCAACTAAACATGAGACAACGAAGGTGGATTGAAACCTTAAACGATTACGATTGCGAGCTTCGTTACCATCCCGGAAAGGCAAATGTAGTAGACGATGCCTTAAGTCGAAAAGAAAGAGCGGTGCCTCTTCGTGTCCGAGCCTTAAACATCACCATCCACAGCAACCTTGATAGCCAAATTCGGGTAGCCCAAGATGAGGCTCTCAAGGATGAAAACGTTTCACACGAACTCTTGAACATTCTCGCCTCTCGATTCGAAGTTAGGGAGACCGGACTTCGATATTTTGCCAGAAGGATTTGGGTGCCTCGATACGGGGACCTACGAAGTCTTATTTTAGATGAAGCCCATAAGTCACGATACTCGATTCACCCCGGTGCCAATAAGATGTACCACGACCTTAAACAACAATATTGGTGGCCGAACATCAAAAGGGACGTAGCTACTTATGTTTCCAAGTGTTTGACATGTTCCAAAGTCAAAGTCGAACACCAAAGACCGTCCGGACTACTTCAACAACCCGAGATCCCGCAATGGAAGTGGGAAAGGATAACGATGGATTTTATCACCAAACTACCAAAAATGACGGGCGGTTATGATACCATTTGGGTTATTGTTGACCATCTCACCAAATCCGCACACTTTCTCGCCATGAAGGAGACCGAAAAAATGGAGAAACTTGCACAACTTTACATCAAGGAGATCGTAGCCCGACACGGTGTGCCTTTATCGATTATCTCCGACCGAGATGGTCATTTCGTTTCTAGATTTTGGCGTACATTAAAAGAAGCGTTGGGAACGCGTTTAGACATGAGCACCGCATATCATCCCCAAACTGATGGGTGATCAATCCCTAATTAATGATGTTACTTAATTACGGATTGAGTGCAATGAGATTATGATGAAGGATGGGATGTTTGATGATTATTTTGAGCCCCGATGATCGTCTTTCACTTTAACTATCAAGTGATCAACCACCCCGACCCGGTCTTTATTGTCAATTAGCTTATTTCACCTTTTCGCAATGTAAAAATCCCTTGGGCAAGATCACAAGTGGAAATTACAAGGGCTCGGGCAAAATGGCAGTGAATCAACAACCCCTAAATGAGAGGCCAAACTCTCTATTTATAGGTTTCGAGATATCCGCGGTGTGCGAGTACATTCAATATCCGCGGAAACTCAGCGGATTTAACCGCAGTCTTTGTATCAATGCGAAAACACAACCGCTGTGCTTATTTTCAGCGAATATTGCATAGCTTTGCCTTATAATTCGCGCAATTCAGCCTTTGGCCTTTAGCCAATAAAATATACATATACAATGTCATGTATATGATCAAGTCCCCCCAGTTTATTATGATACATTTTCGTGAAGCCAATGCATCATGATAAACTCTAAAAATAAAGAAGTGTCTCTTAAAATATTTCGCAAACAATATTTTAAGATTTTTACCTTCCACTTATTACCGTTGCTTTTATTAAGCCCAACGCGTAATTACAACGGTAACTTTTCGCCAATCTGTCAAATCAATACGCTGTGACAACTACAAAATTACCGTTTACACGTCGCAGTAATTTTAGCCGTTTAAATGCAATGATTACCCTTTCAACTTGCTCGCCCTAATCCCAATTATAAATAAAACAATAATCCGCATAAAAACTTTACCCTTTCTCCTTTAATTTCATTTGCAATCAAATTCGTTGAATCATAATCGTACCGTGCAATTAATCAATTTCAATCTTTAATTTCTTCAATTTTATCATCCAATTTATTTGCAAATGGCATCGTCTTCTTCAATGCACACTCCCGGAGGATATGTTTCCTACATGACAGAAGCAAAACTGCAAACTTTGCAAGAATGGTACCCACCACTTGCCCAATTCATTCCTACCGTGCCTGCGGCAGAGCAGCGAGCCGATATTCCCCCTAAAGGGATGATATCCGTGTAAGAGGTTGCCATTTCTCAAGGCAACCTTCGATTTCCCCTTACCCTCTTTTTTCGCAGCGTTTGCGAATATTATAACATCGCTATGGCGCAGTTGCATCCTAACGCAATTAACAAGATTGTGCTGTTTGAGATGTATTGCAACGCCATCAGCCAACCACCGCTACTAAACGTTTTTCGGATGTGCAATAGCTTGGTGCTATATGTCGTGGGGTGGTTTTCTTTCCGCAGTAAACTTGGCGTAATGACTTCACCAAAAGATTCAATTGGGAATTGGCACAGTTCCTTCTTCTATATTAACGATACCGCGTATGTGAACAGCAAAATACAGAAAACGTTGTGTACAGAGCTTAATCCCGACGTCAATGAGAGGCCTGTACTCGATGATCTTGAGAATGACACTCTCAAGATACTTAAAAACGCGGGTATATATCTGCGACCTTACTCGAATGTACCGCTGTACATTGGCAGAGTGTCAATTTAATTGCCGTGGAGCGACTATGATGCGCTTTTAGTTGACCAATCAAAAAACAGTATGCCGCTTAACTTTATCGCAATGTATCAATCGTACTTTCATTTTTCGCAATATTTTTGCTTTGCATAACTTTACGCGCTTTTATTTTTTCAGCGGTTGCACTTGACCTTGTCATGAGGTCCGCTGATATAAGCAGGATTAGCCCTGCCCGTCGCCTAAAAAATGCGACGGCAACATTAGTCTTATTGATGAACCGATCATCAATACATGCTTTATTATTGGAGGTGAGGACCGCGGTAAGCGCAAGGTTGCGGATACGACTCCCACTCCACGCAGGAAACGCATGCGCACTCACTCTGAATAAGAAGCAAGTAAGCAAATGCTATTTCGCAGTATTTATTTGATTAAGCATTGTTTATATTGGCATAAACTTGCTATATTTGCTGATCTGTTTATAGCTATTCTTCCAGGGTCATCCGCTGAAGCTACACCGCTTTATAACATCAGAGGGAGAATCCCTACAGATGTTCTTAATGAACCCGGGAATGAAGATTTATCTCTTCCATCTGACCCAGAAGCGTCCAACGAGGAAGAAGAAGGAGAAGCCACTGCGGAAGAAACTGCCGCAGCAGATCGGGCGTTTAAGCTGTACCAAAAGCTTTATAAATTTGTTCCTGCAGAAACAAGGGAGCAATACCGCAAACTGTCTTATCCCGCAGTGGCCAGGCAACGACTGCATAATTGCTATACTGCAAATTATCTAACAGTCGATAGCATGGAGCGTTTTACTGAGATGTCAGACGAGTATGAGAAAGCAACTAAGGCTGCCAACGCCCAAGAGAGAAGGGCGGGAAAGGCTGAATCGTGTCTTGAAAAAGTGATGGAAGAGAACGCTAGACTTAAAAGAAGGGCAGAAGTCGCGGAACATGAGTTCGCCCAGCTAGTTAAGTATCTTCCAACATTCGCAGATAAAGTGATGGACTCCGAGCCAGTCACTGAAAAATTTCAAACATATGCCCAAGCATCAAAGCTCGCCACTCGCTACGAGTGGCACGATTTATTATGCCAACTTGGCGATCTTTCACAACCTCTTCCCTCTGACATGGCGAAAGAAATTATCGCCACCGATGATGCTCGCGAAATTCTTGAGAGGGCGAAGAAAGAGATTGAGAAGATTAACATACCTGCTCTTGAAGAGCTCAGTCAGTGGGAAGGCGTTACATTTGCGGATATCAAAGCATTAGAACTTTAGCTTTGCCTTAACTAAATTGCTTTTGAATGTATTTTCGCAATTACAACTTTCGTCTGTTGTATAATTCCGCGTTGCATACGCGTTTAATATTAATTACTTTTTCACAGTTCGCAGTTGCAACTTCTTTTATTTATATAGCACTTTATTATCAATATTCATAACACGGACTTGTCCTTTGCAATTTCCAACTTTTATTATTGTGCACATAATAAATGTGTACTTTTGCGAAACAATCTGTATATTATGAATCTTCTAAGTCCGCCGTAACGATCCTTAGGCAAATTTAGCATTGCGAAGCATCTAAGTATTGGCAAGATCAAATACTTAGGAAATGTTATCCTTTCGCAATTATTTTCAAATTAACACAAGTGGGCAATTTCATCACTTTGTTTTTAGCAAATATTTCGCAATGCATTCTTGCATTATTATAACATTTAAGTAGGCTATATTTTGCAAAAATCATGCCACCTTACTTAAATTATCCGCAGAACAGGGTCCTGAATGGAAGGGACTACTCCTAAGTTGTCGATGAATTTCTTCATCCATGCAGCTTCCTGAGCTGCCAATGAGGCGGCAATGTATTCCGACTCTGTAGTGGATAATGCAACAACATCCTGTTTTGAACTCTTTCAAGAGACCGCACCTCCATTTAACGTGAAGACATAACTGGACTGTGATCGAGAATCATCTCGATCAGTTTGGAAACTCGCGTCCACGTAACCCTTTACAGCAAGTTCCTCCTCACCAGATCCATATATTAGAAACATATCCTTAGTCCTCCTAAGGTATTTCAATATACTTTTACCAGCAATCCAATGACTGTTTCCTGGGTTATTCTGGTATCTACTTGTCAAGCTGAGAGCGCATGACACATCCGGTCTAGTGCATATCATTGCGTACATGATTGACCCAATAGCAGATGCATAAGGGACTCTCTTCATTCTCTCTTGTTCATCTTTCGTGGTAGGGCACTGAGATGAACTGAGAGGCGTTCCTCTTTGAATGGGTACCAAACCACTCTTAGAGTTCTCCATCTTGAACCTTTTCAAGACCTTTTCAATGTATGTACTTTGATTCAAACCTATCAGTTTCTTGGATCTATTCCTGTAGATCCCGATCCCCAAGACATATTGTGCTTCTCCAAGATCCTTAATGGAGAAGCATTTACTTAGCCAAGTTTTGACACCTTCCATTGTCGGCATATCATTTCCAAATAACAATATATCATCCACATATAGTACAAGGAACATGATAGTGCTCCCACTAGCTTTCTTATATACACAAGCTTCATCACCATTTTTAATGAAGCCAAATTTCTCGGCTTCCTCATTAAAACGATGATTCCACATTCTAGATGCTTGTTTCAATCCGTAGATTTACTTCTTTAACTTGCATACCTTTTTAGGATATTTCGGATCAACAAAACCTTCAGGCTGAACCATATAGACATCTTCCACAAGATATTCATTTAGGAAAGCGGTCTTGACATCCATTTGCCATATTTCATAATCATAATGAGCAGCAATGGCAAATAATATCCTAATAGACTTTAGCATTGCCACAGGCGAAAACGTTTCATCATAGTCAACCCCTTGAGTTTGAGTGAAACCTTTTTCTACAAGTCTAGCTTTATATGTATCCAAGTTTCCATGTATGTCGGTTTTCATTTTGAAAAGCCATTTACAATCAACTAGCCTTGAGTCAGTAGGTTGTACAACTAGTTCCCAAACTTGGTTGTCATACATGGATTGCATCTCAGCGTTCATGGCTTCCTACCATTTATCCTTATCAATCCTTGATAAAGCATCTTGGTAGTTTGTTGGTTCATCCAAATCAACCACATAGCAACCATCCATGAGAAACCCATATCTCTCAGGAGGATTACTAATTCTACCAGATTTGCGAACGTCTTGTGTATTTTGATCATCCATTTGATCACTTTCAGCATTTTCATGTTGAGTGCCAGTATCATCTACTTGATCTCGAACCTCCTCAAGATCTATCTTCCTTTCACTATCACCTTCCATTAGGAACTTAGTTTCAAGGAATTCAGCCTTCCGAGCAACAAATACATTCTGTTCGGAAGGATCATAGAAATAATATCCCATATTATCCTTGGGATATCCTATGAATATAAACTTTGTGGATCGAGCATTTAACTTTTTAGGGACGTAATGCTTAGGGTAAGTTTCACATCCCCATACCTTTAAGTATGATAGAGACGGAGGTTTCTAAACCACATCTGATGAGGTGTTCGTTCCACTTTCTTGGTTGGGGCCATATTTAAAATACGAGCCGCGGAGCATAGAAAATAACCCCAAAATGATAGAGGTAACGAGCTTCTAGCCATCATAGATCGAACCATATCCATTAGGGTTCGGTTCCTCCTTTCGGAAACTCCATTCAGTTGGGGTGTTCCAGGAGGAGTGAGTTGCGAGATAATCCCACAACTTCTAAGATGATATTGGAAAGCATCGCTTAGGTATTCACCTCCTCTATCGGTACGAAGTACCTTTATCGTCTTATCGAGTTGATTTTGTACTTCGTTTTGATATTCCTTGAATGCTTCAAAAGTTTCGTCCTTATGTCTTAATATGTAGACATATCCGAAACGCCTGAAGTAATCAATGAATGTAACGAAGTATCTTTCACCATTCCTAGTCATGGGCTTAAAGGGTCCACATACATCCGAATGTATTAATCCCAATAAGTCTTTAGCCCTTTCATAGGTCCCTTTGAAGGGTGCTTTAGTCATTTTGCCTTGTAAACAAGATTCACATACATCAAACGAGTCTAGTTCATTTGATTTCAAAAGTCCATTCTTTTGAAGTGTATGCATTCGGTTCTTGTTTATGTGAACAAGGCAACAATGCCATAAGTAGGAATCACTCAAATCCCTTTTGAGCTTCTTGGTGTTTGCATGGTATATTGGCGAGGCCTTAAAATAGAACACATTATCTAAAGAAACATAGATATCATCATTAATGAAATTAAGATTAAAACCACATTGTTTCAAACGGGATACAGAAATAATGTTTCGTGATAAATCGGGTGCATACAAAACATTTTCCAAAATAAGCTCCAAACCACTTGGTAGCTTCAAAACAAAGTCTCCTTGAGCTTTAACTTGCACCCTTGCTCCATTTCCCATGAAGAAACTTGTTGTTCCCGCTTCTTGATCACTTCTTTTGAACCCCTGCAAAGAATTGCAAATATGAGTTCCACATCCTGTGTCTAATACCCATGTATTAGAAGAAGTAATACTAAGCTCAATGTATACCATATATACATTACCTGAGGTTTACCCTGCATCCCTCTTTTCCTTCAACTCCTTGAGGTAGACCGGGCAGTTCGTTTCCAGTGACCCATTTCACCGCAACTAAAGCACGGATCTTCCTTGGGGTTAGCTTTTCCGGCAACCTTTTGCTTCTTGTTGTTGTTGGTTGGGGTAACCATCTTCCCCCTTCCCTTGCCCTTATCTTGGTAGGTAGGTCCTTTCCTCTTAGCCACCTTTGGCTTAGAAGTGTTATTAGTTTTGGACCCGCCTTCATTGATCATGAACATAGGTGAAGCCCTTTTACCCATGCTTGCTTCGGCCGTCTTAAGCATGGCATGTAATTTGCCAATGCTTTTATCCCAACCATTCATGTTATAATTTAACAGGAATGTGTCAAACCTCTTTGACAATGAGTCAAGGATAAGGTCCGTGGCTAATTCATTAGACACGTTGCAATTTAGACGGTTTGCTCGATCAATTAGGCTTTTCACCTTAAGGACATAAGATGAAACGGATTGGGTGTCGTCCATCCGACATGCATGAAGCGCTCGGACCGTTTTAAAGCGCTCGACACGAGCTTGTTGAAGGAACATATCCTTCAACTGTGTGATCATGTCATATGCACTATGATGCTCAAAATCCTTTTGGAGTTCGGGTATCATAGTCCCAAGCATGAGGCAAGAAACTTGCAACGAATCGATGCAATATTTCTCCCAATAAGCCATGCCTTCCTTATCATCCTCATTCGGTTGATCGGGAATGGGGTCTTCCAACACATACGCCCTGTCCTCCAGTTTGAGGACAATTCTTAGATTGCGGAACCAATCCATGAAGTTCATATGGTTTAGTTTTTCCTTTTCGAGGATTGACCTCAATGATAGGTTGTTAAAGTTGATTGGTGCGTTTGGAATGTTGTTGTTATTGGCGGCCATCTAAAAAATTTAACAAAGTTATTTAAGTATTAATTTTAACTTAACAATCAATACCCTTTAAATCCAATTGATATATATATTAAATTTTAGAATCCAACGGTAAACCAAATTTCGGTTAGGTGACCTTTATCCCGTCATTCGATTTAGCTAGGTAGTCATTATATGACAATTGCAATCCTTTTGCAACTTCTAAGTTATGGGATCATGCAATCCTTTTGCATGGCATATTATCCCATCAACGCCTATTTGTTCATCATGCTTCAGTGACCCTAAGTTCATGATTTCCAAATCAAGTCGTCCTACTTGTTTAGACGTGTAAACTTAACATACAAGTGGTTAGGTGACCTTTATCCCACAAGCATGCGAAATTCACCTTAATCATATTAGTTTGTTCATGATGGTTAGGTGACCTTTATCCCATCATGAGTTCCCTAATATGTCTAAGTGTCACACAAAAGGATGGCGTTCAACTTGTTTACCTTGTTGTTAAAGGGATTTTAAGTTTTCATTATTTCTAGTTTAAGAAAACTTTTATGCCATACACCAACATGCATTTAGTGTATGGTTTATTTGAAATCCATTTTCAATTCTTGTAATTTTAGCCAATTACTTGATATAAACCATTTTATATATATGATCGTTATCATGTTCTTAATAACCGTTTATTAATGTCCTTTTAGCCATTTCAATTTAACTGATTAAATTGTGGTTTGGTAAATTTCATGTTGTTAATAATTTAACCAATTAAATTTTAGTTGTCATAACCCGACCTTAACCATAAGGACGAATACAATAACATATGATTTCATCGCGAGGTATTGACCTCTATATGCGACATTTTTCAAAAACTGCATTCGTTTTTACAATACAAACCATAGCTTTTATTACAAATACAAGGTTTAAACAACTTAATAATGATTATCGTTTAGCGATAATCTTAGACTTACAAACTTTACATGTGATAATAACAATACGACTTCCAACATATTTTACATTACAAATCCTCCGATATGCAGTTTTATTTTTGACACAAATATGCATACTCAAGATCTTGCTTAAATTCAACATGTTGCAGCGGAAGCTTTTAGTTATCACCTGAGAATAAACATGCTTAAAACGTCAACATAAAGTTGGTGAGATATAGGTTTAATGCCGGTAGCGTTATAAATATAGACCACAAGATTTCATATATAAACGTTCTAATAAAAATATTCTAAGTTGTTGAGCACTTGATAACCATACTTAACATTTAATCAACGTCGAATATTCCCTTTATTATGAAATCTTACTACACCGTACCAAGTGTAGTCACCGAAACTAAGTACTATGCAACCGTTGAATACTGGTCGTCCAGTCCGGTTGGGGTTGTCAGGCCCGAGAGATCTATCAACAGGATTCGCGTTTACAATACCTCATGTAAATAGTAGTTACCAAGTTACAGGGAAGTATGCCAGTGGTACAACTCAACGTAGAATATATATTTTTAATCACTTGTGTCCATAACGTAAATCATAAAATGCATGTATTCTCATCCCGAAATATTTAGAGTTTAAAAGTGGGACTATATACTCACTTTTGTCTTGAAGGTATTTAACTCGACTTGGTCTCCGATAGATATCACGAACCTAACCATATATATAATATATCAACATATTTTCTTTTTAAGTAATCGTTATATATATATATATATATATATATATATATATATATATATATATATATATATATATATATATATATATATATATATATATATATATACTTTTAATACTTTTAATATTTTCTTAGTCCGTAGTTAGCAGTCCGATGTAAGTGGTCCACAATTAGTTGCTTAAATAAAATAAATAAAGACCCCATCGTATTCGTATTGATCAGAATTAATCTCGACCCATGGTACCATGTTGTCAAGTGACGTGTTGCGTACATAAAGTACCATGTTGTCAAATGACGTGTTGAGTACAATCATGAGGTCTTATGATTAATCTTCTCGTGTTGTTTACGGGTGGTCCTGAAATATATAAAATCAAATCATAAGTAAATATATATATTAAATATTATGTTAATTAGCCAAGATATGATTAATCCGATTTTGTCATAATATGATATATTACAGGTCTTGAAGTGTTTTTAAAAATCAAATTAGAATGATCTATTTAGTTTGCGAACAAGTTTGAAATCACTCAAACTATGTTTTCTTGTTGTTAAAATTTTACAACACAAAAGAAGATAGCTATATAAATATGAATCGAATAAGGTTATGAATAAGGTTACTACCTCAAGTTACTTGGACAAAGCTACTGGAAAAGGTAAGAAAAATCTTGGAATCAAAAGAGTGGTGGAGTTGGATTGAAAGATTGGAAGTAATCTCCTTGAAATCGGATGACTATATTGATACGTTCTTTAGTAGGTAAATGAAGAGAGATTAGGGAGTGAATTAACTTGAAAGAAAATTGGAAATGAAATTGTATGTGTGTGTGTGTGTGCAAAATAGCATGATTATGGGATGGATATATAGGAGATTTAGTTTGTTTTCTTGCACAAAAGTCACACATGAGGTTAAATGGCTGGTTCCCACATGTAACATCATGTCTAGTGGCTGATCATTGAAGTTTATTGTTGGTATATACCAATAGTAAATACGTATAGAAGCTGGGTATGATACGGTTACATATACCCTAGATATACTTGTAGAAATTTTGAGGAATCGGAACGAGAATTCAAATATGGACGGGTTTATAACTGTAAAAGAGGCTCAAAACTGGGCTTTTATTTTTTGGGTCAAACCGGGCCAAAATAAAATTTTAAGACATTTTTAATAAAGCAATGTTAGCCCAAAAAAAAATTTCCAAGCTCGACCCCAGCCAGGGGCTCTGCCCCTTGGACCCCGCCAGGGGTTTCCACCCCTTGGACCCCACTTATCGGGAGCGCTGCCCCCGAACCCCCGTCATAATCAAGATAAGTTCAAACAAGTGTGCACTCCATACTTCCCCAAACTTGTTCGATATTTATCAAGATTATTTTGGTTACAAATTAATCCCATTACAGTTCAATCATATTGGTGACATAGATCACCAACACATGATAGATTGTAAGTATATATGTCAAAGAACGTTACATATAGTTATCATTTTGAAAACTTAAGTTAGTGGTCTCAAAGTATACTTATAACTCATTGTTGTTAGTTCACAATGAAATGTTAAACCATCCTTAAATCATGTTAAATATGTATAGATATGTACATATACATAATCGTATAATTATCGTGTGTTATATAGTTCGTGATATCATCGGTCAAATTGGACGGTCAAACGTTGTGTGAAACTCTTTTCAAAAACATAAGTCTCAACAGTTTGGATTGCTTATCATGTTGGTAAGGTTTATTTTATGTAAATATTAATCTCATAAGTATAAAACGACCAGAAAAATCCGGGTCGTTACATTAGTTTTGCTTGTTGTTAACTTGTGTGATAACTTGTTGTAGTAACATGCACAATCCACAATCATACAAGAAATTAAAACAACCACGCATGCAAAACAAATGTTCACAATTAAGCCTTTTGGTAGACATTTTGTTAATCCGAAAACAAAATGCCACCGGTCAATGGGTAAAACACAAAGTAAGAGGTTTTAACCTCCCACTTAACCTTTAATCCACATGATTCTTGTGTTCTTCATGCATCTTCATCTTGTTACAAAATATATCCTAATACATTTTGTCTAGAAAATGAAAATACATCCTAATCTATTTTACATGCCAAATATAAAATAAATTACATAACTAAAATTAATATTACATACTAAATGAATAATTAATTTTACAAATCAAATTGAATGAATATTACAACCATTCAACCAAACAAATATCCATTCAAACACACATGCATACATCATAAGGCCAAGACATTGATTGTGAACTACAATATACAACAAATATGACCAATTTGCATTTTCCAAACCCACTTTTGGAACACTTAAAATTCGGCCAAAATCATGAACCCACCCAAACCCGAATATTTTTACATTCTACTTTCATGCATGTACATAGAATGCAAAGTTGGTGGGTTTTAAAGACCATATATAAGAAGCATAATCCATAGACTTCGGCTCAAGATACCATTGATGGAATTTAACAAGTATCAAAACAACAAGTCCTTATAATTAACATGTTCATAAAACCATTTTATGATTTAAAGAAAGCGGAAGCATGAATAAAAGTCCATGTTTATTTGTTTTACCATTAAGTTAAATTCCATGTAAATATCAAGTCATGAATCTATGCTTACAAATATAACAAGTAGAGAAGAGATTATACCTCCTCAAGCTAGTTGAGGGTTCTTTTCAAGTTGAAAGAAGATGGTGAAGATGATGTTGATAAATGGAGCTTCAAAGCAATGAAACCTCAAGAGATAATACCCCAAACTTGTGACCAACACCTTGAACTTTAGTTATGAAATGTCCCGTTCTTATTGATTAAAAACGTTCCATATTAATTAATTTCGTTGCGAGGTTTTGACCTCTATATGAGACTTTTTTCAAAGACTGCATTCATTTTTAAAACAAACCATAACCTTTATTTCATAAATAAAGGTTTAAAAAGCTTTACGTAGATTATCAAATAATGATAATCTAAAATATCCTGTTTACACACGACCATTACATAATGGTTTACAATACAAATATGTTACATCGAAATCAGTTTCTTGAATGCAGTTTTTACACAGTATCATACAAACATGGACTCCAAATCTTGTCCTTATTTTAGTATGCAACAGCGGAAGCTCTTAGTATTCACCTGAGAATAAACATGCTTTAAACGTCAACAAAAATATTGGTGAGTTATAGGTTTAACCTATATATATCAAATCGTAACAATAGACCACAAGATTTCATATTTCAATATATATCCCATACATAGAGATAAAAATCATTCATATGGTGAACACCTGGTAACCGACATTAACAAGATGCATATATAAGAATATCCCCATCATTCCGGGACACCCTTCGGATATGATATAAATTTTGAAGTACTAAAGCATCTGGTACTTTGGATGGGGTTTGTTAGGCCCAATAGATCTATCTTTAGGATTCGCGTCAATTAGGGTGTCTGTTCCCTAATTCTTAGATTACCAGACTTAATAAAAAGGGGCATATTCGATTTCGATAATTCAACCATAGAATGTAGTTTCACGTACTTGTGTCTATTTTGTAAATCATTTATAAAACCTGCATGTATTCTCATCCCAAAAATATTAGATTTTAAAAGTGGGACTATAACTCACTTTCACAGATTTTTACTTCGTCGGGAAGTAAGACTTGGCCACTGGTTGATTCACGAACCTATAACAATATATACATATATATCAAAGTATGTTCAAAATATATTTACAATACTTTTAATACATTTTGATGTTTTAAGTTTATTAAGTCAGCTGTCCTCGTTAGTAACCTACAACTAGTTGTCCACAGTTAGATGTACAAAAATAAATAGATAAATATTATCTTGAATCAATCCACGACCCAGTGTATACGTATCTCAGTATTGATCACAACTCAAACTATATATATATTTTGGAATCAACCTCAACCCTGTATAGCTAACTCCAACATTCACATGTAGAGTGTCTATGGTTGTTCCGCAATATATATAGATGGGTCGACATGATAGGTCGAAACATTGTATACGTGTCTATGGTATCTCAAGATTACATAATATACAATACAAGTTGATTAAGTTATGGTTGGAATAGATTTGTTACCAATTTTCACGTAGCTAAAATGAGAAAAATTATCCAATCTTGTTTTACCCATAACTTCTTCATTTTAAATCCGTTTTGAGTGAATCAAATTGTTATGGTTTCATATTGAACTCTATTTTATGTATCTAAATATAAAAAGTATAGGTTTATAGTCGAAAAAATAAGTTACAAGTCATTTTTGTAAAGGTAGTCATTTCAGTCGAAAGAACGACGTCTAGATGACCATTTTAGAAAACATACTTCCACTTTGAGTTTAACCATAATTTTTGGATATAGTTTCATGTTCATAATAAAAATAATTTTCTCAAAATAACAACTTTTAAATCAAAGTTTATCATAGTTTTTAATTAACTAACCCAAAACAGCCCGCGGTGTTACTAAGACGGCGTAAATCCGGTTTTACGGTGTTTTTCGTGTTTCCAGGTTTTAAATCATTAAGTTAGCATATCATATAGATATAGAACATGTGTTTAGTTGATTTTAAAAGTCAAGTTAAAAGGATTAACTTTTGTTTGCGAACAAGTTTAGAATTAACTAAACTATGTTCTAGTGATTACAAGTTTAAACCTTCGAATAAGATAGCTTTATATGTATGAATCGAATGATGTTATGAACATCATTACTACCTTAAGTTCCTTGGATAAACCTACTGGAAAAGAGAAAAATGGATCTAGCTTCAACGGATCCTTGGATGGCTCGAAGTTCTTGAAGCAGAATCATGACACGAAAACAAGTTCAAGTAAGATCATCACTTGATATAAGATTGTTATAGTTATAGATATTGAACCAAAGTTTGAATATGATTATTACCTTGTATTAGAATGATAACCCACTGTAAGAAACAAAGATTTCTTGAGGTTGGATGATCACCTTACAAGATTGGAAGTGAGCTAGCAAACTTGAAAGTATTCTTGATTTTATGTAACTAGAACTTGTAGAATTTATGAAGAACACTTAGAACTTGAAGATAGAACTTGAGAGAGATCAATTAGATGAAGAAAATTGAAGAATGAAAGTGTTTCTAGGTGTTTTTGGTCGTTGGTGTATGGATTAGATATAAAGGATATGTAATTTTGTTTTCATGTAAATAAGTCATGAATGATTACTCATATTTTTGTAATTTTATGAGATATTTCATGCTAGTTTCCAAATGACGGTTCCCACATGTGTTAGGTGACTCAAAAGGGCTGCTAAGAGCTGATCATTGGAGTGTATATACCAATAGTACATACATCTAAAAGCTGTGTATTGTACGAGTACGAATACGGGTGCATACGAGTAGAATTGTTGATGAAACTGAACGAGGATGTAATTGTAAGTGTTTTTGTTAAGTAGAAGTATTTTGATAAGTGTATTGAAGTCTTTCAAAAGTGTATAAATATATATTAAAACACTACATGTATATACATTTTAACTGAGTCGTTAAGTCATCGTTAGTCGTTACATGTAAGTGTTGTTTTGAAACCTTTAGTTGAACGATCTTGTTAAATGTTGTTAACCCAATGTTTATAATATCAAATGAGATTTTAAATTATTATATTATCATGATATTATCATGTATGAATATCTCTTAATATGATATATATACATTAAATGTCTTTACAACGATAATCGTTACATATATGTCTCGTTTAAAAATCATTAAGTTAGTAGTCTTGTTTTTACATATGTAGTTCATTGTTAATATACTTAATGATATGTTTACTTATCATAGTATCATGTTAACTATATATATATCCATATATATGTCATCATATAGTTTTTACAAGTTTTAACGTTCGTGAATCACCGGTCAACTTGGGTGGTCAATTGTCTATATGAAACATATTTCAATTAATCAAGTCTTAACAAGTTTGATTGCTTAACATGTTGGAAACATTTAATCATGTAAATATCAATCTCAATTAATATATATAAACATGGAAAAGTTCGGGTCACTACAGTACCTACCCGTTAAATAAATTTCGTCCCGAAATTTTAAGCTGTTGAAGGTGTTGACGAATCTTCTGGAAATAGATGCGGGTATTTCTTCTTTATCTGATCTTCATGCTCCTAGGTGAACTCGCGTCCTCTACGAGCATTCCATCGAACCTTAACAATTGGTATCTTGTTTTGCTTAAGTCTTTTAACCTCACGATCCATTATTTCGACGGGTTCTTCGATGAATTGAAGTTTTTCATTGATTTGGATTTCATCTAACGGAATAGTGAGATCTTCTTTAGCAAAACATTTCTTCAAATTCGAGACGTGGAAAGTGTTATGTACAGCCGCGAGTTGTTGAGGTAACTCAAGTCGGTAAGCTACTGGTCCGACACGATCAATAATCTTGAATGGTCCAATATACCTTGGATTTAATTTCCCTCGTTTACCAAATCGAACAACGCCTTTCCAAGGTGCAACTTTAAGCATGACCATCTCTCCAATTTCAAATTCTATATCTTTTCTTTTAATGTCAGCGTAGCTCTTTTGTCGACTTTGGCAGTTTTCAACCGTTGTTGAATTTGGATGATCTTCTCGGTATTTTCTTGTATAATCTCCGGACCCGTAATCTGTCTATCTCCCACTTCACTCCAAAAAATCAGAGACCTGCACTTTCTACCATAAAGTGCTTCAAACGGCGTCATCTCAATGCTTGAATGGTAGCTGTTGTTGTAGGAAAATTCTGCTAACGGTAGATGTCGATCCCAACTGTTTTCGAAATCAATAACACATGCTCGTAGCATGTCTTTAAGCATTTGTATCGTCCTTTCGCTCTGCCCATCAGTTTGTGGATGATAGGCAGTACTCATGTCTAGACGAGTTCCTAATGCTTGCTGTAATGTCTGCCAGAATCTTGAAATAAATCTACCATCCCTATCAGAGATAATAGAGATTGGTATTCCATGTCTGGAGACGACTTCCTTCAAATACAGTCGTGCTAACTTCTCCATCTTGTCATCTTCTCTTATTGGCAGGAAGTGTGCTGATTTGGTGAGACGATCAACTATTACCCAAATAGTATCAAAACCACTTGCAGTCCTTGGCAATTTAGTGATGAAATCCATGGTAATGTTTTCCCATTTCCATTCCGGGATTTCGGGTTGTTGAAATAGACCTGATGGTTTCTAATGCTCAGCTTTGACCTTAGAACACATCAAACATTCTCCTACATATTTAGCAACATCGGCTTTCATACCCTGTAACGACCCGGAAAATTTTGACTAATTTTAAACCAAACTCTCGATAAGATAGTGTAATTTCAACACGATAAGCAAAGTCTGTTAGGTGAGTCTCAAAAATTTTGAACTATGTTCATGAATTCAATTGACCTTCGACCGCTTCCAACGATTCACGAACAATTAATTTTTAATGAATGTGTATGTTTATATAAATATATATATATATATATATATATATATATATATATATATATATATATATATATATATATATATATATATATATATATATATATATATATATATATATATATATATATATATATAATGTATATTAAAATAATATTAATAATAATAATAAATGATGGTAATACTTTTTGGATGTTCCGATTGATATTGGACAAGTCTAAATTCAAACTTATATGATTCTAAATTAAATGGTGATCCGAAACTGAGTTCTATAAATTTTACACTTATTAAAAATGTAATTTTTATTTAATAGTTAGTGACTGAATTCTTTTACCATAATGTTCAAAATAGATAAAGATATTTAATCTAAAAATTTAGGATTATTCTGTGAACTTTTATCCGCCATTAATTAACAACGGACCACGATATAATATCCGTAATATAAAATTAAATATCTAATTACTATTGACTCACATGTGTTAATTGCCTTTCACTTAGTAGATTATTATATGATATAATATAATTATATGTACATACATCACAAAAACCACTTTCGGTTTAACATCTATGTCACAAAGGAATTTCGATGCCAATACTGTGAACTGGATCATTCTGTAACTTTTGATTAAATAATATATTAGTATTATTATTATATACATATATTTATATTATATATATTAACATAGATGAATGGGGGTAGAGAACCCAATTCATATATCTGCTTCTCACTTCTAAACCATCATCACTTGCCTCCTTCTATCTCTATTTTGATCTAGTTCAGATCATGTTTCGAACACCCATCTTCACCACCGTATATCATCAACCATCCACCTTCACCATCGTTCCACTTCTCCTATCTTCTGTTTTCTGTTTCTAATTGAACCAAAACCGCCATTTTTATTACTTCTTTCTCGTTTGAATCATGACACAACATTGAAGACCACCATACAACCGACACCCATGATCACCATAATCATCACTTTTCTCGGCAATTATCCTACACCACCTTCACCCATGAAACCCACTTCCATTCGTCACCACTTCGACACCATAACCACCAATCCTCCACCACTTCACCACCATTAAAACCACCATCGTAGCACCTTAAGACTGCCACCCTGCTACCTTCAACCAACCATTACACGACCAACAAATCACCACCTATAGCCTTCTTATCGCTACTGCTGCTGTAACTATATATTTTTTTTTGTTTCTTTCGTTCCTTTTCTGTCGAGCCATAGCCAAGGTCATCACCACCCCACCATTATTCATTGTTTTCCATCACCATCAAACACCTTGTCACCACCGTACACCTTGAAAATACATAACCATCCGTCACCTAAACCATCACCACAACCATCATGAACCCACTGTTTTTCTGTTTCAATTCTGTCCCGAACAACAATAACCCAAAAACCATCGACCTCTACTCCATAACCACCTCACCGTTAACCTTCAACTTCACCATGAACTTCACCGCCACCATCACAACCACTAATCATCACCTCCATAAACCACCGTCATCAACCTTCACCCTCTCCCTCTCTTGATCGTGAACCCATCCAACATCGACAACCACCACTAAAACCGCTACACTCTCTCTCTATCTCTCATCTCTCGCTCTTTTGTTTCTGTTTTGAAAACCCAATTATTACTTGAACTGTTGCCGTTTATTTTCCTTATTGTTACAGCAATACCGAATCAATGAGGAGGATAATAAAAACGTTTTCTTTTCGATTGGTGGCCGACAAAAACAACACAAGTAAACCCCACAAACCCCACACATACGTGACTGGTTAATTAATTAATTGCAAGGGAAACGGAATCCTTATTCTATTTTGTTGTGGCCACGTTATTTTTGTTTGGACCGAACTACAAGCCCCCATCCACAATCCAGTTGATTGTTATGCTATATGTTGGGCTTATGAAACTGTATTGGGCCGAGACCCATTCCTGTTTAGATTATACATGATGATGACGAAGTGATAAGATGAGGATGATGGAAATATACGGGTTAAACAATTTAAAACGCATCTTATAAACAGAAAGTATTAGGCAGCGTAACGGTTAAGGATGTTTACGTGTGAGCGGGAGGTCGTGGGTTCAAGCCTGGGCATAGGCATTTTTTTTTTTTTGAAAAAGCTCTTAAAAGGGTATACACTTATTTTTATTTCTATCATTATTATTATTATTAGTTATAGTTATAGTTATTATTATCATTATTATTATTATTGATGATTATTATTATGACTAAGGTTATCTCATTTATCAAATCTAATTTTTAGTATTATCATAATGTTTATGTTGACAAACTAAAGATAAATAAAAAAAATAAATATAATTTTTACATACATCATAAGTAGACCTAACTCACTATTTTAATATAAAAATAACATATATATATATATATATATATATATATATATATATATATATATATATATATATATATATTGTATTATAAATAATAAATACATTAATATTTTTAACAAATAATATATATATATATATATAATTAATATATATAAGCTGGATTGAAAGCCATTATATGCTCATTATGTGTTTTAATATATACATTACTGAAATAGGTTCGTGAATCCGAGGCCAACCTTATACTTGATCAATGATGTTATATGTATTTTTACTACAAAATACAGTATGGTGAGTATATAGTCCCTTTTAAATTCTAAATATTTTGGGATGAGAATACATGCATTTTATGATTTATGTTATGGACACAAGTGATCAAAAATAAATTCTATGTTGAGTTGTACCATGGCATATTTCTTTATACTTGGTAGCTAATATTTACATGAGGAATGTAAACGCGAATCCTGTTGATAGATCTATCGGGCCTGACAACCCCAACCGGGCTGGACGGCCAGTTTTCAACGGTTGCACAGTACTTTGTTTCTGTATACTACACTTGGTACGGTGTAGCGATTATTTAAGAATATGCTGCGATGATTTAAATGTTAAGTATGGTTACCAAGTGCTCAACTACTTTTACATACACTTGCGAGTGTATTATGTTTAAATATATGAAATCTTGTGGTCCATCGTTATAACGCTGCTAGCATCAAACCTATATCTCACCAACTTTATGTTGACATTTTAAAGCATGTTATTCTCAGGTACGAATTAGGTCTTCCGCTGTGCATTTGCTCATGTTAAGGACGTTACTTGGAGTCGATCATCGCAATGGGACCAAATGTTGATGACTTCGTCCAAGAGGATTAGGACGGGTTGTTACAGTTGGTATCAGAGCGGTGGTCTTAGCGAACCAGGTCTGCATTAGTGTGTCTAACTGATAAGTTGTTAGGATACATTAATGAGTCTGGACTTTGACCGTGTCCACATGTCAAAAGTTTTGCTTATCATATCTAGTCGGAAATCATCTACTTATCATCCTTAGGGAATTGCCTGCTTATCATTCATAAGTCTAGAAACATCTTACAGCATTTAGTGCATCGATAGTGTTTAAACAAAATTCATATCTTAGCGCATCTGTACTCTTGCCTGATATATACCGTAAAATTCCTCTGTAGTCTACGAAATCTCTAGTATTATGTATATAGATATTCTATATAGCTAGAATATCATCCGATATCCGAAAATCATTTCACATCGAAGATCCCTTCCATCCACCGAATTGCTCACTTGGCGATGAACCTGAAGCACTTACCCGCGAACCTGTTCGAGAAAACCATTTTCTCTCTCATTTCTAGAGTATCTCGTCACGATTACATAATATCCCATATTTCGAATCTTATTCATTCGCTTGCTCTAACTGCCAATTATCCCGGTGTACTAGCAGAAGTTAACGAACTTCGCGCTCGCGTGACGACTTTGGAAAACATGGTGCGAAGGTTACAAACACCAGCAACAGCACCAGCAGCATAATCCGTACCTCCATCACCAACGCCGACAGTACCCTTATTATTCTTAACCACAACCGCATCGTAAACCTCAACATTACAATCTGTACCTCGGATATCAACATCACACGCCCCAATATCACCATCTATACTTCGAGTATGATCTTCGTTCTACACATCGTTCTACATCGATTATCTTCGCTTTACATATCGTTCTACCTCATTTATCTTCGTTCGACATGACGATTATGTAATCTCTAATGTTTTGGAGATCATGTAATTTAATAATAACGATAAATCAAATGAGTTTAATATCTTATTGACTCATTAAATCCATAATTACATCTGAAGAAAATATACATGTATATATATTTTCATAAAGATTGTGATTAAAAATTATTTCGTACAAACTGTTAATGATGAAAATATTTTAACGGGTAGGTAATACTCGAGGAATATTTAGATTTCACATTAATAAGTTACACTGTACATTCTTAGAATCTGATTCAACGGTCATTTACTATCCTACTTACAACCACCGATATACGTATCCGTTCACCAAAGAACAATCGTTTCCATTCAAATTACATATTTGGATTTTGACCCATCAGAATTCAACAAGTGGCATAACAAAGAAAACATTGGACAAAATAAAATGGGTTAGAAACAAACAAATTAACTATGATGAATTCTGTTAAGGATCCACGCTAACTGTTCCTAGCTAACTGTTCCCAGCTAACTGATTACATTTTATTTATCGCAATTTACATTCTCGTAATTTAAATTCTTGCAATTTACATTCTCGCAATTTTATTTATCGTCATTTAGTTTCTGTTATTTACTTATTTTAAGCACTATAAATAACGGGACACGTATACAAGGTTTCGACCTATAATATCGACCCATCTATATATATATTTTGGAACAACCATAGACACTCTATATGTGAATGTTGGAGTTGGCTATACAGGGTTGAGGTTGATTCCAAAATATATATATGGTTCGAGTTGTGATCAATACTGAAACCGGTACACGGGTCACGATACGTATTAATTAATTTGAATATTATATATTAAATTATGTATGAATATATTGGACATATGGACTATTGGATTGCTAACTTTGGACAATTAAAATGAAATTAAAATATTGATTATAACATATGAAACTAAACAATTCTTCAAGTTTGCCACTTGATTTCATCTTAAACCTCATTTGAACCTCGACTATTACAATCCACGTTCAAACCTTTCATGATTCTTGGAAATACCTCAATCGAGAAGTTGAACCAACAGCACTTTATTTACGGAAGAAAAGATTTATGCATATAGTTATGCACCTGAAAAACTCTCGAACTCAAAGTCATAGTTTAACACGTACCGCGTCGAATTCTTTATCATTCATTAGCAAAAACAACCTTACGATTCCTTTTCAAAGTAGCCAAAATTTTGTCACATCTCCAGCAAGTCAACTTCGACTTTACAGTTGGACTAACCTTATTATAACCTTGAAATATATACGTTGTCTCCTCGCCTTCGTTGGCGGAAAATCTTTTATGTTTCACCCTGCTACCATCAGCGTTTAACCATCTAAAAATACAATTCTCCTAAAACCACCTTGGTTTGATAACCGATGATCCGGATCCGTTAACTTTGAAAATGCTGATGAAGCAGCATGTTGTAGATGGTCTTAATGGTCAAAAGTTGATAATAAAGAAGGAAGTGTTAGGAACGCTCGATAGAAAATTTGGTACTGAAAATCGAATTGAGCACACCATGAAGGAAACAAAGAACAAATACAAGGATCAAACCCTATATTCAAAGAATCCAGATGATTCTGTATCTGATGAAATCTTTAGCGAACACCTTGCTTCTGAATCTAAACCCTTACGGGTAAATCTTCATCATCATTCTTCGATATTAGAAATTTCAAGATATTATCGTATCTTTCATTGAAAATATCTTCAATACTTCTGAAGATATCTTCAAAATACTCTCGTCCGATATTAATTATCTCTCCGCTCAATCTGTACTACATCATAAAAGAAACTATTTTAGTTCGAAATTCTTAAACCTTTAAGTTTAAAATAGGAATGTTTTGAAGTAGTATTGGGAACTGAAGCATGAATTAGTATAATATAATGACACTTGATCAACATCATTATATTACAGTAAGTCATGTTGAGTTTCTAATGGAATGTGATGATTCACAGTACCATCATCATGTGCCATGTTACACGACTCTTTCATTCTACTTAATTTCTAACATATCACGGAAACATTTCCTTGATATTTCTGTTCTTCCGTAACTCCGACAATCTGCTAATAAATCGTGCGATTACATTTTCTTTCTAATTAGAAGATTTCTTTAAATTCCTTGAATTCTGAAAATCAACCTTGACTATGTCCGAAGTTTAGACGAACCTCTAATCACTTTACTTCACTCTTTTGTGATAGCTTCACTCACACGATCGAACCGTTTTATCTATATTAATCAATAATGATAAAACTCTAATTATCAACTCATATTCGTCATGAAAATATTTTTATTGTTAGCCATGACGACCTCACTCAAATTTCGGGGACGAAATTTGTTTAACGGGTGGGTACTGTAACGACCCGGAAAATTTCGACTAATTTTAAACCAAACTCTCGATAAGATAGTGTAATTTCAACACGATAAGCAAAGTCTGTTAGGTGAGTCTCAAAAATTTTGAACTTTGTTCATGAATTCAATTGACCTTCGACCGCTTCCAACGATTCACGAACAATTAATTTTTAATGAATGTGTATGTTATATATATATATATATATATATATATATATATATATATATATATATATATATATATATATATATATATATATAATGTATATTAAAATAATAATAATAATAATAATAAATGATGGTAATACTTTTTGGATGTTCCGATTGATATTGGACAAGTCTAAATTCAAACTTATATGATTCTAAATTAAACGGTGATCCGAAACTGAGTTATATAAATTATACACTTATTAAAAATGTAATTTTTATTTAATAGTTAGTGACTGAATTCTTTTACCATAATGTTCAAAATAGATAAAGATATTTAATCTAAAAATTTAGGATTATTCTGTGAACTTTTATCCGCCATTAATTAACAACGGACCACGATATAATATCCGTAATATAAAATTAAATAGTAGCCGTCTAATTACTATTGACTCACATGTGTTAATTGCCTTTCACTTAGTAGATTATTATATGATATAATATAATTATATGTACATACATCACAAAAACCACTTTCGGTGTAACATCTATGTCACAAAGGAATTTCGATGCCAATACTGTGAACTGGATCATTCTGTAACTTTTGATTAAATAATATATTAGTATTATTATTATATACATATATTTATATTATATATATTAACATAGATGAATGGGGGTAGAGAACCCAATTCATATTTCTGCTTCTCACTTCTAAACCATCATCACTTGCCTCCTTCTATCTCTATTTTGATCTAGTTCAGATCATGTTTCGAACACCCATCTTCACCACCGTATATCATCAACCATCCACCTTCACCATCGTTCCACTTCTCCTATCTTCTGTTTTCTGTTTCTAATTGAACCAAAACCGCCATTTTTATTACTTCTTTCTCGTTTGAATCATGACACAACATTGAAGACCACCATACAACCGACACCCATGATCACCATAGTCATCACTTTTCTCGGCAATTATCCTACACCACCTTCACCCATGAAACCCACTTCCATTCGTCACCACTTCGACACCATAACCACCAATCCTCCACCACTTCACCACCATTAAAACCACCATCGTAGCACCTTAAGACCGCCACCCTGCTACCTTCAACCAACCATTACACGACCAAAAAATCACCACCTACAGCCTTCTTATCGCTACTGCTGCTGTAACTATATATTTTTTTTTCTTTCTTTCGTTCCTTTTCTGTCGAGCCATAACCAAGGTCATCACCACCCCACCATTATTCATTGTTTTCCATCACCATCAACCACCTTGTCACCACCGTACACCTTGAAAATACATCACCATCCGTCACCTAAACCATCACCACAACCATCATGAACCCACTGTTTTTCTGTTTCAATTCTGTCCCGAACAACAATAACCCAAAAACCATCGACCTCCACTCCATAACCACCTCACCGTTAACCTTCACCATCACCATGAACTTCACCGCCACCATCACAACCATTAATCATCACCTCCATAAACCACCGTCATCAACCTTCACCCTCTCCCTCTCTTGATCGTGAACCCATCCAACATCGACAACCACCACTAAAACCGCTACACTCTCTCTATATCTCTCATCTCTCGCTCCTTTGTTTCTGTTTTGAAAACCCAATTATTACTTGAACTGTTGCTGTTTATTTTCCTTATTGTTACAGCAATACCGAATCAATGAGGAGGATAATAAAAACGTTTTCTTTTCGATTGGTGGCCAACAAAAACAACACAAGTAAACCCCACAAACCCCATACATACGTGACTGGTTGATTAATTAATTGCAAGGGAAACGGAATCCTTATTCTATTTTGTTGTGGCCACGTTATTTTTGTTTGGACCAAACTACAAGCGCCCATCCACAATCCAGTTGATTGTTATGCTATATGTTGGGCTTGTGAAACTGTATTGGGCCAAGACCCATTCCCGTTTAGATTATACATGATGATGACGAAGTGATAAGATGAGGATGATGGAAATATACGGGTTAAACAATTTAAAACGCATCTTATAAACAGAAAGTATTAGGCAGCGTAACAGTTAAGGATGTTTACGTGTGAGCGGGAGGTCGTGGGTTCAAGCCTGGGCATAGGCATTTTTTTTTTTTTTAAAAAGCTCTTAAAAGGGTATACACTTATTTTTATTTCTATCATTATTATTATTATTAGTTATAGTTATAGTTATTATTATCATTATTATTATTATTGATGATTATTATTATGATTAAGGTTATCTCATTTATCAAAACTAATTTTTAGTATTATCTTAATGTTTATTTTGACAAACTAAAGATAAATAAAAAAAAAAAATATAATTTTTACATACATCATAAGTAGACCTAACTCACTATTTTAATATAAAAATAATATATATATATATATATATATATATATATATATATATATATATATATATATATATATATATATATATATATATATATATATATATTTTATTAGAAATAATAAATACATTAATATTTTTAACAAATAATATATCTATAATTAATATATATAAGCTGGATTGAAAGCCATTATATGCTCATTATGTGTTTTAATATATACATTACTGAAATAGGTTTGTGAATTCGAGGCCAACCTTATACTTGATCAATGATGTTATATGTAATTTTACTACAAAATACAGTATGGTGAGTATATAGTCCCTTTTAAATTCTAAATATTTTGGGATGAGAATACATGCATTTTATGATTTACGTTATGGACACAAGTGATCAAAAATAAATTCTATGTTGAGTTATACCATGGCATATTTCTTTATACTTGGTAGCTAATATTTACATGAGGAATGTAAACGCGAATCCTGTTGATAGATCTATCGGGCCTGACAACCCAAACCGGGCTGGACGGCCAATTTTCAATGGTTGCACAGTACTTCGTTTCTGTATACTACACTTGGTACTGTGTAGCGATTATTTAAGAATATGCTGCGATGATTTAAATGTTAAGTATGGTTACCAAGTGCTCAACTACTTTTACATACACTTGCGAGTGTATTATGTTTAAATATATGAAATCTTGTGGTCCATAGTTATAACGCTACTAGCATCAAACCTATATCTCACCAACTTTATGTTGACATTTTAAAGCATGTTATTCTCAGGTATGAATTAAGTCTTCCGCTGTGCATTTGCTCATGTTAAGGACGTTACTTAGAGTCGATCATCGCAATGGGACCAAATGTTGATGACTTTGTCCAGGAGGATTAGGACAGGTTGTTACATACCCGGCCACCAAAAATGTTTCTTGAGATCCTTGTACGTCTTCCCCGTTCCAGGATGTATTGAGTATCTGGTTTTATGAGCTTCTCTAAGTACCATTTCTCTCATATCTCCAAATTTTGGTACCCAAATCCTTTCAGCCCTATACCGGGTTCCGTCTTCCCGAATATTAAGATGCTTCTCCGATCCTTTGGGTATTTCATCCTTTAAATTTCCCTCTTTTAAAACTCCTTGTTGCGCCTCCTTTATTTGAGTAGTAAGGTTATTATGAATCATTATATTCATAGATTTTACTCGAATGGGTTCTCTGTCCTTCCTGCTCAAGGCATCGGCTACCACATTTGCCTTCCCCGGGTGGTAACGAATCTCAAAGTCATAATCATTCAACAATTCAATCCACCTACGCTGCCTCATATTCAGTTGTTTCTGATTAAATATGTGTTGAAGACTTTTGTGGTCGGTATATATAATACTTTTGACCCTATATAAGTAGTGCCTCCAAGTCTTTAATGCAAAAACAACCGCGCCTAATTCCAAATCATGCGTCGTATAATTTTGTTCATGAATCTTCAATTGTCTAGACGCATAAGCAATCACCTTCGTTCGTTGCATTAATACACAACCGAGACCTTGCTTTGATGCGTCACAATAAATCACAAAATCATCATTCCCTTCAGGCAATGACAATATAGGTGCCGTAGTTAGCTTTTTCTTCAATAACTGAAACGCTTTCTCTTGTTCATCATTCCATTCAAATTTCTTCCCTTTATGCGTTAATGCAGTCAAGGGTTTTGCTATTCTGGAAAATTCTTGGATGAACCTTCTGTAGTAACCAGCTAGTCCTAAAAACTGGCGTATGTGTTTCAGAGTTTTCGGGGTTTCCCACTTTTCAACAGTTTCTATCTTTGCTGGATCCACCTTAATACCTTCTTTGTTCACTATGTGACCGAGGAATTGAACTTCTTCCAACCAAAATGCACACTTTGAAAACTTAGCGTATAATTCTTCCTTCCTCAATACTTCTAACACCTTTCTCAAATGTTCACCGTGTTCTTGGTCATTCTTTGAGTAAATAAGTATGTCATCAATGCAAACAATGACAAACTTGTCAAGGTATGGTCCACACACTCGGTTCATAAGGTCCATGAACACAGCCGGTGCATTACTTAAACCAAACGGCATGACCATAAACTCGTAATGACCGTAACATGTTCTGAAAGCAGTCTTTGGAATATCATCTTCTTTCACCCGCATTTGATGATACCCGGAACGTAAGTCAATCTTTGAATAAACAGACGAGCCTTGTAGTTGATCAAATAAGTCAACGATTCTCGATAGTGGGTAGCGGTTCTTGATGGTAAGTTTGTTTAACTCTCGGTAGTCGATACACAACCTGAATGTACCATCTTTCTTCTTGACAAACAAAACAGGAGCTCCCCACGGTGATGTGCTTGGTCGAATGAAACCATGCTCTAAAAGTTCTTGTAATTGGCTTTGCAGTTCTTTCATCTCGCTGGGTGCGAGTCTGTAAGGAGCACGAGCTATTGGTGCAGCTCCTGGTACAAGATCTATTTGAAATTCAACGGATCGATGTGGGGGTAATCCCGGTAATTCTTTCGGAATTACATCGGGAAATTCTTTTGCAATGGGAACATCATTGATGCTCTTTTCTTCAGTTTGTACTTTCTCGACGTGTGCTAGAACAGCATAGCAACCTTTTCTTATTAGTTTTTGTGCCTTCAAATTACTAATAAGATGTAGCTTCGTGTTGCCCTTTTCTCCGTACACCATTAAGGGTTTTCCTTTTTCTCGTATAATGCGAATTGCATTTTTGTAACAAACGATCTCTGCTTTCACTTCTTTCAACCAGTCCATACCGATTATCACATCAAAACTCCCTAACTCTACTGGTATCAAATCAATCTTAAATGTTTCGCTAACCAGTTTAATTTCTCGATTCCGACATATATTATCTGCTGAAATTAATTTACCATTTGCTAATTCAAGTAAAAATTTACTATCCAAAGGTGTCAATGGACAACTTAATTTAGCACAAAAATCTCTACTCATATAGCTTCTATCCGCACCCGAATCAAATAAAACGTAAGCAGATTTATTGTCAATAAGAAACGTACCCGTAACAAGCTCCGGGTCTTCTTGTGCCTCTGCCACATTAATATTGAAAACTCTTCCGCGGCCTTGTTCATTCGTGTTCTCCTGGTTCGGGGAATTTCTAATAATGTTGCCCGGTTTTCCACATTTATAACAAACTACATTGGCATAACTTGCTCCGACACTACTTGCTCCACCATTACTCGTTCCGACACCATTTGTTCCTTTCATTCTATTAACCCCTGGTCCGTAGACCTCACACTTCGCCGCGCTATGACCATTTCTTTTACACTTGTTGCAAAATTTGGTGCAGAACCCCGAGTGATACTTTTCACACCTTTGGCATAGCTGCTTCTGATTGTTGTTGTTGTTGCGGTTATTATTGTTGTTGGGATGATTGTTGTAGTTGCTGTTGTTGTTGTTGTTGTATTTGTTGGGACGTTTGTTGTAGTTGCGATTGATGTTGCGATTGTTGCGATTATTGTTGTAATTGCTGTTGTTGTTGTATTGGTGATTCTTATCACCGTTTTCCTCCCACTTTCTTTTGACTTGCTTCACATTGGCCTCTTCAGCAGTCTGTTCTTTAATTCTTTCTTAAATCTGGTTCACTAGTTTGTGAGCCATTCTACATGCATGTTGTATGGAGGCGGGCTCGTGTGAACTTATATCTTCTTGGATTCTTTCCGGTAATCCTTTCACAAACGCGTCGATCTTCTCTTCCTCATCTTCGAATGCTCCCGGACACAATAGGCACAATTCTGTGAATCGTCTTTCGTACGTGGTAATATCAAATCCTTGGGTTCGTAACCCTCTAAGTTCTGTTTTGAGCTTATTGACCTCGGTTCTGGGACGGTACTTCTCATTCATCAAGTGCTTGAATGCTGACCACGGTAGTGCGTACGCATCGTCTTGTCCCACTTGCTCTAGATAGGTATTCCACCATGTTAACGCAGAACCTGTGAAGGTATGCGTAGCGTACTTCACTTTGTCCTCTTCAGTACACTTACTTATGGCAAACACCGATTCGACCTTCTCGGTCCACTGTTTCAATCCGATCGGTCCTTCGGTTCCATCAAATTCCAAAGGTTTGTAGGCAGTGAATTCTTTGTAGGTGCATCCTACACGATTTCCTGTACTGCTAGATCCAAGGTTATTGTTGGTATGTAGCGCAGCCTGTACTGCGGCTATGTTTGAAGCTAGAAAAGTACGGAATTCCTCTTCATTCATATTCACGGTGTGTCGAGTAGACGGTGCCATTTCCTTCAAAATAGTCAAAATGGAACAAGTTAATCATACAGAATATTAAGAGTAGTTAATAGTATTTCGTAGCATAATATGAACTCATTTATAAAAGCTTTTTCTTCATATTAGCGTTTTATAAGTTTAAATTCGGGTAGTACCTACCCATTAAGTTCATACTTGGTAGCTAATATACAATTCAACTACTACAATTCTATATGAAAAACTGATTATAATAATATTTCGCGTTCAAACTTTTACACAATATTTTACAAACTTACAATACCGCTTATTTTACATATAGCATGAAATATAGCACAAAATAAATTTGATACAAGATGGTTGTGAAGATAATTCTAGATGGTACACAAGTCGTTCAGCAAAGGCAATAAAGATACGTAATTCATACGTCCAGAAACAAGTCATGCATTCTGGTTTTACTAGGATTACTTCCCATCCTTGGTCTTGTGGAACATAACCGTTATGGTCATTGATAAGACAGCGTGTTGTAACGTCGTTAAAGGGACGAGGGTTAGGTAATGTCCAACAGTCCCGTAACAATCTAAAAACCTCATTTCTTACCCCAATTACCGACTCCGTCACTTGTGGGAACGTTTTGTTTAATAGTTGTAGCCCGATGTTCTTGTTCTCACTTTGGTGAGAAGCGAACATTACTAATCCGTAAGCATAACATGCTTCTTTATGTTGCATGTTAGCCGCTTTTTCTAAATCACGAAGTCCAATATTCGGATATATTGAGTCAAAATAATTTCTTAACCCATTGCGTAAAATAGCATTTGGGTTCCCCGCAATAAATGCGTTAAAGTAAACACATCGTAACTTATGGATTTACCAATGTGATATCCCCCATCTTTCGAACGAAAGCCTTTTATAAACCAAGCCATTCTTGGAACGTTCTTCGAATGTCTTACAAACTGATCTCGCCTTAAATAGTTGTGCCGAAGAATTCTGACCGACTCTAGACAAGATTTCATCAATCATGTCTCCGGGTAGGTCTCTTAAAATATTGGGTTGTCTATCCATTTTGTGTTTTTATACTGTAAAATAGACAAGAGTTAGATTCATAAAAAAAAATACTTATTAATACAAGCAATTTTTACATATATCATAAAGCATAAGCACACTATATTACATATATTACACCACACGAATACAACTATCTTATTCCGACTCGCTTGTTTCTTCTTCTTCGGTTTTGGTTCGTTTTGCAAAGTTTCTAGGGATATATGATGTTCCCCTAATATGAGCCGTCGTTTTCCACATTGGTTTAGAAAAACCTGGTGGTTTAGAGGTTCCCGGGTCATTGTTACAACTTAAGGACTTCGGGGGTTGACGATACATATAAAGTTCATCGGGGTTGGAATTAGATTTCTCTATTTTTATGCCCTTTCCCTTATTATTTTCTTTTGCCTTTTTAAATTCAGTTGGGGTAATTTCTATAACATCATCGGAATTCTCGTCGGAATCCGATTCATCGGAGAATTGGTAATCCTCCCAATATTTTGCTTCCTTGGCGGAAACACCATTGACCATAATTAACCTTGGTTGGTTGGTTGAGGATTTTCTTTTACTTAACCGTTTTATTATTTCCCCCACCGGTTCTATTTCTTCATCCGGTTCCGATTCTTCTTCCGGTTCCGATTCTTCTTCCGGTTCCGACTCTTCTTCCGGTTCCTCTTCGGGAACTTGTGAATCAGTCCACGAATCATTCCAATTTACATTTGACTCTTCATTATTATTAGGTGAGTCAATGGGACTTTCTCTAGAGGTAGACATATATCACATAATATCAAACGCGTTAAGAGATTAATATATCACATAATATTCACATGTTAAAAATATATAGTTTCCAACAAAATTTGTTAAGCAATCATTTTTCAAGTAAACACGATCGAAGTCCAGACTCACTAATGCATCCTAACAAACTTGATAAGACACACTAATGCAAAATTCTGGTTCTCTAAGACCAACGCTCGGATACCAACTGAAATGTCCCGTTCTTATTGATTAAAAACGTTCCATATTAATTGATTTCATTGCGAGGTTTTGACCTCTATATGAGACGTTTTTCAAAGACTGCATTCATTTTTAAAACAAACCATAACCTTTATTTCATAAATAAAGGTTTAAAAAGCTTTACGTAGATTATCAAATAATGATAATCTAAAATATCCTGTTTACACACGACCATTACATAATGGTTTACAATACAAATATGTTACATCGAAATCAGTTTCTTGAATGCAGTTTTTACACAGTATCATACAAACATGGACTCCAAATCTTTTCCTTATTTTAGTATGCAACAACGAAAGCTCTTAGTATTCACCTGAGAATAAACATGCTTTAAACGTCAACAAAAATGTTGGTGAGTTATAGGTTTAACCTATATATATCAAATCGTAACAATAGACCACAAGATTTCATATTTCAATATATATCCCATACATAGAGATAAAAATCATTCATATGGTGAACACCTGGTAACCGACATTAACAAGATGCATATATAAGAATATCCCCATCATTCCGGGACACCCTTCGGATATGATATAAATTTCGAAGTACTAAAGCATTCGGTACTTTGGATGGGGTTTGTTAGGCCCAATAGATCTATCTTTAGGATTCGCGTCAATTAGGGTGTCTGTTCCCTAATTCTTAGATTACCAGACTTAATAAAAAGGGGCATATTCGATTTCGATAATTCAACCATAGAATGTAGTTTCACGTACTTGTGTCTATTTTGTAAATCATTTATAAAACCTGCATGTATTCTCATCCCAAAAATATTAGATTTTAAAAGTGGGACTATAACTCACTTTCACAGATTTTTACTTCGTCGGGAAGTAAGACTTGGCCACTGGTTGATTCACGAACCTATAACAATATATACATATATATCAAAGTATGTTCAAAATATATTTATAACACTTTTAATATATTTTGATGTTTTAAGTTTATTAAGTCAGCTGTCCTCGTTAGTAACCTACAACTAGTTGTCCACAGTTAGATGTACAGAAATAAATCGATAAATATTATCTTGAATCAATCCACGACCCAGTGTATACGTATCTCAGTATTGATCACAACTCAAACTATATATATTTTGGAATCAACCTCAACCCTGTATAGCTAACTCCAACATTCACATATAGAGTGTCTATGGTTGTTCCGATATATATATAGATGTGTCGACATGATAGGTCGAAACATTGTATACGTGTCTATGGTATCTCAAAATTACATAATATACAATACAAGTTGATTAAGTTATGGTTGGAATAGATTTGTTACCAATTTTCACGTAGCTAAAATGAGAAAAATTATCCAATCTTGTTTTACCCATAACTTCTTCATTTTAAATCCATTTTCAGTGAATCAAATTGCTATGGTTTCATATTGAACTCTATTTTATGAATCTAAACAGAAAAAGTATAGGTTTATAGTCTGAAAAATAAGTTACAAGTCGTTTTTGTAAAGGTAGTCATTTCAGTCGAAAGAACGACGTCTAGATGACCATTTTAGAAAACATACTTCCACTTTGAGTTTAACCATAATTTTTGGATATAGTTTCATGTTCATAATAAAAATCATTTTCTCAGAATAACAACTTTTAAATCAAAGTTTATCATAGTTTTTAATTAACTAACCCAAAACAGCCCGTGGTGTTACTAAGACGGCGTAAATCCGGTTTTACGGTGTTTTTCGTGTTTCCAGGTTTTAAATCATTAAGTTAGCATATCATATAGATATAGAACATGTGTTTAGTTGATTTTAAAAGTCAAGTTAGAAGGATTAACTTTTGTTTACGAACAAGTTTAGAATTAACTAAACTATGTTCTAGTGATTACAAGTTTAAACCTTCGAATAAGATAGCTTTATATGTATGAATCGAATGATGTTATGAACATCATTACTACCTTAAGTTCCTTGGATAAACCTACTGGAAAAGTGAAAAATGGATCTAGCTTCAACGGATCCTTGGATGGCTCGA
The DNA here is from genome assembly GCF_046630445.1 of Rutidosis leptorrhynchoides. Lineage (NCBI taxonomy): Eukaryota > Viridiplantae > Streptophyta > Magnoliopsida > Asterales > Asteraceae > Rutidosis > Rutidosis leptorrhynchoides. The sequence goes on from NC_092334.1 coordinate 271,337,807, forward strand.
AGTTCTTGAAGCAGAATCATGACACGAAAACAAGTTCAAGTAAGATCATCACTTGAAATAAGATTGTTATAGTTATAGAAATTGAACCAAAGTTTGAATATGATTATTACCTTGTATTAGAATGATAACCCACTTTAAGAAACAAAGATTTCTTGAGGTTGGATGATCACCTTACAAGATTGGAAGTGAGCTAGCAAACTTGAAAGTATTCTTGATTTTATGTAACTAGAACTTGTAGAATTTATGAACAACACTTAGAACTTGAAGATAGAACTTGGGAGAGATCAATTAGATGAAGAAAATTGAAGAATGAAAGTGTTTGTAGGTGTTTTTGGTCGTTGGTGTATGGATTAGATATAAAGGATATGTAATTTTGTTTTCATGTAAATAAGTCATGAATGATTACTCATATTTTTGTAATTTTATGAGATATTTCATGCTAGTTGCCAAATGATGGTTCCCACATGTGTTAGGTGACTCACAAGGGCTGCTAAGAGCTGATCATTGGAGTGTATATACCAATAGTACATACATCTAAAAGCTGTGTATTGTACGAGTACGAATACGGGTGCATACGAGTAGAATTGTTGATGAAACTGAACGAGGATGTAATTATAAGCATTTTTGTTAAGTAGAAGTATTTTGATAAATGTATTGAAGTCTTTCAAAAGTGTATAAATACATATTAAAACACTACATGTATATACATTTTAACTGAGTCGTTAAGTCATCGTTAGTCGTTACATGTAAGTGTTGTTTTGAAACCTTTAGGTTAACGATCTTGTTAAATGTTGTTAACCCAATGTTTATAATATCAAATGAGATTTTAAATTATTATATTATCATGATATTATCATGTATGAATATCTCTTAATATGATATATATACATTAAATGTCTTTACAACGATAATCGTTACATATATGTCTCGTTTAAAAATCATTAAGTTAGTAGTCTTGTTTTTACATATGTAGTTCATTGTTAATATACTTAATGATATGTTTACTCATCATAGTATCATGTTAACTATATATATATCCATATATATGTCATCATATAGTTTTTACAAGTTTTAACGTTTGTGAATCACCGGTCAACTTGGGTGGTCAATTGTCTATATGAAACATATTTCAATTAATCAAGTCTTAACAAGTTTGATTGCTTAACATGTTGGAAACATTTAATCATGTAATTATCAATCTCAATTAATATATATAAACATGGAAAAGTTCGGGTCACTACAAGTTAGGATTTGAATACACTAGAAAGTGAGCTTCCAATAAACTCAAAACTTCTTCTACTTCCCTCAATATTCTCGGCAGTTTTCAGCAGAAAAGGAGAGGGTTTTTTAGTTTATTACTTGAACTTTTTAATGCATGTGTTAGTTCTCTTGGTCAAGCATCAATTATCAAGGAGTTATGGCATATATTGGAAGTAGAAATAAGCATGGGGTGGTGACCTTGGTTCCCTAAAAAACCGTCCCCCATCAAAGGTTTTTAAAAAAAAATGTTACTTCCATTTTTATATAAAACTTGTTACAAAATAATGCCATGTAATTGTTGTTTACATTTTACAAATCCTTTTATAAAATGTATCACAACATAACTATTTAATCTTATAAATAATTAAATCCTTATCATATAAATTATCCAAATAATTTATCTCAAGTAATAATATTTTAGAAAACCGATTTTCTAAAGTTCAAGTGTCGCGTATTTATTTAATGATCCAATCATTAAGATTAAATACATATAAGGTGTTGGTAAGCTTGTTATTGGGTATGACCCGACTTGGATCATAACATATTAGCCACATTTATTTAATATGTCTCTCGGGCATACGAAATACCTTCAGTAATACCCAAAGCTTTTACTCCAACACCCTTAGCTTGGTTAGGATTTGATTTTAACACTTGAATGAGCTTGCAAAAAAAATTTGAACCCTCTTTAACCCTTTGAAAGTTTCGGCCAAATTGGGGAGGAAAGGAGAGGATTTTTTTTGCTAGTTACTTGATGGTTGAATGTATGTGCAACTTAACATTAAGTGGGTTATGTTAGGTGCATATGTAGAAGTGAAAGTATCTTTAAAAGAGCCAATCACAATCCATGCAAGCTCCATCCTCCCATGCCACTTAAATTTTATATAAATTTAAATTTTATAAAATTAAACTTTTATAAAATAAATTCATAAAGCTTGCACATTATTTTTATGTGTACATTATTTTATAAAACCAATTTATAAAATGTAACATAAAATAATTAATTATTTAACCTTTAAATAATTAAATTCTTTATATATAAATTATTCCATAATATATATATATATATATATATATATATATATATATATATATATATATATATATATATATATATATATATATATATATATATATATATATATATATATATATATATATATATATATATCAAGTAATATTATTTTAGAAACCATTTTCTAAAATTCAAGTGTTACATATTTAATCAACGATCCAATCGCAAAGATCAAATATGAATAAGGTGCCGGTAAGCTTGTTATTGGGTATGACCCGACTTGGATCAAAACACATTAGACACATTAATTTAATATGTCTCTCGGGCATACGAAATACCATCAATCTCCCACTTTCATGAGAAACATAAGAAATTAATGCAAGTGATGGATACCACCTAACGACCGTCCATCACCCCTAATATGTTATGACTTTGTGCTATTCAATAACATCATCCCTTTCGAGATCCCAACTCGAACATGAATAGGTGAATCTATCATTACATCCTTTTGTCCTAGATGTCATGTTAAATCCAAGAGATACAGAGTGATCACTCTCTTCTAGATTTAACTTTATTAGGCCTTAGACATCTGACTCTCAACGAATAAGTGGGACAAATTCCATCTTGACTACATACGTCCTAAATATATACCTTGCATTATACCTGAGTTTTTCCTTATGAACTACCATATTTCAGAATAGCGAAGGAAAGAATCAAGACACAATACTTGGTAAATATCGAAACCCAATATGTGTCTCAGGTCAGAGGATACAATGATATTCACCTTTACTCAAGATTACATGTGATCAACCACAAAGGCTCCATTTAGTAAATCTTGAGGGCGGGTCTTCCAATATTTGTATCCCACAAATATCTATGAACCTTGGTTGCAACCTTGCCCCACATTCATCCCGTGAATGTATACCAATCCAAGTTCATAATAGTCTAAACCTCACACTTGTTCCCACAAATGTGATCGACTACGGAATTTAGAATAATTACTTATTCAAGGATAAAATATGCAAAATAGGAACTTAACTCAAAATGAATTAACACCATAATTATATAAATGAGTTTGAACCATTTCGTTCTGTTACAATACATAAAACAGATCACAACCAATCACTAGAATATCGAAGCCCTAATGCACTAACATGCCCTTCATGTTTTGCTCCATGTAAGAGCTTCATAAGTGGATCCGCTATATTAAGATATGTGTGAACTTTGCGAATACATATCTTTCCCTTTTCAACTTCATCCCTTATGTAGTTGAATCTTCGCTCAATGTGATGGGTCTTTTGGGTAGCATGAGGTTCCTTGATTTGAGCAATCGCACCCTCATTGTCACAAAAGATCTCAAAAGGGTCCTGAATGGAAGAGACTACTCTTAAGTCATCGATGAATTTCTTCATCCATGCAGCTTCCTGAGCTTCCAATGAGGCAGCAATGTACTCCGACTCTGTAGTGGATAAAGCAACAACATCTTGTTTTGAACTCTTCCAAGAGACCGCACCTCCATTTAATGTGAAGACATAACCGAATTGTGATCGACAATCATCTCGATCAGTTTGGAAACTCGCGTCCACGTAACCCTTTACTGCGTGTTCCTCCTCACCAGACCCATATATTAGAAACATATCCTTAGTCCTCCTAAGGTATTTCAATATACTTTTAACCGCAATCCAATGACTGTTTTCTGGGTTATTCTGGTATCTACTTGTCAAGCTAAGAGCGCATGACACATCCGGTCTAGTGCATATCATTGCATACATGATTGACCCAATAGTAGAAGCATATGGGACATTCTTCATTCTCTCTTGTTCATCTTTCGTGGTGGGGTACTGAGATGAACTAAGGAGCGTTCCTCTTTGAATAGGTACCAAACCTTTCTTAGAGTTCTCCATCTTGAACCTTTTCAAGGCCTTTTCAATGTATGCACTTTGATTCAATCCTATCAATTTCTTGGATCTATCTCTGTAGATCTCAATCCCCAAAACGTATTGTGCTTCTCCAAGATCCTTAATGGAGAAGAATTTACTTAGCCAAGTTTTAACACCTTGCATTGCCGGAATATCATTTCCAAATAACAATATATCATCCACATATAGTACAAGGAACATGATAGTGCTCCCACTAGCTTTCTTGTATACACAAGCTTCATCACCATTTTTAATGAAGCCAAATTTCTTGACCTCCTCATTAAAATGATGATTCCACATTCTAGATGCTTGTTTCAATCCGTAGATTGACTTCTTTAACTTGCATACTTTATTGGGATATTTCGGATCAACAAAACCTTCAGGCTGAACCATATAGACATCTTCCTCAAGATATCCATTTAGGAAGGCGGTCTTGACATCCATTTGCCATATTTCATAATCATAATGAGTAGCAATGGCAAATAATATCCTAATAGACTTTAGCATTGCCACAGGCAAAAAAGTTTCATCATAGTCTACCCCTTGAGTTTGAGTGAAACCTTTTGCTACAGGTCTAGATTTATATGTATCCAAGTTTCCATGTATGTCGGTTTTCTTCTTGAAAAGCCATTTACAATCAACTAGCCTAGAGCTAGTAGGTTGTGCAACAAGTTCCCAAACTTGGTTGTCATACATGGATAACATCTCAGCGTTCATGGCTTCATGTCATCTTTATCAATCCTTGATAAAGCATCTTGGTAGTTTGTTGGTTCATCCAAATCAACCTCATAGAAACCATCCATGAGAAACCCATATATCTCAGGAGGATTACTAATCCTACCAGATCTGCGAACGTCTTGTACACTTTGATCATCCATTTGATCATTCTCAACATTTTCATGTTGAGTGCTAGTATCAACCAATTGTGTATCATCTATTTGATCTTAAACCTCTTCAAGATCTATCTTCCTTTCACTATTACCTTCCATTAGGAACTTAGTTTCAAGGAATTCTGCCTTTCGAGCAACAAATACATTTTGCTCGATTGGATCATAGAAATAGTATACCATATCATCCTTGGGATATCCTATGAAGATACACTTCGTGGATCGAGCATTCAGCTTATTAGCAACAAAGCGCTTAGGATAAGCTTCACATCCCCATACTTTCAAGTATAATAGAGAAGGAGGTTTTCCAAACCACATCTCATGAGGAGTTCGTTCCACTTTCTTGGTTCGGGCCATATTTAAAATACGAGCCGCGGAGCATAGACAATAACCCCAAAATGATAGAGGTAACGAGCTTCTTGATATCATAGATCAAACCATATCCATTGGGGTTCGGTTCCTCCTTTCGAAAACTCCATTAAGTTAGGGTGTTCCAGGAGGAGTAAGTTGCGAGATAATCCCACAACCTTTAAGATGATCTTAGAAAGCATCGCTTAGGTATTAACCTCCTCTGTCGGTACAAAGTACCGTGATTGTCTTGTTGAGTTGATTTTGTACTTCGTTTTGATACTCTTTGAATGCCTCAAAAGTTTCATCCTTATGTCTTAACAAGTAGATATATCCGAAACGACTGAAGTCATCAATGAAAGTAACGAAGTATCTTTCACCATTCCTAATCATGGGCTTAAAGGGTCCACATACATCTGAATGTATTAATCCCAATAGGTCCTTAGCCCTTTCATAGGTCCCTTTGAAAGGTGCTTTAGTCATTTTGCCTTGCAAACAAGATTCACATACATGAAATGAGTCTAGCTCACTTGATTTCAAAAGACCATTCTTTTAAAGTGTGTGCATTCGGTTCTTGTTTATGTGACCAAGGCGACAATGCCATAAGTAGGAATCACTCAAATCCCTTTTGAGTTTCTTGGTGTTTGCATGGAACATTGAGCTATTGTATGATGTGTCATCATGAACCAAATTATAAATACCATTCAAAGGCGAAGCCTTAAAATAGAACACATTATCTAAAGAAACATGGATATCATCATCAATAAAATTAAAATCAAAACCACATTGTCTTAAGCGGGAAATAGAAATAATGTTTCTAGTCAAATCAGGGGCATACAAAACATTTTTCAAAACAAGCTCCAATCCAGTTTGTAGCTTTAAAACAAAGTCTCCTTGAGCTTCTACGTGCACCTTTACACCATTTCCCATGAAGAGACTTGTTGTTCTCGCTCCTTGTTTACTTCTTTTGAACCCCTGCAAAGAATTGTAAATATGAGTTTCACATCCTGTGTCTAATACCCATGTATTAGAAGAAGTAATACTAAGCTCAATGTATACCATATATACATGACCTGAGGTTTGTCCTGCATCCCTCTTTTCTTTCAACTCCTTTAGGTAGATCGCAGTTGCATTTCCAGTTGAAATGTCCCGTTCTTATTGATTAAAAACGTTTCATATTAATTGATTTCGTTGCGAGGTTTTGACCTCTATATGAGACGTTTTTCAAAGACTGCATTCATTTTTAAAACAAACCATAACCTTTATTTCATAAATAAAGGTTTAAAAAGCTTTACGTAGATTATAAAATAATGATAATCTAAAATATCCTGTTTACACATGACCATTACATAATGGTTTACAATACAAATATGTTACATCGAAATCAGTTTCTTGAATGCAGTTTTTACACAATATCATACAAACATGGACTCCAAATCTTGTCCTTATTTTAGTATGCAACAACGGAAGCTCTTAGTATTCACCTGAGAATAAACATGCTTTAAACGTCAACAAAAAATGTTGGTGAGTTATAGGTTTAACCTATATATATCAAATCGTAACAATAGACCACAAGATTTCATATTTCAATACACATCTCATACATAGAGATAAAAATCATTCATATGGTGAACACCTGGTAACCGACATTAACAAGATGCATATATAAGAATATCCCCATCATTCCGGGACACCCTTCGGATATGATATAAATTTCAAAGTACTAAAGCATCTGGTACTTTGGATGGGGTTTGTTAGGCCCAATAGATCTATCTTTAGAATTCGCGTCAATTAGGGTGTCTGTTCCCTAATTCTTAGATTACCAGACTTAATAAAAAGGGGCATATTCGATTTCGATAATTCAACCATAGAATGTAGTTTCACGTACTTGTGTCTATTTTGTAAATCATTTATAAAACCTACATGTATTCTCATCCCAAAAATATTAGATTTTAAAAGTGGGACTATAATTCACTTTCACAGATTTTTACTTCGTCGGGAAGTAAGACTTGGCCACTGGTTGATTCACGAACCTATAACAATATATACATATATATCAAAGTATGTTCAAAATATATTTACAACACTTTTAATATATTTTGATGTTTTAAGTTTATTAAGTCAGCTGTCCTCGTTAGTAACCTACAACTAGTTATCCACAGTTAGATGTACAGAAATAAATCGATAAATATTATCTTGAATCAATCCACGACCCAGTGTATACGTATCTCAGTATTGATCACAACTCAAACTATATATATTTTGGAATCAACCTCAACCCTGTATAGCTAACTCCAACATTCACATATAGAGTGTCTATGGTTGTTCCGAAATATATATAGATGTGTCGACATGATAGGTCGAAACATTATATACGTGTCTATGGTATCTCAAGATTACATAATATACAATACAAGTTGATTAAGTTATGGTTGGAATAGATTTGTTACCAATTTTCACGTAGCTAAAATGAGAAAAATTATCCAATCTTGTTTTACCCATAACTTCTTCATTTTAAATCCGTTTTGAGTGAATAAAATTGCTATGGTTTCATATTGAACTCTATTTTATGAATCTAAACAGAAAAAGTATAGGTTTATAGTCGGAAAAATAAGTTACAAGTCGTTTTTGTAAAGGTAGTCATTTCAGTCGAAAGAACGACGTTTAGATGACCATTTTAGAAAACATACTTCCACTTTGAGTTTAACCATAATTTTTGGATATAGTTTCATGTTCATAATAAAAATAATTTTCTCAGAATAACAACTTTTAAATCAAAGTTTATCATAGTTTTTAATTAACTAACCCAAAACAGCCCGCGGTGTTACTACGACGACGTAAATCCGGTTTTACGGTGTTTTTCGTGTTTCCAGGTTTTAAATCATTAAGTTAGCATATCATATAGATATAGAACATGTGTTTAGTTGATTTTAAAAGTCAAGTTAGAAGGATTAACTTTTATTTGCGAACAAGTTTAGAATTAACTAAACTATGTTCTAGTGATTACAAGTTTAAACCTTCGAATAAGATAGCTTTATATGTATAAATCGAATGATGTTATGAACATCATTACTACCTCAAGTTCCTTGGATAAACCTAATGGAAATGAGAAAAATAGATCTAGCTTCAAAGGATCCTTGGATGGCTTGAAAGTTCTTGAAGCAGAATCATGACACGAAAACAATTTCAAGTAAGATTTCCACTCGAAATAAGATTGTTATAGTTATAGAAATTGAATTAAAGTTTGAATATGATTATTACCTTGTATTAGAAAGATAACCTACTGTAATTAACAAAAGTTTCTTGATCTAGGATGATTACTTGGAATGGATTTAGAAAACTTGGAAGTAAACTTGCAATCTTGGAAGTATTCTTCATTTTATGAAACTAGAACTTTTGGAATTTATGAAGAACACTTAGAACTTGAAGATAGAACTTGAGAGATATCAATTAGATGAAGAAAATTGAAGAATTAAAGTGTTTGTAGGTGTTTTTGGTCGTTAGTGTATGGATTAGATATAAAGGATATGTAATTTTGTTTTCATGTAAATAAGTCATGAATGATTACTCATATTTTTGTAATTTTATGAGATATTTCATGCTAGTTGCCAAATGATGGTTCCCACATGTGTTAGGTGACTCACATGGGCTGCTAAGAGATAATCATTGGAGTGTATATACCAATAGCACATACATCTAAAAGCTGTGTATTGTACGAGTACGAATACGGGTGCATACGAGTAGAATTGTTGATGAAACTGAACGAGGATGTAATTGTAAGCATTTTTGTTAAGTAGAAGTATTTTGATAAGTGTCTTGAAGTCTTTCAAAAGTGTATGAATACATATTAAAACACTACATGTATATAAATTTTAACTGAGTCGTTAAGTCATCGTTAGTCGTTACATGTAAACGTTGTTTTGAAACCTTTAGGTTAACGATCTTGTTGAATGTTGTTAACCCATTGTTTATTATAACAAATGAGATGTTAAATTGTTATATTATCATGATATTATGATATATAATATATCTTAGTATGATATATATACAGTTAAATGTCGTTACAACGATAATCGTTACATATATGTCTCGTTTCGAAATCATTAAGTTAGTAGTCTTATTTTTACATATGTATTTCATTATTAATACACTTAATAATATATTTATTTATCATTTAACATAATTAACCAAGTGTATCAATATCTTAATATGATTCATATGTACCTAGTAAGACGTTGTTATAACGATAATCGTTATATATATCGTTTTCGAGTTTCTTAAATTAATAGTCTCATTTTTATGTATATAACTCATTGTTAAAATACCTGATGAGATACATACTTATAATAAAATCATGTTAACTATATATATAACCATATATATGTCATCATATAGTTTTTACAAGTTTTAACGTTCGTGAATCACCGGTCAACTTGGGTGGTCAATTGTCTATATGAAACCTATTTCAATTAATCAAGTCTTAACAAGTTTGATTGCTTAACATGTTGGAAACACTTAATCATGTAAATAACAATTTCATTTAATATATATATAAACATGGAAAGTTCGGGACACTACACCAGTGACCCATTTCACCGCAACCAAAGCACAGATCTTCCTTGGGGTTAGCTTGACCGGCAACCTTTTGCTTCTTGTTTTTGTTGGTTGGGGTAACCATCTTCCCCTTTCCCTTACCCTTGGCTTGGTAGGCGGGTCCTTTCCTCTTAGCCACCTTTGGCTTAGAAGTGGAATTGTTCTTGGACCCACCTTCATTGATCATAAGCACGGGTGAAGCCCTTTTACCCATGCTTGATTCGGCCGTCCTAACATGGCATGCAATTCTCCAATGCTCTTATCCCAACCATTCATGTTGTAATTCATTACGAATGTGTCAAACCTTTTTGACAATGAGTTGAGAATAAGGTTCGTGGCTAATTCATTAGACACGTTGCAATTTAGAGGGTGCAATCGATCAATTAGGCTTTTCATCTTAAGAACATAAGATGAAATGGATTGGGAGTCATCCATTCGACATGCATGAAGCGCTCGAACCATTTCAAAGCGCTCAACACGAGCTTGTTGAAGGAACATCTCCTTCAATTGTGTGATCATGTCAAATGCACTATGATGCTCGAAGTCCTTTTGGAGTTCAAAGACCATGGTCCCAAGCATAAGGCAAGAAACTTGCACCGAATCGGCGCAATATTTCTCCCAATATGCCATTCCATCAGCATCATTCTCCTCGGGTTGGTCGGGAATGGGGTCCTCCAACACATACGCCCTATCCTCAAGCTTGAGGACAATTCTTAGATTGCGGTACCAATCCATGAAATTCGTATGGTTGAGTTTTTCCTTTTCGAGTAAGGACCTTTAAGATAGGTTATTAAAGTTGATTGGTGCATTTGGAATGTTGTTGTTAGTGGCGACCATCTACAAAATTTAACAAAGTTCGTTTAAGTATCATTTATAATTTAACAATCAATACCCTTTTATATCCAATTGATATATTAAATTTTAGAATCCAACGGTAAACCAAATTTCAGTTAGGTGACCTTTATCCCATTATTTGATTTAGCTAGGTAGTCATTTATATGAAAATTGCAATCCCTTTGCAACTTCTAAGGTATGGGATCATGCAATCCTTTTGTATGGCATATTTATCCCATCAACGCCTATTTGTTCCTCATGCTTAGGTGACCCTAAGTTCATGATTCCCAAATCAAGTCATCCTGCTTGTGTAAACATGTAAACTTAACATACAAGTGGTTAGGTGACCTTTATCCCACAAACATGCAAAATTCACCTTAATCATATTAGTTTGCTCATAACGCTTAGGAGACCTTTATCCCATCATGAGTTCCCTAATATGCCTAAGTGTCACACAAAAGGATGGTGTTAAACTTGTTTACCTTGTTAATAAAAGGGATTTTGGGTTTTCATAATTTCTAGTTTTAAGAAAACTTTCATACCATACACTAACATGCATTTAGTGTGTGGTACTTATGAAAAGATTTTCATGTCTTGTAATAAAGCCAATTTTATTAATTTGAAATAAACCATTTTATTATGTCATAATAACCAATTATTAATGTAGTGACCCAAACTTTTCCATGTTTATATATATTATATAAAATTGTTATTTACATGATTAAGTGTTTCCAACATGTTAAGCAATCAAACTTGTTAAGACTTGATTAATTTAAATAGGTTTCAAATAGACAATTGACCACCCAAGTTGATCGGTGATTCACTAACGTTAAAACTTGTAAAAACTATATGATGACATATATATGATTATATATATAGTTAACATGATATTATGATAAGTAAGTATCTCATTAGGTATTTAAACCATGTGTTATATACATAAAATTGAGTTTATTGAATTAAGAAACTCGAAACGATATATATAACGATTATCGTTATAACAATGTCTTACTAAATACATATGAATCATATTAAGATATTGATACACTATGTTTAATCATGATAAATGATAAGTAAACATGTCATTAAGTGTAATAACAATGAACTACATATGTAAAAACAAGACTACTAACTTAATGTTTTCGAAACGAGACATATATGTAACGATTATCGTTGTAACAACATTTAACTGTATATATATCATACTAAGATATATTAATATATCATAATATCATGATGATGTAATAATTTAACATCTCTTTAGATATAATAAATAATGGGTTAACAACATTTAACAAGATCGTTAACCTAAAGGTTTCAAAACAACATTTACATGTAACGACTAACGATGACTTAACGACTCAGTTAAAATGTATATACATGTAGTGTTTTAATATGTATTCATACACTTTTGAAAGACTTTAAGACACTTTTCAAAATACTTCTACTTAACAAAAATGCTTACAATTACATCCTCGTTCAGTTTCATCAAAAATTCTACTCGTATGCACCCGTATTCGTACTCGTACAATACATAGTTTTTAGATGTATGTACTATTGGTATATACACTCCAATGATCAGCTCTTAGCAGCCCATGAGAGTCACCTAACACATGTGGGAACCATCATTTGGCAACTAGCATGAAATATCTCATAAAATTACAAAAATATTAGTAATCATTCATGACTTATTTACATGTAAACAAAATTACACATCCTTTATATCTAATCCATATACCAACGACCAAAAACATCTACAAACACTTTAATTCTTCAGTTTTCTTCATCTAATTGATCTCTCTTAAGTTCTATCTTCAAGTTCTAAGTGATCTTCATAAATTCTATAAGTTCTAATTTCATAAAATCAAGAATACTTCCAAGTTTGCTAGCTTACTTCCAATCTTGTAAAGTGATCATCCAACCTCAAGAAATCTTTCTTATTTACAGTAAGATATCTTTCTAATACAAGGTAATACTCATATTCAAACTTTGATTCAATTTCTATAACTATAGCAATCTTATTTCGAGTGGAAATCTTACTTGAACTTGTTTTAGTGTCATGATTCTGCTTCAAGAACTTTCAAGCTATCCAAGGATCCTTTGAAGCTAGATCTATTTTTCTAATTTCTAGTAGGTTTATCCACAAAACCTGAGGTAGTAATGATGTTCATAACATCATTCGATTCATATATATATAAAACTACCTTATTCGAAGGTTTAAACTTGAAATCACTAGAACATAGTTTAGTTAATTCTAAACTTGTTCGCAAATAAAAGTTAATCCTTCTAACTTGACTTTTAAAATCAACTAAACACATGTTCTATATCTATATGATATGCTAACTTAATGATTTAAAACCTGGAAACACGAAAAACACCGTAAAACCGAACATACGCCGTTGTAGTAACACCGCGGGCTGTTTTGGGTTTGATAATTAAAAACTATGATAAACTTTGATTTAAAAGTTGTTCTTCTGGGAAAAATGATTTTTCTTATGAACATGAAACTATATCCAAAAATCATGGTTAAACTCAAAGTGGAAGTATGTTTTTTCAAAATGGTCATCAAAACGTCGTTCTTTCGACTGAAATGACCACCTCTTACAAAAACAACTTGTAACTTATATTTTCGACTATAAACCTATACTTTTTATGTTTAGATTCATAAAATAGAATTCAATATGAAACCATAGCAATTTGATTCACTCAAAACTGATTTAAAACGAAGAAGTTATGGGTAAAACAAGATTGCATATTTTTTGATTGTTGTAGCTACGGGAAATATTGTAACAATTCTATACAAATCATATCCTAGCTAACTTATATTGTATTATACATGTATTCTAATATATTATGTAATCTTGGGATACCATAGACACGTATGCAAATGTTTTGACATATCATATCGACCCATCTATATATATTATTTGGAACAAGTATAGACACTCTATATGTAGTAATGTTGGAGTTAGCTATAGAGGGTTAAGGTTGATTCCAAAAATATATATACTTTGAGTTGTGATCTAGCCTGAGACGTGTATACACTGGGTCGTGGATTGGGTCAATATAATATATATCAATTTATTTTTGTACATCTAACTATGGACAACTAGTTGCAGGTTACTAACGAAGACAGATGACTGAAAATATTTAAAACATTATAACCTATTAAAAATATTGTAAATATATTTTGAACATACTTTGATATATATATGTACATATTTGTTATAGGTTTGTGAATCGACCAGTGGCCAAGTCTTACTTCCTGACGAAGTAAAAATATGTGAAAGTGAGTTATAGTCCCACTTTTAAAATCTAATATTTTTGGGATGAGAATACATGCAGCTTTATAAATGTTTTACAAAATACACACAAGTACATGAAACTACTTTTTATGGTTGAATGATCGAAGCCGAATATGCCCCTTTTGCTTGGTAGCCTAAGAATTAGGGAACATCACTAATTTTGAGAATTAGTGCACGCCTAATTGACGCGAATCCTAAAGATAGATCTATTGGGCCTAACGAACCCCATCCAAAGTACCGAAATGCTTTAGTACTTCGAGTTTTATATCATGTCCGATGGATGTCCCAGAATGATGGGGATATTCTTATATGCATCTTGTTAATGTCGGTTACCAGGTGTTCACCATATGATTGATTTTTATCTCTATGTATAGGATGTATATTGAAATATGAAATCTTGTGGTCTATTATTACGATTTGATAAATATATAGGTTAAACCTATAACTCACCAAAATTTTTGTTGACGTTTAAAGCATGTTTATTCTCAGGTGATTATTAAGAGCTTCCACTGTTGCATGCTAATATATGGACTAGATTGGAGTCAGCATGCTTGTATAACATTGTTTAAAACTGCATTCGAAATTTACTTTGTTGTAACATATTAATATTGTAAATCAATATGTATTGGTAGTGTGTAAGTATGATATTTTTTAGATTATCATTTTTGATAATCTAGGTGGTGTCCTTTTAACCTTGTCAATAAAATAAAGGTTATGGTTTGTTTTTAAAAACGAATGCAGTATTTGAAAAACATCTCATATAGAGGTCAAAACCTCGCAACGAAATTAATTAATATAGAACGTTTATAATCAATATGAACAGGACATTTCAGTTGGTATCCGAGCGTTGGTCATAGAGAACCAGAAATTTGCATTAGTGTGTCTTATCGAGTTTGTTAGGATACATTAGTTAGTCTGGACTTCGACTGTGTTTTCTTTAAAAACGATTGCTTAACACTTTTGTTGGAAACTATATGTAATTATTATGTGATATATTAACCTCTTAATATGTTTGATATTGTGTGATAGATGTCTACCACTAGTACAAATCCCTTGGACTCACCTGATAATAATGAAGAGTCGAATATACTTTGGGAAGATTCACAAATTCCTGAAGAGGAATCCGAAGAGGAGGAACCGGAAGAGGAGGAACCGGAAGAAGAGGAACCGGAAGAGGAAGAACCGGAAGAAGAAGAGGTTCTGGAGGAAGAAATATTGATACCTACAGTAAATCGAGTAAATAAAAGAAAATCCTCAACCAACGGACCAACGTTAAAAATGGTCAATGGTGTTTCCGCCAAGGAAGCAAAATATTAGGAAGATTACCAATTTTCTGATGAATCGGATTCCGATGAGGATTCCGATGATATTATAGAAATTACCTCGACCCAATTTAATAAAGCAAAAGAAAATAATAAGGGAGAAGGTATAAAAATAGAGAAACCTGATTCCAAACCCCATGAACATTATATGTATCGGCAACGTCCGTATTTCTTAAATTGTAACAATAACCCGGGAACCTTTAAAACACCAGGTTTTTCTAAACCATTGTGGAAAACGACGGCTCGTATTAGAGGAACACCATATATCCCTAGAAAATTAGGAAAATGAACCAAGTCTGAAGAAGAAGAAACCAGTGATTCAGATTAGAGGGTTGTAATCATGTTGTGTATTATGTGTATTGTAGTGTGCTTGTCCTTTTATGTTCTATGTAAAAATTGCTTGTATTGTTTGTTAATTATCTTTTACGAATCTAATCCTTGTCTATTTTACAGTATAAAAACAAAATGGACGTTAAGGGTAGACAACCGAATATTTTAGAAGACCTACCAGAGGATATGATTGAGGAAATTTTGTCTAGAGTCGGTCAGAATTCATCAGCACATTTAGTTATGGCGAAATTAACTTGTCAAACATTTGAAAGACTTTCCAAAAATGCCTTAGTTTATAAAAGGCTTTCCTTTGATAGGTGGGGTATATCACATTGGAGAGACCGTAAGTTATGCCGTGTTTTCTTTAAATCATTAAATGCGGGGAACCCAAATGCAATTTTACGCTACGGGTTAAGAACCTATTTTGACTCAACATATCCCAACATAGGATTTTGTGAGTTAGAAAGAGCTTCTAACATGCAACATAAAGAAGCATGTTATGCTTACGGGTTAATAATGTTCTCTTCTCATCAAATTGAGAAAAAGAACATTGGGTTGCAACTTTTAAATAAAACATTCCCACAAGTGACGGACTCGGTAGTTGAGATGAGAAACAAGGTTTTTATATTGTTACGGGGCTGTTGGGCATTACGAAACCCTCGTCCTTTTGACGACATTACAACATGCTGCTTAGCCAATGGTAATAACGGTTACTTTCCACAAAACCAAGGATGGGAAGTCGTCTTAGTAAAACCAGAATGCATGACTTGTTTCTGGACTTATGAATTACGTGTCTTTATTTCTTTGGCTGAACAACTTGCGTATTAACTAGAATTGCCTTTATAGCTGCCGAGTAGCAATGTTATTATGTGTTATATTTCATCCTATATGTATAATAGCAGTATTGTAATTTTGTAATATTTTGTATAAAGTTTGAACGCGAAATTCTATTGTAATAAGTTTTTTCATATAGAAGCATAGTAGTTAAGTTGTATAGTAGCTAGTAAGTATGAACTTAACGGGTAGGTACTACCCGAATTAAAACAATAAAATGCTAATATGAAGAAAAAGCTTTTATAAATAAGTTCATATTATGCTAGGAAATACTATTGACTACTCTTAAATTCTATATGATTAACTCAATTCTTTTGGCTATTTTTGAAGGAAATGGCACCGGCAACTCGTCAGAATTTGAACATGAGTGAGGAAGACTTCCGTGTTTTCCTTGCAGCAAACATAGCCGCAGTACAGGCTGCGATGCAAAATAACAATAACTCTGGATCTAGCAGTGGAACTAATTCCACAAGAAATCGTGTATGATGCTCCTACAAATAATTCACTGCCTGCAAACCTTTGGAATTTGATGGAACCGAAGGGCCAATTGGATTGAAACGGTGGACCGGGAAGGTCGAATTGGTGTTTGCCATAAGTAAGTGTACTTAAGAGGACAAAGTTAAGTACACTACGCATACCTTCTCAGGTACGGCGTTAACATGGTGGAATACCTATCTTGACCAGGTAGGACAAGATGCTGCTTACGCACTACCATGGTCAGCATTCAAGAATTGACGAACGAGCAGTACCGTCCTAGAAACGAGGTCAATAAGCTCAACGCAGAGCTTAGAGAGTTATGAACACAAGGGTTCGACATTACCACATATGAACGACTATTCACAGAGTTGTGCCTATTGTGTCCAGGAACGTTCGAAGATGAAGAAGAGAAGATCGATGCATTTGTAAAAGGGTTACCAGTAAGGATTCAAGAAGATGTGAGTTCACACGAGCCCGCTTCCATACAGAACGCAAGTCGAATGGCTCATAAACTCATAAATCAGATTGAGGGGAGAATTAAATAACAGGCGGTCGAAGAAGCCAACACGAAATAACTCAAGAGGAAGTGGGAGGAAAACAGTGATAAGAGTCACCAGTACAACAACGACAACAACAATTACAACCACAATCGCAACAACTATCCCAACAACCGCAACATAAATCGCAAGAACAACAATCGCAATCCCAACAACAACAACAACTACAACAAACGTCCCAACAACAATAATTACAATAATCATACCAACAACAATAACAACCTTAACAACAACAATAATCAGAAACAGCAATGCCAAAGGTGTGAAGAGAATCACCCGGGGTTCTACACAACATTTTGCAACAGGTGTAAAAGAAATGGTCATAGCGTGACAAAGTGTGAGGTCTACGGACCAATGTATAACAGAACTAAAGGAACAAATAATGCCGGAACGAGTAATATCGGAACAAGTAGTGTCGGAGCAAGTACTGCCAACGTAGTCTGTTATAAATGTGGAAAACCGGGCCACATTATTAAAAATTGCCCAAATTAGGGGATTCTAATGCGTAGGGCCGTGGAAGAGTTTTCAATATTAATACGGCAGAAGTGCAGGAAGACCCGGAGCTTGTTACGGGTACGTTTCTCATTGACAATAAATCTGCTTATGTTTTATTTGATTCGGGTGCGGATAGAAGCTATATGAGTAGAGATTTTTGTGCTAAACTAAGTTTCTCACCGACGCCCTTGGATAATAAATTTTTACTCGAATTAGCAAATGGTAAATTAATTACAGCGGATAATATATGTCGGTATCGAGAAATTAAACTGGTTAATGAAACATTTAAGATTGACTTGATACTAGTAGAGTTAGGAAGTTTTGATGTGATAATCGGTATGGACTGGTTGAAAGAAGTGAAAGCAGAGATCGTTTGTTACAAAAATGCAATTCGCATTATACGAGAAAAAGGAAAACCCTTAATGGTGTACGGAGAAAAGAGCAACGCGAAGTTAAATCTTATTAGTAACCTGAAGGCACAAAAACTAATAAGAAAAGGTTACTATGCTATGCTAGCACACGTCGAGAAAGTCAATTCTGAAGAAAAGAACATCAATGATGTTCCCGTCGCAAAAGAATTTCCCGATGTATTTCCGAAAGAATTACCAGGACTACCTCTACACCGATCCGTTGAATTTCAAATAGACCTTGTACCGGGAGCTGCACCAATAGCTCGTGCTCCATACAGACTCGCACCTAGCAAAATGAAGGAACTTCAGAGCCAATTACAAGAACTTTTAGAGCGTGGTTTCATTCGACCAAGCACATCACCGTGGGGAGCTCCTGTTTTGTTTGTCAAGAAGGAGGATGGTACATTTAGGTTATGTATCGACTACCGAGAGTTGAACAAACTTACCATCAAGAACCGCTACCCACTACCAAGATTCGATGACTTATTTGATCAACTACAAGGCTCGTCGGTTTATTCGAAGATTGATTTACGTTATGGGTATCATCAAATGCGGGTGAAGGAGGATGATATTTCAAAGACTGCTTTTAGAATGCGTTACGGTCATTACGAGTTTATGGCTGTGATGACCCGGGAATTTTTGACCGAATTTAAACTTAATCTTTATATGAATTTGACACGATAAGCAAAGTCTGTAATGTGAAGTCTCAAAAAAAAATTTTGAATTAAAATTTTGAATTGTGTTCACATATTCATTTAACCTTTGACCCGTCCCAACGATTCACGAGCAATTGTTGTAAACTAATATATATATATATATATATATATATATATATATATATATATATATATATATATATATATATATATATATATATATATATATATATATATATATATATATATATATATATATATGTGTGTGTGTGTGTGTGTGTGTGTGTGTGTGTGTGTGTGTGTATGTGTGTAAATATAAATAATTATGTATAATAAATTGAGATAATGAACTACAATTAAATCTTTAGGATTAACTATGTAAAAATAATATACAAAATAAATATGGTCTATGTATAATTATTATTAGTTGTAACATATATATATTGTATAAATAATAATTATGTATTTAAAGTTAATATATAATATATTATATAAGTAATGGTACAGATATATAATACAAATATAAATATAGTTTATATAATAATATTGTTACTACTTCCAATATTAATATCAATATGAGTGTTATGAATAATCTATAAATATAAACTTAATAAATATAGATTGATAATGTATTATTATTATTAATATATTTGTTATTATTAATAATATTAGTATTATTAATATTATTGTTATTAACAATATCATTGCTATACATTTTATGATAACTAATAACATTATCATTAGTAATGTTATTATTATAATTTTTTTTTTCATTTAGTGTATTATTATCAAAGTTATATTTAATATTAAGATTAATTATAATCTATAAAATACATAAATATAAGAGATGTATAAATATAGATATATATAAAAATAAATAGATAAATACAAATACATATAAAAAATATGCGATATATACAGATAATTACATTAGGAAATCAGTATTTTTATTTATTTATTTATTATTATTATTATTATTATTATTATTATTATTATTATTATTATTATTATTATTATTATTATTATTATTATTATTATTATTATTATTATTATTATTATTATTATTATTATTATTATTATTATTACACTTATTTATTTAATAATAATAATTATATTATAAATGTATTTATATCAAAAGGAGAATCATAATCAGTTTCAAGTAGCAATCAATCTGTTTATGATTTTGATTCTGTCCCTAAAACTAGTACAAATTGTAGTGACTCGAACTTTTCCATGTTTATATATATATATATTAAATGAAATTGTTATTTACATGATTAAGTGTTTCCAACATGTTAAGCAATCAAACTTGTTAAGACTTGATTAATTGAAATAGGTTTTATATAGACAATTAACCACCCAAGTTGACCGGTGATTCACGAACGTTAAAACTTGTAAAAACTATATGATGACATATATATGGATATATATATATATATATATATATATATATATATATATATATATAGTTAACATGATATTATGATAAGTAAACATATCATTAAGTATATTAACAATGAACTACATATGTAAAAGCAAGACTACTAACTTAATGATTTTGAAACGAGACATATATGTAACGATTATCGTTATAACGACATTTAATGTATATATATCATATTAAGAGATATTCATACATCATATTATCATGATAATATAATAATTTAAAATCTCATTTGATATTATAAACATTTGGTTAACAACTTAACAAGATCGTTAACCTAAAGGTTTCAAAACAACACTTACATGTAACGACTAACGATGACTTAACGACTCAGTTAAAATGTATATACATGTAGTATTTTAATATGTATTCATATACTTTTGAAAGACTTCAAGACACTTATCAAAATACTTCTACTTAACAAAAATGCTTACAATTACATCCTCGTTCAGTTTCATCAACAATTCTACTCGTATGCACCCGTATTCGTACTCGTACAATACACGGCTTTTAGATGTATGTACTATTTGTATATACACTCCAATGATCAGATCTTAGCAGCCCATGTGAGTCACCTAACACATGTGGGAACCATCATTTGGTAACTAGCATGAAATATCTCATAAAATTACAAAAATATGAGTAATCATTCATGACTTATTTACATGAAAACAAAATTACACATCCTTTATATCTAATCCATACACCAAAGACCAAAAATACCTACAAACACTTTCATTCTTCAATTTTATTCATCTAATTGATCTCTCTCAAGTTCTATCTTCAAGTTCTAAGTGTTCTTCATAAATTCTACAAGTTCTAGTTTCATAAAATCAAGAATACTTCCAAGTTTGCTAGCTTACTTCCAATCTTGTAGAGTGATCATCCAACCTCAAGAAATCTTTCTTATTTATAGTAAGATATCTTTCTAATACAAGGTAACACTCATATTCAAACTTTGATTCAATTTCTATAACTATAACAATCTTATTTCGAGTGGAAATCTTACTTGAACTTGTTTTTCGTGTCATGATCCTGCTTCAAGAACTTTCAAGCCATCCAAGGATCCTTTGAAGCTATATCCATTTTTCTCATTTCCAGTAGCTTTATCCAGAAAACTTGAGGTAGTAATGATGTTCATAACATCATTCGATTCATACATATAAAGCTATCTTATTCGAAGGTTTAAACTTGTAATCACTAGAACATAGTTTAGTTAATTCTAAACTTGTTCTTAAACAAAAGTTAATCCTTCTAACTTGACTTTTAAAATCAACTAAACACATGTTCTATATCTATATGATATGCTAACTTAATGATTTAAAACCTGGAAACACGAAGAACACTGTAAAACCGGACATACGTCGCCGTAGTAACATCACGGGCTGTTTTGGGTTAGTTAATTAAAAACTATGATAAACTTTGATTTAAAAGTTGTTCTTCTGGGAAAATGATTTTTCTTATGAACATGAAATTATATCCAAAAATTATGGTTAAACTCAAAGTGGAAGTATGTTTTCTAAAATGGTCATCTAGACGTCGTTCTTTCGACTTAAATGACTACCTTTACAAAAACGATTGTAACTTATATTTCTGACTATAAACCTATACTTTTTCTGTTTAGATTCATAAAATAGAGTTCAATATGAAACCATAGCAATTTGATTCACTCAAAACGGATTTAAAATGAAGAAGTTATGGGTAAAACAAGATTGGATAATTTTTCTTGTTGTAGCAACGTGAAAATTGGTAACAAATCTATATTAATCATATCCTAGCTAACTTATATTGTATTATACATGTATTCTAATATATTATGTAATCTTGGGATACCATAGACATGTATGCAAATGTTTTGACATATCATATCGACCCATGTGTATATATTATTTGGAACAACCATAGACACTCTATATGCAGTAATGAGGGAGTTAGCTATACAGGATTGAGGTTGATTCCAAAAATATATATACTTTGAGTTGTGATCTAGCCTGAGACGTATATACACTGGGTCATGGATTGATTCAAGATAATATATATCAATTTTTTTCTGTACATCTAACGTTGGACAACTAGTTGTAGGTTACTAACGAGGACAGCTGACTTAATAAATTTAAAACATCAAAACGTATTAAAAGTGTTGTAAATATATTTTGAATATACTTTGATATATATGTACATATTTGTTATAGGTTCGTGAATCGACCAGTGGCCAAGTCTTACTTCCCGACGAAGTAAAAATCTGTGAAAGTGAGTTATAGTCCCACTTTTAAAATCTAATATTTTTGGGATGAGAATACATGCAGATTTTATAAATGATTTACAAAATAGACATAAGTACGTGAAACTACATTCTATGGTTGAATTATCGAAATCGAATATGCCCCTTTTTATTAAGTCTGGTAATCTAAGAATTAGGGAACAGACACCCTAATTGACGCGAATCCTAAAGATAGATCTATTGGGCCTAACAAACCCCATCCAAAGTACCGGATGCTTTAGTACTTCGAAATTTATATCATATCCGAAGGGTGTCCCGGAATGATGGGGATATTCTTATATATGCATCTTGTTAATGTCGGTTACCAGGTGTTCACCATATCAATGATTTTTATCTCTATGTATGGGATGCGTATTGAAATATGAAATCTTGTGGTCTATTGTTACGATTTGATATATATATATAGGTTAAACCTATAACTCACCAACATTTTTGTTGACGTTTAAAGCATGTTTATTCTCAGGTGAATACTAAGAGCTTCCGCTTGAAATGTCCCGTTCTTATTGATTAAAAACGTTCCATATTAATTGATTTCGTTGCGAGGTTTTGACCTCTATATGAGACGTTTTTTTTTTCAAAGACTGCATACATTTTTAAAATAAACCATAACCTTTATTTCATAAATAAAGGTTTAAAAAGCTTTACGTAGATTATCAAATAATGATAATCTAAAATATCCTGTTTACACACGACCATTATGATGAAATACCACATGTAAACAAAGTCACAAAACCCATTTTGTATGTATATAAATTCGGCCATATATATATAGAACAAGCGGAAGCATTTTCAAGTTTGCATGTGTGTTTTAACCCTTTAAAATGTATTCCATTTCATAGATCTAGTCTTGTACAATATACTAAAATGTAAATAGAGCTAGTTTAGGGTTTATACCTTCTCCTAAATGGAGGTTGAAGCAAGATGAAGATGAAGATGAAGAATGGCAAGTTTCTAACTTGAAACCTCAAGACTTTGATACCCACAAACCTTGAATCAACACCCTTCTTCTTGGTTAGGATTTTGTACACTTATTAACTAGCAAAATGAACTTGAAGAACCCTCTTCTTCAACCCAAAATTTCAGCACCCAAGAGGAAGGAGAGAAAAAATTGGCTAGTTATTTTGAAATGCAAGTATTAAGTGTGTATGTTTGATCCACCAATGCATGTAATAAAAGGAAAGAGAGTTAGGTAAAAAGCAAGCATGGGGAACCCCATATGGAGTCCCCCAAAAACGTCCACCCTCATACTCTCTCTCTTTTTTTTTTTTTTTTTTTTTTGCATTCTTTTATATATAAATTGTCTTGCATCAATATTTGATACTTACACATTTTATATATATATAATTTTATAAACCTTTTATAAAATTAAAACACACATATATAAGTTTAATCATATAGATAATTAAACTCACTTATAATTATCCATATAATTATTTCTTGCATTTTATCTTTAGAAAACCAATTTCTAAAGTCTAAGTGTCAAGTATTTATTTTAAAGATCCACTCATTTAACATAAATACATAAAAGTGTTGACGGTTTGTTATTTGGGTATGACCCGACTTGGATCATAACATATTGGCCACAATAATTAATTATGTCTCTCGGGCATATGAAATACCTTCAATCTCCCACTTGCACGAGAAACATAAGGAATTAATGCAAGTGATGGATACCACCTAACGACCGTCCATCACCCCCAATGTGTTATGACTTAGTGCCATTCAATAACATCATCCCTTTCGAGTTCCCATCTCGAATATGATTAGTTGAATCTTTCAATATATCCTTTCATCCTAGATGTCATGTTAGATCCAAGAGACATAGAATGATCACTCTCTTATAGATCTAACTTTATCAGGCCTTAGACATCTGACTCTCAACGAATAAGAGGGACAAATTCCATCTTGACTACATACGTCCTAGACACTACACTTCGTACCATACCTGAAGCCTCCCTTATGTACTACCATGTTTCAGAATAGCGAAGGAAAGAATCAAGGCACAATATTCGGTGAATGTCTGAACCCAATATGTGTCTCAGGTCAGAGGATATAATGATATTCTCCTTTACTCAAGATTACATGTGATCAACCACAAATGCTCCATATAGTAAATCTTGAGAGCGGGTCTTCCAATATTTGTGTCCCACAAACATCTATGAACCTTGGTTGCAACCTTGCCCCACATTCACCATATGAATGTTAACCAATCCAAGTTCATAATAGTCTAGACCTCACACTTTGTTCCCACAAATGTGATCAACTACGAAATTTTAGAATAATAGTTTATTCATGGATAAAATATGCTAAATTGGAACATGACTCATAATTAAATTAATACCATAATTATATTAATGAGTTTGAACTAATTTGTTCCGATACAATACTTAAACTAGATCAATTCCAATCACTAGAATATCGAAGCCCTAATGCACAAACATGTCCCTCATGTTTTGGCCCATGTAAAAGCTTCGTGAGTGGATCCGCAACATTTTGATCTGTGTGAACTTTGTGAATACATATCTTTCCCTTTTCAACCTCATCCCTAATGTAGTTGAATCTCCGCTCAATGTGACGAGTCTTTTGATGAGCACGAGGTTCCTTGATTTGAGCAATCGCACCCTCGTTGTCACAAAAGATCTCAAGAGGGTCCTGAATAGAAGGGACCACTCCTAAGTCGTCGATGAATTTCTTCATCCATGCAGCTTCCTGAGCTGCCAATGAGGCGGCAATGTACTCCGACTCTGTAGTGGATAACGCAACAACTTCCTGTTTTGAGCTCTTCCAAGAGACCGCACCACCATTCAACATGAAGACATAACCGGATTGTGATCGAGAGTCATCTCGATCAGTTTGGAAACTCGCATCCACGTAACCTTTTACAGCGAGTTCCTCCTCACCAGACCCATATATTAGAAACATATCCTTAGTCCTTCTAAGGTATTTCAATATACATTTAACCGCAGTCCAATGACTATTTCCTGGGTTATTCTGGTATCTACTTGTCAAGCTTAGAGCGCATGACACATCCGGTCTAGTACATATCATTGCATACATGATAGACCCAATAGCTGATGCGTATGGGACTTTCTTCATTCTCTCTTGCTCATCTTTTGTGGGAGGACACTGAGATGAACTGAGAATGGTTCCCTTTTGAATAGGTACCAAACCTTTCTTAGAGTTTTCCATCTTGAACCTTTTCAAGATTTTATCAATGTATGTACTTTGACTTAAACCTATCAATCTCTTGGATCTATTCCTATAGATCCCAATCCCCAATATGTATTGTGCTTCTCCAAGATCCTTAATGGAGAAGCAACTCTTTAGCCAAGTTTTGACTTCTTGCATTGTGGTTATATCATTCCCAAATAATAATATATCATCCACATATAGCACAAGGAACATTATAGAGCTCCCACTAGCCTTCTTGTACACACAAGCTTCATCACCATTTTTAATGAAGCCAAATTTCTTTGCCTCTTCATTAAAACGATGATTCCACATTCTAGATGCTTGTTTCAATCCGTAGATTGACCTCTTTAACTTGCATACCTTCTTAGGATTTTTCGGATCAACAAAACCTTCGGGCTGTACCATATAGACATCTTCCTCAAGATAACCATTTAGGAAAGCGGTTTTGACATCCATTTGCCATATTTCATAGTCATAGTGAGCAGCAATGGCAAATAATATCCTAATAGACTTTAGCATTGCCACTGGCGAGAAAGTTTCATCATAATCAACCCCTTGAGTTTGAGTGAAACCTTTTGCTACAAGTCTAGCTTTGTATGTATCCAAGTTTCCATGTATGTCGGTTTTCTTCTTGAAAAGCCATTTGCAATCAACTAGCTTAGAGCTAGGAGGTTGCTCAACAAGTTCCCATACTTGGTTTTCATACATGGATTGCATCTCGGCGTTCATGGCTTCCTGCCATTTATCTTTATCAATCCTTGATAAAGCATCTTTGTAGTTTGTCGGTTCATCCAAATCAACCGTATAGCAACCTTCCACGAGAAACCCATATCTCTCGGGAGGATTACTAATCCTACTAGATCTTCGAACGTCTTGTGTACCTTGATCATCCACTTGATCATTTTCAACATCCTCATGTTGAGTACTAGTGCCAACCAATTGTGTATCATCGGCTTGATCTTGTACCTCTACAAGATCTATCTTCCTTTCACCATCACCTTCCATAAGGAACTTGGTTTCAAGGAATTCCGCTTTCCGAGCAACAAATACCGTTTGCTCGGATGGATCATAGAAGTAATATCCCATGTCATCTTTGGGATATCCTATGAAGATACACTTTGTGGATCGAGCATGTAGCTTATTTGCTACATAACGCTTAGGATAAGCTTCACATCCCCATACTTTCAAGTATGAAAGAGAAGGAGGTTTTCCAAACCACATCTCATGAGGAGTTCGTTCCACCTTCTTGGTTGGGGCCATATTTAAAATACGAGCCGCGGAGCTTAGACAATAACCCCAAAATGATAGAGGTAACGAGCTTCTTGCCATCATAGATCGAACCATATCCATTAGGGTTCGGTTCCTCCTTTCGGAAACTCCATTAAGTTGGGGTGTTCCGGGTGGAGTAAGTTGTGAGATAATCCCACAACTCCTAAGATGATCTTGGAAGGCATCGCTTAGGTATTCACCTCCTCTATCGGTACGAAGTACCTTAATTGTCCTATTGAGTTGATTTTGTACTTCGTTTTGATATTCCTTGAATGCTTCAAACGTTTCGTCCTTATGTCTTAATAAGTAGACATATCCGAAACGACTAAAGTCATCAATGAAAGTTACAAAGTATCTTTCACCATTCCTAGTCATGGGTTTAAAGGGTCCACATACATCCGAATGTATTAATCCCAATAAATCTTTAGCCCTTTCATAAGTCCCTTTGAAAGGTGCTTTAGTCATCTTGCCTTGTAAACAAGATTCACATACATCAAACGAATCCATTTCATTTGATTTCAAAATTCCATTCCTTTGAAGTGTGTGCATTCGGTTCTTGTTTATGTGACCAAGGCGACAATGCCATAAATAGGAATCACTCAAATCCCTTTTGAGTTTCTTGGTGCTTTTATGGTATATAGAGCTCGATGATGCGTCATCATGAACCAATTCATAAATTCCATTTGAAGGCGAAGCCTTGAAATAGAATACATTGTCTTTAGAAACATGAATATCATCATCAATAAAATTAACAACGTAACCACATTGTTTTAAGCGAGAAATAGAAATAATGTTTCTACACAAATCCGGAGCATACAAAACATTTTCTAAAATAAGTTCCAATCCGCTTGGAAGCTTCAAAATAAAATCTCCTTGAGCTTTAACATGCACCTTTGCACCATTGCCCATATAGAGACTTGATGTTCCCGCCTTATGATCACTTCTTTTGAACCCCTGCAAGGAATTGCAAATATGAGTTCCACATCCCGTGTCTAATACCCATGTATTAGAAGAAGTAATACTAAGCTCTATATATACCATATATATATTACCTGAGGTTTGCCCTGCATCCCTCTTGTCCTTCAACTCCTTAAGATAGACCGGACAGTTTCGTTTCCAATGACCCATTTCACCGCAACCGAAACATGGGTCTTCCTTGGGGTTTGCCTTCTCGGCTACCTTTTGCTTCTTAGCCTTGTTGATGGTTGGGGTAACCATCTTCCCCTTCCCTTTGCCTTGATGGGCGGGTCCTTTTCTCTTGGCCACCTTTGGCTTAGAGGTGTTACCTTTTGACCCACCTTGATCGATTGCTAACACGGGTAAAGCCCTTTTACCCATGCTAGTTTCCGCCGTTCTAAGCATACCGTGAAGCTCACCTATGCTCTTATCCATCCCATTCATATTGTAATTAATTACAAATTGATCAAACCTTTTTGATAGGGAGTTTAGGATAAGATCGGTGGCTAACTCATTTGATATGCTTAGGTTAAGACGGTTAGCACGATCGATAAGGCTTTTCATCTTAAGTACATAAGATGAAACCGATTGGGTATCGTCCATACGACAAGCATGTAGCGCCCGAACCGTTTCGAAGCGCTCGACACGCGCTTGTTGGAGGAACATCTCCTTCAATTGCGTTATCATGTCGTATGCACTATGATGCTCGAAATCCTTTTGGAGTTCGGGTATCATAGTCCCAAGCATTAAGCATGAGACTTGAAGGGAGTCGTGGCAATACTTATCGTAAGAGGCCATTGCCTCCACATCATTCTCATCCGGTTGATCGGGAATGGGGTCCTCAAGTACATACGCTTTATCCTCTTGTTTGAGGACAATCCGAAGATTGCGGAACCAATCCATAAAGTTGGTATGGTTGAGTTTGTCTTTCTCGAGGAGAGACCGTAACGATAGGTTGTTCATGTTAAGTGGTGCGTTTTGCATGTTGTTGTTGTTATTAGCGGCCATCTACAAAATTCAACAAAGTTCATTTTAAGTATCGATTTTAGATTTAATAAACAATACCCTTTTAATTTGTTTTATTAAATATTAGAATCCAACGGTGAATCAAATTTCGGTTAGGTGACCTTTATCCCATCATTTGATTTAGCTAGGTAGTCATAATGACAATTGCAATCCTTTTGCAACTTCTAAGTTATGGGATCATGCAATCCTTTTGCATGGCATATTAATCCCATCAACGCCTATTTGTTCCTCATGCTTCGGTGACCCTAAGTTCATGATTCCCAAATCAAGTCGTCCTACTTGTGTAAACATGTAGACTTAACATACAAGTGGTTAGGTGACCTTTATCCCGCATGTATGCGAAGTGTACCTTATTCATATTAGTTCACTTATGACGGTTAGGTGACCTTTATCCCATCAAGAGATTCCTAATATGTCTAAGTGTTTCCACAAAAGGATTGCGTTTAACTTGTTTACCTTGTTTTAGTTAAAGGGATTTTAAGTTTTCTACATTCTAGTTTTAGAAAACAAAAGGCTATACACCAACATGCATTTGGTGTGTAGTGTTTTATGAAAAACCTATTTTCATGTCCTTTTAGTAAACCAATTACTAGTTATAAACCATTTCATTTCCTTTTAAATAAACCATTTTATTTAAGTCTAATAACCAATTATTAGTGTCATTTTGTTATGTTTTATTATAACCATTTATAATGTATTATGCATATAACCCACAGGTCCCAGGATCGGAACCTGGCTCTGATACCATTGATGAAATACCACATGTAAACAAAGTCACAAAACCCATTTTGTATGTATATAAATTCGGCCATATATATATAGAACAAGCGGAAGCATTTTCAAGTTTGCATGTGTGTTTTAACCCTTTAAAATGTATTCCATTTCATAGATCTAGTCTTGTACAATATACTAAAATGTAAATAGAGCTAGTTTAGGGTTTATACCTTCTCCTAAATGGAGGTTGAAGCAAGATGAAGATGAAGATGAAGAATGGCAAGTTTCTAACTTGAAACCTCAAGACTTTGATACCCACAAACCTTGAATCAACACCCTTCTTCTTGGTTAGGATTTTGTACACTTATTAACTAGCAAAATGAACTTGAAGAACCCTCTTCTTCAACCCAAAATTTCGGCACCCAAGAGGAAGGAGAGAAAAAATTGGCTAGTTATTTTGAAATGCAAGTATTAAGTGTGTATGTTTGATCCACCAATGCATGTAATAAAAGGAAAGAGAGTTAGGTAAAAAGCAAGCATGGGGAACCCCATATGGAGTCCCCCAAAAACGTCCACCCTCATACTCTCTCTCTTTTTTTTTTTATTTTTTTTTTGCATTCTTTTATATATAAATTGTCTTGCATCAATATTTGATACTTACACATTTTATATATATATAATTTTATAAACCTTTTATAAAATTAAAACACACATATATAAGTTTAATCATATAGATAATTAAACTCACTTATAATTATCCATATAATTATTTCTTGCATTTTATCTTTAGAAAACCAATTTCTAAAGTCTAAGTGTCAAGTATTTATTTTAAAGATCCACTCATTTAACATAAATACATAAAAGTGTTGACGGTTTGTTATTTGGGTATGACCCGACTTGGATCATAACATATTGGCCACAATAATTAATTATGTCTCTCGGGCATATGAAATACCTTCACATTACATAATGGTTTACAATACAAATATGTTACATCGAAATCAGTTTCTTGAATGCAGTTTTTACACAATATCATACAAACATGGACTCCAAATCTTGTCCTTATTTTAGTATGCAACAGCGGAAGCTCTTTGTAACGACCCTGGTTTTTCCAACGTTATTTATTAATAATTATTATTATTAATACGCTTGATTAAACGAATGTATGTTATTACATTTACATGTTGCTTTAATTGCCCGTACTTGAACTTTAAATGCCCGAAACGTCTTTGTGACACCCGGAACTTGCACGAATAATATTTTAAGATATTATTTACATCCATGATTAATTTTATTAATCATTTTAATTAACTAAGGTGATTAGTTAAGTACTTGGGCTTTAATTGGATTTAATTGTTAAACTACTTGCACTTGGGCTTTATTAGTATAATGGACTCTTGACTTGGGCTTCTAAGCCCACCCTACTTATATTATGGATTAACTAGCCCATGTTAATACTTGTAAGTATTAGTTTAGCATGGAACTAGATAGTTAACTTGTAAATGGAATCTAGTTGCCATAATCCCCATGCATGCACCCATTTTATCCAACTTTAACAAGGCTTTACATGTAATAAACTAGTGGTTAAATCCCTCCTCCCCTAGCTTCCCCAAACCGTCGGCCAAGCTCCCCCTTTAGGAGAGTTTTGTTTCAAAAATCTTCATTTCATTTTACTTCATACTCTCTCATTTCAAACACACACAAATTCTCTCAAACTTTCTCTCCTTTTTCTCTCTAATTTGTAAGTTACTTGAAGACTTTTCTTCCTCTTTTTTTCTTTCTAAAACCGTGGCCATAATCATTCATCATCATCATTTGTAGTTCCTTGTTGTTTAAAGGTTACTTGTCTTTGATTACTTGTTAGTTACTAAGTTGCTTACTTACTTACTTTCATGTTTCAAGAAGCAAACTTAATAGTTTGATTTCTTCATCTTTTTCTTGTTACAACAAGAACATTCAAGAACATAATCTATCTAGTTATGTTCTACATATTTTGTTTCAAAGAATTAAAGTTCATAGTTGTATAAACTCTTTACTTGTAAGTTCTTGAAGTAACTTTGAAGTTACTTCACTTAAAGATCAAATTGGGTTGAATCTTTAAAAGTATGAGCAACTATGAATCATTTTATTGTTTAATTAGTTTTCTACTTTATTTGTTTCATAGATTATGAGTTCTTTGTTGTTAAAATCATACTTGCAAGTCATGGAAGTAAACTTGAGGTTTACTTTACTTAAAGATCAACTTTGGTTGAATCTTTAAAGTATGAACAACACTTGAACTAGCTACTTGTTTAATTAACTTGTTTCTTTACTTTTATGCACTTAGATTACTTGGTTGTTGGTTTGTTGGTCAAGTGCTACTAGTTAGTCTTGATCTCATAATACTCTTGAACTTAAAAGTTAACTTATAAGTTTCAAGAACATGGAAGTGTAACTTACTAGTTACAACTTCAAATACCTTTGAAAGATCTAAGTTATCTAGCTTATGGTCTTCAAAATTTGTCATAAACAAAAGCTATAAAGCTTACATACACTTTACTAGTTGTTGATTTAAGTTTATAACTTGTTTTTACTTCTAAAGTTCATGTAAGTGTTGAAACTAAGCCTTGATGTAACCTTGGTTCATCAAAACACTTACAACACTTGCACTTGAGTTATGATGGACAAACCTTGGTCAAAATGATGTTAACACATCAACGAGTTGTACACTTGAAGCTATACGCATCAAGGATGAGAACCATGATGAACATCAAGCACCGAGACAACCGGAACTCTCCAAAACCCACTGTTTCTGTCCAACAGGGTCTGTTCAGCTGTTTCTGGACCAGACCAGTAGGTCTGGGCTGATCCCATCTTGAATTTTGGATAGAACTTTTCGAGTAGATAATTTTTCATTTAGGACTCGTCTTCATCCGAGTTACGGTTTAGGATTTATGGCCCTCCGATCGTCACTATGTCCGTTTAACGTTGTGCAGAAATTTCAGACCTACTCGCACTTATACCGTTGCCACGGTCAAACGAAGACGAGTTAGCTTCTGTAAATTTAACCACACTTAAGTGACTCATATACGGAGCCATAGCCACTGGCCTCACCTCTGTTCGGTTTGTGTAGAGGCCGTGGTGACTGACCGAAGTCAGCCTTTGTTTTAAATGACTTTCATAAACGAGTCTTACTTGTTACCTTTTGTTTAATGATGATTGATGATGACCCTTATGACCTTAATTACGTACTTGTAAACCTTTTGAGACGACTTATTGACTTAGTGCTATTTGACTTAGGTTGAGGACGTTTGGACCGTTACTTGCACACCACTTTCCGACTACTACCTTACCGTTACTACTAATCATTGTGAGTTATAGCATTCCCTTTTTACTTTAACTTATTTTGGGAACTGAGAATACATGCGGATTTTATGTTTTACATACTAGGCACGAGTACTTAAACTTTATATATGTGTGGGTTATATAACGGCAGAAACATTCCCTTTAGCTCGGTAACGTTTAATCATTGGTTTTTGAACCGTGAACGCGAATCTTAGATATGGATCCATAGGGTTTGACATCCCCACTCGGGCTAGTCGCGCTAGCATTTAACGAGTGTTTAATACTTCGAGGTTATACGCACTTTCCAAGTGCACTTTAAGGGGGTACATTAAACGTTAAGTTAGTTACCGGGTGCCCACGGTTAAGCATATACTTTTACATACTTTTGAAACGCTCGTTGTAGCACTGAAATCTCGTGGCCTACTTACATTACTGTTATACTTAAACTATAGCTCACCAACCTTTGTGTTGACCTTTTTAAGCATGTATTTTCTCAGGTGCTTGAAGTCGCTTCCGCTATCATACTTGTTGTGCTGTAGAACCCGCTGCCTAGAGTTGTATTCGCATGACTACTTATCTTGCATTCAAACTTTTTACTTATGAACTTATGTTATGTAACGACCATTATGGTCACGTACACTTATTTAATGCTTCTACTTAGTGAAGCATACTTTTGATTTGTAAAACAATTGACGTATGTTATGACGTCACTTTTATTAATGAATGCAAACTCTGTTTTGAAAACGCATATAGTACTTAACCTTGTAATGATCCTGTTGATGATGGTCCGTACATGATGATTTAGTACGGGGCGTCACATTTGGTATCAGAGCATTGGTTGTAGGGAATTAGGTTGCATTAGTGAGTCTAAGACCGACCCGAGTAGGATTCACTAATAGGACTAATCTACAACTTGCTAGTTTACTTGTTTCCGCTGTGTTTACTGCATGCTGCTGCTTACTTTTACTGCTATATGCCGTATGCTATTATATGATATCACTACTGCATGATGCTACTTGCTTCCGATTGCATGCTACATTCATACGATTTGCCGATATTGCCATGCTACTTACTGTTATACATGATTTTAAACTGTTGGCCTAGTATTTGCGTGCTTACTGACAGGGAAAATTTACTTTTCCTTGTTCAGATGTCGGACGTTCCACCTGTTGACATTCCGGGCAGCACAGGCTCAGACCCCGTTGTTCCACCTACTGCTGCACCTGCTGCTGCTGCTGCCGATATTCCGGCCCCGACACCCACTGGCGACCCCGGCGCCTCTAGTTCTGGAGCTAGCTCTAGTGTGCCTATCCCGGCGTCTTCTTCCAGACCCCCGAGGCAACTGGCTCGCATTGGTGGCATGGAGATCCCCGTGGAGTTCGGGGAAGGTCCCTTCCGTAATCACTGGTGCACACCTTGCTGACGCACTGCCGACGGCCGCTTAGCCGTGATTACGCCAGGCCGACACCGACAGATGTTGGCCGCTTTCGGATATGTTGAGCCACCCGCGCCACCACCGCATGATTCAGACGACGGTTCTTCCACCGATGCTTCTTCAGACGACACCTCATCTGACGACTCCAGTGATGAGGAGGATCCCGCTGACCGACCGATTCAGGCACCTTCTACCCCGCCGAAGAAGCGGTATCGCTTCGCTGGCATAATTCCTGGTCGTACTGTCACTGACGCTTATGGTCGGCGTCGTAGGATCACTGCTCATAAATGGCTGGTGCCGTACCCCGCCGACCCACAGATATTACCGTCTCCACCCAGAGCCGGACCATCCACTTCAGCACCACCGGCTCCACCTGCACCGCCAGCACCACCTGCCCCACCATCTTCCTCTAATGAGGAAATGAGGCGGGAGATTGAGATTCTCCAGACTCGAGTTACTGAGCTCGAGGAGCAGTTGGCTCATGTTTTGGACATCTTGTACCCACCATCGCCGTAGGACTTTGTACTAGATTCTGTATTGTAATCTCTTTTGTAATTTCATATTTCACTTATGTAATGTACGAACTTATTGTAATGTATGAACTTATTATCATTAATGAATGGAATTTGTGTTGCTTACTTCTTGCGCAAGTGTTCTATTTACGTTATCATCTCATGGTTTTGTGGTACTTATATCTGCTTGCGTTATTTAATCAACATGTGTTGTCCTGTTTTCATGTTGGTTGTTATATAATGTACTATTATTATTTGCATAATGGATTTTGACTTGAGTCAAAATGTTTGTATAGAACATCATGGCCAACGGGAGATCTACCCCTACCGCGGCACAAATTGAGGAAATGATTAACGAGCGAGTCGCTGCTGCACTAGCTGAAAGACAACCCCAAGCTCCACCACCACCACCTGTCAATCCACCTGTCGTCCGAGATGGGTGTACTTACAAGGAATTTCAAAGCTGCAAGCCACACTACTTCAGTGGCACTGAGGGACCCGTCGGTCTCACCAGATGGTTCGAAAAGTTGGAATCGGTATTCAGGGTTAGCAATTGTTCTGAGGCTAACAAAACGAAATTTGCATCTTGCACACTTTCTGATAGCGCGCTTACATGGTGGAATACCATGGCCCAAGCGCAAGGAATTGATGAGGCGTATGCTACGCCTTGGGAAGAATTTAAATGTGCTATGATCGAGGAATACTGTCCGAGAACCGAGATTCAAAAGATGGAAATCGAATTTATGCAATTGAAAACCGTAGGGAACGACCTTAACAGCTACAACCGTAGGTTTTTGGAATTGGCTCTTATGTGTCCAACCATGGTCACCCCCGAATTTAAGCGTTTGGAGAAATACTTCTCGGGACTTCCTAAGTCCATCAAGGGTAATGTTACCTCATCCAAGCCACCAAGCGTTCCCGAAGCAATGCGCATGGCGCATACTCTCTTGAATCAAATCATCCTGGACGAGCCGGAGAAGGCTAAGTTTGAAACTGGTAGTGGTGAAAAGAGGAAATGGGACAACAACCACAACAACAACAGGGGTAGGAACTATGATCAAAACCCGGCAGAACGACATGAAGGGTTCAGGCAAAACAACAACATGCACAACAACAACACCAACCCCAACAACAACAACCGCACCAATCCGAACTACAAAGGAACCTTACCACAATGCAATAGGTGATACAAGCACCACACTGGGTATTGCAATGTTATCTGTGAGAAGTGCCAACGATCTGGACATGTTGGCAAGGATTGCAAGGTTACCACTTTGAATGTGAAGCCAAACCACAACAACAATGGGCCTAAGAAGTGTTATGAATGTGGAAAGACGGGCCATTTCAGAAACGAGTATCCTAACAAGCGTAAGGATGGCAGACCACCACGTGCTAGAGCCTTCAATGTTAATGCAAGAGATGCACGCGACAACCCCGACTTGGTAACAGGTATATTCAAAATCAACAATCATTTAGCTTCTGTGCTATTCGATACTGGTGCCGATAGGAGCTATGTGTGTAGACATTTTTGTGATAAGTTAGATTGGTCGTTAGTTCCCTTAAAGGAAAGTATGCTTGTCGAGGTAGCCAACGGAAAACTTGAAAAAGTGGACCAAATTGGCCGAGGGGCTATTATCAACATAGCCGGTGTAGACTTTGAGATAGACTTGATTCCCATTAAGTTGGGAAGTTTTGATGTTATTATTGGTATGGATTGGTTGACTAAGATTAGAGCCGAGATTATTTGTGGAGACAAAGCTCTTCGTATACCCCAAGGAGACGGTGAGCCACTAACCATTTATGGCGAGAGATGTACCTCACAACTGAACCTCATTAGTTGCGTGAAAGCGCAAAAGATAATGAAGAAGGGACGCCTTGCTGTCCTAGCTCATGTGAAAACCGTAGGAACCGTGGAGAAGAAAGTGGAAGATGTGCGTATTGTGAACGAGTTTTCCGATGTCTTTCCCGAAGAACTGCCTGGATTACCGCCACCGAGGGCAGTAGAGTTTCAGATTGACTTAGTGCCAGGAGCTGCACCTGTAGCTCGCGCACCCTATAGACTTGCACCTTCCGAGATGCAAGAATTGCAAAGCTAACTACAAGAGTTACTTGATCGAGGGTTTATTCAACCAAGTTCTTCGCCGTGGGGCGCACCTGTATTGTTTGTGAAGAAGAAGGATGGATCCTTCCGAATGTGTATCGACTACCGTGAGCTTAACAAATTAACAATCAAGAATCGGTATCCTCTTCCACGGATTGACGATCTTTTTGACCAACTGCAAGGATCGTGTGTTTACTCAAAGATCGATTTGCGATCGGGCTATCACCAGTTGAGGGTGAAAGAAAGCGACGTGATGAAAACTGCATTTAGAACCCGCTATGGTCATTATGAGTTTCTTGTAATGCCATTCGGTCTAACCAATGCACCTGCTGTATTTATGGACCTTATGAACCGTGTTTGCAAGCCGTACTTGGACAAGTTTGTTATAGTCTTCATTGATGATATCCTCATCTACTCTAAGAGCGAAGAAGAACATGAGCATCATCTCCGATTAGTACTTGAGCTCTTGAGACGAGAGCAACTCTACGCGAAGTTTTCTAAGTGTGAATTCTGGTTGAAGGAATTTCAGTTTTTGGGTCATGTTGTGAGTGACCAGGGCATCAAAGTTGATCCCGCCAAGATAGAAGCGATCAGCAAGTGGGAGACCCCCACTACTTCGACTCACATCCGCCAATTTTTGGGTCTTGCCGGTTACTACCGAAGGTTTATCGAAGGTTTCTCTCTGATTTCACGTCCGTTAACCGCACTCACTCACAAAGGAAAGAAATTTGTTTGGGGAGACGAACAAGAGAAGGAATTTCAATTCTTGAAACAGAAGTTAACCACCGCACCTATCTTATCACTTCCTGAGGGTAATGACGATTTTGTTGTTTACTGCGACGCCTCGAAAACTGGTTATGGTTGTGTACTGATGCAACGCATGAAGGTCATCGCCTATGCTTCTCGTCAACTTAAGATCCACGAACGAAACTATACCACACACGATCTTGAACTTGGAGCCGTTGTCTTCGCACTCAAATTGTGGAGGCACTATCTGTATGAGACTAAATGCACTATCTTCACCGATCACAAGAGTCTCCAGCATATATTCGATCAGAAACATTTGAATATGAGACAACGAAGATGGATTGAGACACTAAATGATTACAAGTGTGAACTTCGCTATCATCCGGGTAAAGCCAACGTTGTTGCTGACGCATTAAGCCGAAAGGAGAGATCGGCACCTCTTCGTGTTCGAGCATTGAACATCACGATTCATTCCAATCTCCAGAACCAAATCCGAGCAGCCCAAGAACAGGCTCTCATAGAGAAGCACTTGCGGTATGAGTATTTGAACATCCTCGTCTCCAAATTCGAAGTTAGGGAATCCGGACTCCGATGTTATGCCGGAAGAATTTGGGTACCACGTTATGGAGATCTACGGAGTCTCATACTTGATGAAGCTCATAAGTCTAGATATTCGATTCATCCCGGAGCGGGCAAGATGTATCATGATATTA
Organism: Rutidosis leptorrhynchoides; assembly: GCF_046630445.1. Taxonomy (NCBI): domain Eukaryota; kingdom Viridiplantae; phylum Streptophyta; class Magnoliopsida; order Asterales; family Asteraceae; genus Rutidosis; species Rutidosis leptorrhynchoides. The sequence continues at coordinate 271,376,761 of NC_092334.1, forward strand.
AAGAACAGTATTGGTGGCCCAATCTCAAGAAAGATGTTGCATCTTATGTTAGTAAGTGTTTGACTTGCTCAAAAGTTAAAGCCGAGCATCAAAAACCTTCTGGGTTACTTCAACAACCGGAAATCCCACAATGGAAGTGGGAGATGATAACTATGGACTTTATCACCAAGCTACCAAAGACGGTGGGCGGATATGATACCATTTGGGTTATTGTTGATCGTCTTACAAAATCTACACACTTCTTAGCAATGAAAGAGACCGATACAATGGAGAGGCTTGCTCAACTTTATATCAAAGAGGTCGTATCACGACACGGTATACCTATATCAATCATCTCCGATCGCGACCCTCGTTTTGCTTCTAGATTTTGGCGTTCTCTACAAGAAGCCATGGGAACTCGTCTCGACATGAGCACTGCATATCACCCTCAGACTGACGGGCAAAGTGAACGAACAATTCAAACCTTGGAGGACATGCTACGTGCATGTGTTATTGATTTTGGAAAGGCCTGGGAAAGGCATTTGCCACTCGCCAAATTCTCGTACAACAACAGTTATCACTCGAGCATTAAAGCTGCACCTTTTGAAGCGTTGTATGGCCGCAAGTGCCGTTCTCCTCTTTGTTGGGCCGAGCTAGGTGAAGTGCAACTCACCGGGCCCGAGATAGTCCATGAAACCTCGGAAAAGATTGCTCGGATTCAAAACAGACTCAAGGTAGCCCGTGATCGCCAAAAGAGTTATGCTGATCTTAAACGTAAAGACTTTGAATTCAACGTTGGTGATCGTGTTATGTTGAAGGTTGCACCTTGGAAGGGTGTGATTCGTTTTGGGAAACGCGGAAAGTTAAACCCGCGGTACATTGGTCCATTTGAAATTTTGGAACGTGTTGGACCCGTTGCTTATCGTCTTGATCTTCCAGCACAATTGAGCTCAATTCATCCTACCTTCCATGTATCAAACTTGAAGAAGTGTCTTGCTCCACCTGAACTTATCATACCATTGGAGGAACTTACTATCGATGACAAACTCCACTTTGTGGAAGAGCCTGTTGAAATCATGGAAAAAGAAGTCAAGGAGTTGAAACACAATAGGATTCCGATCGTCCGAGTTCGATGGAATTCCAAACGAGGACCTGAGTTTACTTGGGAACGAGAGGACCGCATGAGACAGAAGTATCCTCACCTTTTCCCACCTCCTCCATCACCTTCAGATTCAGCTTAAAATTTCGGGACGAAATTTTCTTTAACAGGTGGGTAATGTAACGACCCTGGTTTTTCCAACGTTATTTATTAATAATTATTATTATTAATACGCTTGATTAAACGAATGTATGTTATTACATTTACATGTTGCTTTAATTGCCCGTACTTGAACTTTAAATGCCCGAAACGTCTTTGTGACACCCGGAACTTGCACGAATAATATTTTAAGATATTATTTACATCCATGATTAATTTTATTAATCATTTTAATTAACTAAGGTGATTAGTTAAGTACTTGGGCTTTAATTGGATTTAATTGTTAAACTACTTGCACTTGGGCTTTATTAGTATAATGGACTCTTGACTTGGGCTTCTAAGCCCACCCTACTTATATTATGGATTAACTAGCCCATGTTAATACTTGTAAGTATTAGTTTAGCATGGAACTAGATAGTTAACTTGTAAATTGAATCTAGTTGCCATAATCCCCATGCATGCACCCATTTTATCCAACTTTAACAAGGCTTTACATGTAATAAACTAGTGGTTAAATCCCTCCTCCCCTAGCTTCCCCAAACCGTCGGCCAAGCTCTCCCTTTAGGAGAGTTTTGTTTCAAAAATCTTCATTTCATTTTACTTCATACTCTCTCATTTCAAACACACACAAATTCTCTCAAACTTTCTCTCCATTTTCTCTCTAATTTGTAAGTTACTTGAAGACTTTTCTTCCTCTTTTTTTCTTTCTAAAACCGTGGCCATAATCATTCATCATCATCATTTGTAGTTCCTTGTTGTTTAAAGGTTACTTGTCTTTGATTACTTGTTAGTTACTAAGTTGCTTACTTACTTACTTTCATGTTTCAAGAAGCAAACTTAATAGTTTGATTTCTTCATCTTTTTCTTGTTACAACAAGAACATTCAAGAACATAATCTATCTAGTTATGTTCTACATATTTTGTTTCAAAGAATTAAAGTTCATAGTTGTATAAACTCTTTACTTGTAAGTTCTTGAAGTAACTTTGAAGTTACTTCACTTAAAGATCAACTTGGGTTGAATCTTTAAAAGTATGAGCAACTATGAATCATTTTATTGTTTAATTAGTTTTCTACTTTATTTGTTTTATAGATTATGAGTTCTTTGTTGTTAAAATCATACTTGCAAGTCATGGAAGTAAACTTGAGGTTTACTTTACTTAAAGATCAACTTTGGTTGAATCTTTAAAGTATGAACAACACTTGAACTAGCTACTTGTTTAATTAACTTGTTTCTTTACTTTTATGCACTTAGATTACTTAGTTGTTGGTTTGTTGGTCAAGTGCTACTAGTTAGTCTTGATCTCATAATACTCTTGAACTTAAAAGTTAACTTATAAGTTTCAAGAACATGGAAGTGTAACTTACTAGTTACAACTTCAAATACCTTTGAAAGATCTAAGTTATCTAGCTTATGGTCTTCAAAATTTGTCATAAACAAAAGCTATAAAGCTTACATACACTTTACTAGTTGTTGATTTAAGTTTATAACTTGTTTTTACTTCTAAAGTTCATGTAAGTGTTGAAACTAAGCCTTGATGTAACCTTGGTTCATCAAAACACTTACAACACTTGCACTTGAGTTATGATGGACAAACCTTGGTCAAAATGATGTTAACACATCAACGAATTGTACACTTGAAGCTATACGCATCAAGGATGAGAACCATGATGAACATCAAGCACCGAGACAACCGGAACTCTCCAAAACCCACTGTTTCTGTCCAACAGGGTCTGTTCAGCTGTTTCTGGACCAGACCAATAGGTCTGGGCTGATCCCATCTTGATTTTTGGATAGAACTTTTCTAGTAGATAATTTTTCATTTAGGACTCGTCTTCATCCGAGTTACGGTTTAGGATTTATGGCCCTCCGATCGTCACTATGTCCGTTTAACGTTGTGCAGAAATTTCAGACCTACTCGCACTTATACCGTTGCCACGGTCAAACGAAGACGAGTTAGCTTCTGTAAATTTAACCACACTTAAGCGACTCATATACGGAGCCATAGCCACTGGCCTCATCTCTGTTCGGTTTTTGTAGAGGCCGTGGTGACTGACCGAAGTCAGCCTTTGTTTTAAACGACTTTCATAAACGAGTCTTACTTGTTACCTTTTGTTTAATGATGATTGATGATGACCCTTATGACCTTAATTACGTACTTGTAAACCTTTTGAGACGACTTATTGACTTAGTGCTATTTGACTTAGGTTGAGGACGTTTGGACCGTTACTTGCACACCACTTTCCGACTACTACCTTACCGTTACTACTAATCATTGTGAGTTATAGCATTCCCTTTTTACTTTAAATTATTTTGGGAACTGAGAATACATGTGGATTTTATGTTTTACATACTAGGCACGAGTACTTAAACTTTATATATGTGTGGGTTATATAACGGCAGAAACATTCCCTTTAGCTCGGTAACGTTTAATCATTGGTTTTTGAACTGTGAACGCGAATCTTAGATATGGATCCATAGGGTTTGACATCCCCACTCGGGCTAGTCGCGCTAGCATTTAACGAGTGTTTAATACTTCGAGGTTATACGCACTTGCCAAGTGCACTTTAAGGGGGTACATTAAACGTTAAGTTAGTTACCGGGTGCCCACGGTTAAGCATATACTTTTACATACTTTTGAAACGCTCGTTGTAGCACTGAAATCTCGTGGCCTACTTACATTACTGTTATACTTAAACTATAGCTCACCAACCTTTGTGTTGACCTTTTTAAGCATGTATTTTCTCAGGTGCTTGAAGTCGCTTCCGCTATCATACTTGTTGTGCTGTAGAACCCGCTGCCTAGAGTTGTATTCGCATGACTACTTATCTTGCATTCAAACTTTTTACTTATGAACTTATGTTATGTAACGACCATTATGGTCACGTACACTTATTTAATGCTTCTACTTAGTAAAGCATACTTTTGATTTGTAAAACAATTGACGTATGTTATGACGTCACTTTTAATAATGAATGCAAACTCTGTTTTGAAAATGCATATAGTACTTAACCTTGTAATGATCCTGTTGATGATGGTCCGTACATGATGATTTAGTACGGGGCGTCACACTCTTAATATTCACCTGAGAATAAACATGCTTTAAACGTCAACAAAAATGTTGGTGAGTTATAGGTTTAACCTATGTATATCAAATCGTAACAATAGACCACAAGATTTCATATTTCAATATACATCCCATACATAGAGATAAAAATCATTCATATGGTGAACACCTGGTAACCGACATTAACAAGATGCATATATAAGAATATCCCCATCATTCCGGGACACCCTTCGGAGATGATATAAATTTCGAAGTACTAAAGCATCCAGTACTTTGGATGGGGTTTGTTAGGCCCAATAGATCTATCTTTAGGATTCGCGTCAATTAGGGTGTCTGTTCCCTAATTCTTATATTACCAGACTTAGTTAAAAGGGGCATATTCGATTTCGATAATTCAACCATAGAATGTAGTTTCACGTACTTGTGTCTATTTTGTAAATCATTTATAAAACCTGCATGTATTCTCATCCTAAAAATATTAGATTTTAAAAGTGGGACTATAACTCACTTTCACTGATTTTTACTTCGTCGGAAAGTAAGACTTGGCCACTGGTTGATTCACGAACCTCAAGTTCCTTGGATAAACCTACTGGAAATGAGAAAAATGGATCTAGCTTCAAAGGATCCTTGGATGGCTTGAAAGTTCTTGTATTAGAAAGATAACCTACTGTAAGTAACAAAGGTTTTTGATCTTGGATGATTACTTGGAATGGATTTAGAAAACTTGGAAGTAAACTTGCAATCTTGGAAGTATTCTTGATTTTATGAAACTAGAACCTTTGGAATTTATGAAGAACACTTAGAACTTGAAGATAAAACTTGAGAGAGATCAATTAGATGAAGGAAATTTAAGAATGATAGTGTTTGTAGGTGTTTTTGGTCGTTGGTGTATGGATTAGATATAAAGGATATGTAATTTTGTTTTCATGTAAATAAGTCTTGAATGATTACTCATATTTTTGTAATTTTATGAGATATTTCATGCTAGTTACCAAATGATGGTTCCCACATGTGTTAGGTGACTCACATGGGCTACTAAGAGTTGATCATTGGAGTGTATATACCAATAGTACATACATCTAAAAGCTGTGTATTGTACGAGTACGAATACGGGTGCATACGAGTAGAATTGTTGATGAAACTGAACGAGGATGTAATTGTAAGAATTTTTGTTAACTAGAAGTATTTTGATAAGTGTCTTGAAGTCTTTCAAAAGTGTATGAATATATATTAAAACACTACATGTATATACATTTTAACTGAGTCGTTAAGTCATCGTTAGTCGTTACATGTAAGTGTTGTTTTGAAACCTTTAGGTTAACGATCTTGTTAAGTGTTGTTAACCCAATGTTTATAATATCAAATGAGATTTTAAATTATTATATTGTCATGATATTATGATGTATAAATATATCTTAATATGATATATATACATTAAATGTCGTTACAACGATAATCGTTACATATATGTCTCTTTTCAAAATCATTAAGTTAGTAGTCTTGTTTTTACATATGTATGTGATGACCCGGAAATTTCCGACCAAATTTAAACTTTAATCTTTATATGTTTCCGACACGATAAGCAAAATCTGTAATATTGAGTCTCGAAAACTTTAGAACTATGTTCATATGTTTAATTACCCTTTGACTATTCCCGATGATTCACGAACAACTAATTGTAAATAGATACATATATATTTTAATTTGAAATATAATTGGAAGTAAGGTATGATTTGAATATTAGAAATAAATATGTAAAAGAACAAACGACATAATAAAGTTGTCATTAAAATGAATATACATATATATATAAATATAAAAGTATATATATCGAATAATTATTAAACGATAGTAATACTCATTTGTCATCTCATTTGTTATTAAACAAGTATAATACAAACTTATGAGAATTTAAAATAAACATAGTTCGAGGAATAGATTATGTAAATTTTAGATTTGTTATAAATTACATTTGCATTTTTATGTTAAATTTTAATACTCCGTATAATAAAGGGCAACAAAACTTTATTTTTGGTGCATCCATATTTACGTCTTTTGAGCTGGTTATCAAAGATTGTGAATCTAAATCAATGTACTACTTTCCAACTACGTTTTTATGATATTGATGTTTTAACTATTTTTAGATGAAGTATCAAAAATATCAAATATTATTCACTCAATTGTTGTAGAAATTTTTGACTCGAATAAATTCTATAAATTCTAAAACATTGTATGATAATATCATTATTTGATTCTTATTCATAAAGTGGTCGCTTTACTGTAATCAAACATGTGAAAAGGTCAATATCACGGGTCTCATATTTTGTTTGTTGTCTCACAAAAATCATGAAAGGAAAAGTGACCAGATTTTATCAAGTGAAGTATTACTGTGCAAATGAATTAGATTGTATTCACTATGCTTGATTGGTTTATTCCACTAACTAAATATATATATACATAATACTTATGCATATGCACATATATTACCTAAACCTACAAGAAAAACTCACAAAGCCGAACACCATCGGTTCACCATCGAGTTTCCACTACACCACTGCAACTACTAGACCATATACGCCAACCACAACCACCACTCTAGTTTCTTTTTTTTTATCGAAACCCATCACCATACGTTTCTATTCTTACCCGAATGAACCATATCACTATCCCGTTAACTTATAACTTTCCTTGTTGCTGCTACCCATTGTTTTCTGTTTTGAAGCTCACCTCCAAATCCACCGCAAGACCCACTCGAACCGAAACCCACTTCGTTTTGTTACTTGTGTTACTATTCGAAGAAACCCACCACCGTCACCTTATCAAACCACTCGCCATCTCTCTCCTCCTCTTGTTTACTATTTTCTGGTTCGAATGCTACCCAACTCAAAAACTGTTATTGCATCTATTTATCTGTTACAATCAAATGCACCCTTCTCTTTTTGTAATTCGGCAGAAAACAAACCCAATTGGGGTCACTTGTGGCTGCTGCATTTTTTTTCTTTCTGATATATGTTGCAGCCATCTTCAGTTCCTGTCTATGCCCGACGAACAAAACAACCATCAACAACCATTGAATCATCAAACCCTACGAGAACACCTCTTTGATCCATTACCTGCAATGATTGTTGTTGTTTCCTAACTGCTGTTCGAATAACCCAAGAAATCAGACCACCATACTGCTAGTAACGTTCGTAATTCGATAACTAACCTACAACAATGAAATGAAGGAAGAAGAAAATAAATAATTGACTGCTACAGTTGCGTAATTTTCTTCTTTTCTTTATCTTTTTCTTCCGCTGTGTTCTCCTTGTTCCTGTCAATTACTTTCACACGTAATAATATGATGATAGTGATATTATGTGATATAGTTGATACAAAAGTTGATGGGGACGTTTACATAGGATTCTAATTCAACGACATGGGTTTCTTTCTTTTAATTAAACTATGAAAATGTTAGATGGACTTCTATATTGGGCCGTGAATTTAGGTAAATTAGATTGGACTTTTCGGTTCATTGTAAGAGAAGTGAACGAAAACAAAGATGATGGGTTGATTATTTATGATGATGACAACGTGCATAAAAATTTAAATCATAATAACATAATATAGATAATGAGAAATGTTAAGTCGATAGTCATATTGATGTATGTATGATATGAGTATGATGGAGATCATGGATTAGATAGATGATGGATTCTAACTGAATGAAAATATGATATAGTTAAGAGGATAATGAAATGGGTTTTGATTTAAGATGATGAAGAAGAAAATAGAAATTAAATAATACGGGTTAGATAAAAAAAAATTCGATCGTGATATTAATCATAAGAACAGATTAGAGCATATGGTTAAGGGGTGTTTGTGTTAGACGAGAGGTCGTGGGTTCGAGCCCAGCCTGAGACATTTTTTTTTAAGGAAAAGCTTGAAGGTAGTTACTCTATTATTATTATTATTATTATTATTATTATTATTATTATTATTATTATTATTATTATTATTATTATTACTATTAATATTATTATTAGTATTATCCTTAAATTTATCATTTTTGAAATGATTATTATTAACAAAAGTATTTTATCAAAATTATCATTTTCATTATCATTATAAGTATTATTTTTTTTATTTATCATTACTAACATTATTATTATTACTAACTGAAATGTCCCGTTCTTATTGATTAAAAACGTTCCATATTAATTGATTTTGTTGCGAGGTTTTGACCTCTATATGAGACGTTTTTCAAAGACTGCATTCATTTTAAACAAACCATAACCTTTATTTCTAAAATATCCTGTTTACACACGACCATTACATAATGGTTTACAATACAAATATGTTACATCAAAATCAGTTTCTTGAATGCAGTTTTTACACAATATCATACAAACATGGACTCCAAATCTTGTCCTTATTTTAGTATGCAACAGCGGAAGCTCTTAGTACTCACCTGAGAATATACATGCTTTAAACGTCAACAAAAATGTTGGTGAGTTATAGGTTTAACCTATATATATCAAATCGTAACAATAGACCACAAGATTTCATATTTCAATACACATCTCATACATAGAGATAAAAATCATTCATATGGTGAACACCTGGTAACCGACATTAACAAGATGCATATATAAGAATATCCCCATCATTCCGGGACACCCTTCGGATATGATATAAATTTCGAAGTACTAAAGCATCTGGTACTTTGGATGGGGTTTGTTAGACCCAATAGATCTATCTTTAGGATTCGCGTCAATTAGGTTGTCTGTTCCCTAATTCTTAGATTACCAGACTTAATAAAAAGGAGCATATTTGATTTCGATAATTCAACCATAGAATGTAGTTTCACGTACTTGTGTCTATTTTGTAAATCATTTATAAAACCTGCATGTATTCTCATCCCAAAAATATTAGATTTTAAAAGTGGGACTATAACTCACTTTCACAGATTTTTACTTCGTCGGGAAGTAAGACTTGGCCACTGGTTGATTCACGAACCTATAACAATATATACATATATATCAAAGTATGTTCAAAATATATTTACAACACTTTTAATATATTTTGATGTTTTAAGTTTATTAAGTCAGCTGTCCTCGTTAGTAACCTACAACTAGTTGTCCACAGTTAGATGTACAGAAATAAATCGATAAATATTATCTTGAATCAATCCACGACCCAGTGTATACGTATCTCAGTATTGATCACAACTCAAACTATATATATTTTGGAATCAACCTCAACCCTGTATAGCTAACTCCAACATTTACATATAGAGTGTCTATTGTTGTTCCGAAATATATATAGATGTGTTGAAATGATAGGTTGAAATATTGTATACGTGTCTATGGTATCTCAAGATTACATAATATACAATACAAGTTGATTAAGTTATGGTTGGAATAGATTTGTTACCAATTTTCACGTAGCTAAAATGAGAAAAATTATCCAATCTTGTTTTACCCATAACTTCTTCATTTTAAATCCGTTTTGAGTGAATCAAATTGCTATGGTTTCATATTGAACTCTATTTTATGAATCTAAAAAGAAAAAGTATAGGTTTATTGTGGGAAAAATAAGTTACAAGTCATTTTTGTAAAGGTAGTCATTTCAGTCGAAAGAACGACGTCTAGATGACCATTTTAGAAAACATACTTCCACTTTGAGTTTAACCATAATTTTTGGATATAGTTTCATGTTCATAATAAAAATCATTTTCCCAGAATAACAACTTTTAAATCAAAGTTTATCATAGTTTTTAATTAACTAACCCAAAAAAACCCGCGGTGTTACTACAACGGAGTAAATCCGGTTTTACGGTGTTTTTCGTGTTTCCAGGTTTTAAATCATTAAGTTAGCATGTCATATAGATATAGAACATGTGTTTAGTTGATTTTAAAAGTCAAGTTAGAAGGATTAACTTTTATTTGCGAACAAGTTTAGAATTAACTAAACTATGTTCTAGTGATTAAAAGTTTAAACCTTCGAATAAGATAGCTTTATATGTATGAATCGAATGATGTTATGAACATCATTACTACCTCAAGTTTCTTGGATAAACCTACTGAAAATGAGAAAAATAGATCTAGCTTCAAAGGATCCTTGGATGGCTTGAAAGTTCTTGAAGCAGAATCATGACACGAAAACAATTTCAAGTAAGATTTCCACTCGAAATAAGATTGTTATAGTTATAGAAATTGAATTAAAGTTTGAATATGATTATTACCCTGTATTAGAAAGATAACCTACTGTAAGTAACAAAGGTTTCTTGATATTGGATGATTACTTGGAATGGATTTAGAAAACTTGGAAGTAAACTTGCAATCTTGGAAGTATTCTTGATTTTATGAAACTAGAACTTTTGGAATTTATGAAGAACACTTAGAACTTGAAGATAGAACTTAAGAGATATCAATTAGATGAATAAAATTGAAGAATGAAAGTGTTTGTAGGTGTTTTTGGTCGTTGGTGTATGGATTAGATATAAAGGATATGTAATTTTGTTTTCATGTAAATAAGTCATGAATGATTACTCATATTTTTGTAATTTTATGAGATATTTCATGCTAGTTGCCAAATGATGGTTCCCACATGTGTTAGGTGACTCACATGGGTTGCTAAGAGCTGATCATTGGAGTGTATATACCAATAGTACATACATCTAAAAGCTGTGTATTGTACGAGTACTAATACGGGTGCATACGAGTAGAATTGTTGATGAAACTGAACGAGGATGTAATTGTAAGCATTTTTGTTAAGTAGAAGTATTTTGATAAGTGTCTTGAAGTCTTTAAAAAGTGTATGAATACATATTAAAACACTACATGTATATACATTTTAACTGAGTCGTTAAGTCATTGTTAGTCGTTACATGTAAATGTTGTTTTGAAACCTTTAGGTTAACGATCTTGTTGAATGTTGTTATCCCATTGTTTATTATAACAAATGAGATGTTAAATTGTTATATTATCATGATATTATGATATATAATATATCTTAGTATGATATATATACAGTTAAATGTCGTTACAACGATAATCGTTACATATATGTCTCGTTTCGAAATCATTAAGTTAGTAGTCTTATTTTTACATATGTATTTCATTGTTAATACACTTAATAATATATTTACTTATCGTTTAACATAATTAACCAAGTTTATCAATATCTTAATATGATTCATATGTACCTAGTAAGACGTTGTTATAACGATAATCGTTATATATATCGTTTTCGAGTTTCTTAAATTAATAGTCTCATTTTTATGTATATAACTCATTGGTAAAATACCTAATGAGATACATACTTATAATAAAATTATATTAACTATATATATAACCATATATATGTCATCGTATAGTTTTTACAAGTTTTAACGTTCGTGAATCACCGGTCAACTTGGGTGGTCAATTGTCTATATGAAACCTATTTCAATTAATCAAGTCTTAACAAGTTTGATTGCTTAAAATGTTGGAAACACTTAATCATGTAAATAACAATTTCATTTAATATATATATAAACATGGAAAAGTTCGGGTCACTACAGTACCTACCCGTTAAATAAATTTCGTCCCGAAATTTTAAGCAGTTGGAGGTGTTGACGTATCTTCTGGAAATAAATGCGGGTATTTCTTCTTCATCTGATCTTCACGCTCCCAGGTGAACTCGGGTCCTCTACGAGCATTCCATCGAACCTTAACAATCGGTATCTTGTTTTGTTTAAGTCTCTTAACCTCACGATCCATTATTTCGACGGGTACTTCAATGAATTGAAGTTTTTCATTGATTTGGATTTCGTCCAACGGAATAGTGAGATCTTCTTTAGCAAAACATTTCTTCAAATTTGAGACGTGGAAAGTGTTATGTACAACCGCGAGTTGTTGAGGTAGCTCCAGTTGGTAAGCTACTGGTCCGACATGATCTATAATCTTGAATGGTCCAATGTACCTTGGATTTAGTTTCCCCCTTTTACCAAATCGAACAACGCCTTTCCAAGGTGAAACCTTAAGCATGACCATTTCTCCAATTTCAAACTCTATATCTTTTCTTTTACTGTCCGCGTAGCTCTTTTGTCGACTCTGGGCGGTTTTCAATCTTTGTTGAATTTGAATGATTTTCTCGGTAGTTTCTTGTATTATCTCCGGACCCGTAATCTGTCTATCCCCCACTTCACTCCAACAAATTGGAGACCTGCACTTTCTATCATAAAGTGCTTCAAACGGCGCCATCTCAATGCTTGAATGGTAGCTGTTGTTGTAGGAAAATTCTGCTAACGGTAGATGTCGATCCCAACTGTTTCCGAAATCAATAACACAAGCTCGTAGCATGTCTTCAAGCGTTTGTATCGTCCTTTCGCTCTACCCATCAGTTTGTGGATGATAGACAGTACTCATGTCTAGACGAGTTCCCAATGCTTGCTGTAATGTCTGCCAGAATCTTGAAATAAATCTACCATCCCTATCAGAGATAATAGAGATTGGTATTCCATGTCTGGAGACGACTTCCTTCAAATACAGTCGTGCTAACTTCTCCATCTTGTCATCTTCTCTTATTGGCAGGAAGTGTGCTGACTTGGTGAGACGATCAACTATTACCCAAATAGTATCATAACCACTTGCAGTCCTTGGCAATTTAATAATGAAATCTATGGCAATATTTTCCCATTTCCATTCCGGGATTTCAGGTTGTTGTAGTAGACCTGATGGTTTCTGATGTTCAGCTTTGACCTTAGAACACGTCAAACATTCTCCTACATATTTAGCAATATCGGCTTTCATACCTGGCCACCAAAAATGTTTCTTGAGATCCTTGTACATCTTCCCCGTTCCAGGATGTATTGAGTATCTGGTTTTATGAGCTTCTCTAAGTACCATTTCTCTCATATCTCCAAATTTTGGTACCCAAATTCTTTCAGCCCTATACCGGGTTCCGTCTTCCCGAATATTAAGATGCTTCTCCGATCATTTAGGTATTTCATCCTTTAAATTTCCCTCTTTTAAAACTCCTTGTTGCGCCTCCTTTATTTGAGTAGTAAGGTTAGTGTGAATCATTATATTCATAGATTTTACTCGAATGGGTTCTCTGTCCTTTCTGCTCAAGGCGTCGGCTACCACATTTGCCTTCCCCGGGTGGTAACGAATCTCAAAGTCGTAATCATTCAACAATTCAATCCACCTACGCTGCCTCATATTCAGTTGTTTCTGATTAAATATGTGTTGAAGACTTTTGTGGTCGGTATATATAATACTTTTAACCCCATATAAGTAGTGCCTCCAAGTCTTTAATGCAAAAACAACCACGCCTAATTCTAAATCATGCGTCATATAATTTTGCTCGTGAATCTTCAATTGTCTAGACGCATAAGCAATCACCTTCGTCCGTTGCATTAATACACAACCGAGACCTTGCTTTGATGCGTCACAATAAATCACAAAATCATCATTCCCTTCAGGAAATGACAATATAGGTGCCGTAGTTAGCTTTTCTTCAATAATTGAAACGCCTTCTCTTGTTCATCCTTCCATTCAAATTTCTTCCCTTTATGCGTTAATGCAGTCAAGGGTTTTGCTATTTTGGAGAAATCTTGGATGAATCTTCTGTAGTACCCAGCCAATCCTAAAAATTGACGTATATGCTTCGGAGTTTTTGGGGTTTCCCACTTTTCAACGGTTTCGATCTTTGCCGGGTCCACCTGGATACCTTCTTTGTTCACTATGTGACCGAGGAATTGAACTTCTTCCAACCAAAATGCACACTTTGAAAACTTAGTGTACAGTTTTTCTTTCCTCAATACTTCTAGCACTTTTCTCAAATGTTCTTCATGCTCTTGATCATTCTTTGAGTAAATAAGTATGTCATCGATGAAAATAATGACAAACTTGTCAAGATATGGCCCACACACTCGGTTCATAAGGTCCATGAACACAGCTGGTGCGTTAGTCAATCCAAACGGCATAACCATAAACTCGTAATGACCATAACGCATCCTAAAAGCAGTTTTTGGAATATCATCCTCCTTTACTCGCATTTGATGATATCCAGAACGTAAATCGATCTTCGAATAAACCGAAGATCCTTGTAGTTGATCAAATAAGTCGTCAATTCTCGGCAGTGGATAACGTTTTTTGATGGTAAGTTTGTTCAACTCTCTGTAGTCAATACACAACCTAAATGTACCATCCTTCTTCTTGACAAACAAAACAGGAGCTCCCCATGGTGATGTGCTTGGTTGAATGAAACCACGTTCTAATAGTTCTTGCAGTTGGCTTTGCAGTTCTTTCATCTCGCTGGGTGCGAGTCTATAAGGAGCACGAGCTATTGGTGCAGCTCCTGGTACAAGATCTATTTGAAATTCAACAGATCGATGTGGAGGTAGTCCCGGTAATTCTTTCGGAAATACATCGAGAAATTCTTTTGCGATGGGAACATCATTGATGCTCTTTTCTTCAGTTTGAACTTTCTCGACGTGTGCTAGAACAGCATAGCAACCTTTTCTTATTAGTTTTTGTGCCTTCAAATTAATAATAAGATGTAGCTTCATGTTTCCTTTTTCTCCGTACACCATTAAGGGTTCTCCTTCTTCTCGTACAATGCGAATTGCATTTTTATAACATACGATCTCTGCTTTCACCTTCTTCAGCCAGTCCATGCCAACTATTACATCAAAACTCCCTAACTCTACTGGTATCAAATCAATCTTAAATATTTCGCTACCCAGTTTAATTTCTAGATTCCGGCATATATTATCTGCTGAAATTAATTTACCGTTTGCTAATTCGAGTAAAAATTTACTATCCAACGGTGTCAATGGACAACTTAATTTAGCACAAAAATCTCTACTCATATAGCTTCTATCCGCACCCGAATGAAATAAAACGTAAGCAGATTTATTGTCAATAAGAAACGTACCCGTAACAAGCTCCGGGTCTTCCTGTGCCTCTGCTGCATTAATATTGAAAACTCTTTCGCGGCCTTGTCCATTCGTGTTCTCCTTGTTCGGGCAATTTCTAATAATGTGGCACGGTTTTCAACATTTATAACAAACTACATTGGCATAACTTGCTCCGACACTACTTGCTCTACCATTACTCGTTCCGACACCATTTGTTCCTTTCGTTATGTTAACTCCTGGTCCGTAGACCTCACACTTCGCCGCACTATGACCATTTCTTTTACACTTGTTGCAAAATTTGGTGCAGAACCCCGAGTGATACTTTTCACACCTTTGGCATAGCTGCTTCTGATTGTTGTTGTTGTTGTTGCGGTTGTTATTGTTGTTGGGATGTTTGTTGTAGTTGCTGTTGTTGTTGTTGTTGTTGTTGTTGTTGTCGTTGTTGTTGTTGTTGTTGTTGGGCCATTTGTTGTAGTTGCGATTGATGTTGCGATTGTTGGGATAATTGTTGCGATTATTATTGTAATTGCTGTTGTTGTTGTATTGGTGACTCTTATCACCGTTTTCCTCCCACTTTCTTTTGACTTGCTTCACATTGGCCTCTTCAGCCATCTGTTCTTTAATTCTTTCCTCAATCTGGTTCACTAGTTTGTGAGACATTCTACATGCCTGTTGTATAGAGGTGGGCTCGTGTGAACTTATATCTTCTTAGATTCTCTCCGGTAATCCTTTCAAAAACGCGTCGATCTTCTCTTCCTCATCTTCGAACCATCCCGGACACAATAGGCACAATTCTGTGAATCGTCTTTCGTACGTGGTAATATCAAATCCTTGGGTTCGTAACCCTCTAAGTTCTGTCTTGAGCTTATTGACCTCGGTTCTGGGACGATACTTCTCGTTCATCAAGTGCTTGAATGCTGACCACGGTAGTGCGTACGCATCATCTTGTCCCACTTGCTCTAGATAGGTATTCCACCATGTTAACGCAGAACTTGTGAAGGTATGCGTAGCGTACTTCACTTTGTCCTCTTCAGTACACTTACTTATGGCAAACACCGATTCGACCTTCTCGGTCCACCGTTTCAATCCGATCGGTCCTTCGGTTCCATCAAATTCCAAAGGTTTGCAGACAGTGAATTCTTTGTAGGTGCATCCTACACGATTTCCTGTACTGCTAGATCTAAGGTTATTGTTGGTATGTAGCGCAACCTGTACTGCGGCTATGTTTGAAGCTAGAAAAGTACGGAATTCCTCTTCATTCATATTCACGGTGTGTCGAGTAGTCGGTGCCATTTCCTTCAAAATAGTCAAATGGAACAAGTTAATCATACAGAATATTAAGAGTAGTTAATAGTATTTCGTAGCATAATATGAACTCATTTATAAAAGCGTTTTATAAGTTTAAATTCGGGTAGCACCTACCCGTTAAGTTCATACTTAGTAGCTAATATACAATTCAACTACTACAATTCTATATGAAAAACTGATTATAATAATATTTCTCGTTCAAACTTTTATACAATATTTTACAAACTTACAATACCGCTTATTTTACATAAAGCATGAAATATAGCACACAATAACTTTGATACAAGATAGTTGTGAAGATAATTCTAGCTAGTACACAAGTTGTTCAGCAAAGGCAATAAAGACACGTAATTCATACGTCCAGAAACAAGTCATGCATTCTGGTTTTACTAGGAATTTTTTCCATCCTTGGTCTTGTGGAACATAACCGTTATTGAAATGTCCCGTTCTTATTGATTAAAAACGTTCCATATTAATTGATTTCGTTGCGAGGTTTTGACCTCTATATGAGACGTTTTTCAAAGACTGCATTCATTTTTAAAACAACCCATAACCTTTATTTCATAAATAAAGGTTTAAAAAGCTTTACGTAGATTATCAAATAATGATAATCTAAAATATCCTGTTTACACACGACCATTACATAATGGTTTACAATACAAATATGTTACAACAAAATAAGTTTCTTGAATGCAGTTTTTACACAATATCATACAAACATGGACTCCAAATCTCGTCCTTATTTAAGTATGCGACAGCGGAAGCTCTTAATAATCACCTGAGAATAAACATGCTTAAAAACGTCAACAAAAATGTTGGTGAGTTATAGGTTTAACCTATATATATCAAATCATAATAATAGACCACAAGATTTCATATTTCAATACACATCCCATACATAGAGATAAAAATCATTCATATGGTGAACACCTGGTAACCGACATTAACAAGATGCATATATAAGAATATCCCCATCATTCCGGGACACCCTTCGGATATGATATAAATTTCGAAGTACTAAAGCATCCGGTACTTTGGATGGGGTTTGTTAGGCCCAATAGATCTATCTTTAGAGTTCGCGTCAATTAGGGTGTCTGTTCCCTAATTCTTAGATTACCAGACTTAATAAAAAGGGGCATATTCGATTTCGATAATTCAACCATAGAATGTAGTTTCACGTACTTGTGTCTATTTTGTAAATCATTTATAAAACCTGCATGTATTCTCATCCCAAAAATATTAGATTTTAAAAGTGGGACTATAACTCACTTTCACAGATTTTTACTTCGTCGGGAAGTAAGACTTGGCCACTGGTTGATTCACGAACCTATAACAATATATACATATATATCAAAGTATGTTCAAAATATATTTACAACACTTTTAATATATTTTGATGTTTTAAGTTTATTAAGTCAGCTGTCCTCGTTAGTAACCTACAACTAGTTGTCCACAGTTAGATGTACAGAAATAAATCGATAAATATTATATTGAATCAATCCACGACCCAGTGTATACGTATCTCAGTATTGATCACAACTCAAACTATATATATTTTGGAATCAACCTCAACCCTGTATAGCTAACTCCAACATTCACATATAGAGTGTCTATTGTTGTTCCGAAATATATATAGATGTATCGACATGATAGGTCGAAACATTGTTTACGTGTCTATGGTATCTCAAGATTACATAATATACAATACAAGTTGATTAAGTTATGGTTGGAATAGATTTGTTACCAATTTTCACGTAGCTAAAATGAGAAAAATTATCCAATCTTGTTTTACCCATAACTTCTTCATTTTAAATCCGTTTTGAGTGAATCAATTTGCTATGGTTTCATATTGAACTCTATTTTATGAATCTAAACAGAAAAGTATAGGTTTATAGTCGGAAAAATAAGTTACAAGTCATTTTTGTAAAGGTAGTCATTTCAGTCGAAAGAACGACGTCTAGATGACCATTTTAGAAAACATACTTCCACTTTGAGTTTAATCATAATTTTTGGATATAGTTTCATGTTCATAATAAAAATCATTTTCTCAGAATAACAACTTTAAAATCAAAGTTTATCATAGTTTTTAATTAACTAACCCAAAACAGCCCGCGGTGTTACTACGACGGCGTAAATCCGGTTTTACGGTGTTTTTCGTGTTTCCAGGTTTTAAATCATTAAGTTAGCATATCATATAGATATAGAACATGTGTTTAGTTGATTTTAAAAGTCAAGTTAGAAGGATTAACTTTTGTTTGCGAACAAGTTTAGAATTAACTAAACTATGTTCTAGTGATTACAAGTTTAAACCTTCGAATAAGATAGCTTTATATGTATGAATCGAATGATGTTATGAACATCATTACTACCTTAAGTTCCTTGGATAAACCTACTGGAAAAGAGAAAAATGGATCTAGCTTCAATGGATCCTTGGATGGCTCGAAGTTCTTGAAGCAGAATCTTGACACGAAAACAAGTTCAAGTAAGATCATCACTTGAAATAAGATTGTTATAGTTATATAAATTGAACCAAAGTTTGAATATGATTATTACCTTGTATTAGAATGATAACCTACTGTAAGAAACAAAGATTTCTTGAGGTTGGATGATCACCTTACAAGATTGGAAGTGAGCTAGCAAACTTGAAAGTATTCTTGATTTTATGAAACTAGAACTTTTGGAATTTATGAAGAACACTTAGAACTTGAAGATAGAACTTGAGAGAGATCAATTAGATGAAGAAAATTGAAGAATGAAAGTGTTTGTAGGTGTTTTTGGTCGTTGGTGTATGGATTAGATATAAAGGATATGTAATTTTGTTTTCATGTAAATAAGTCATGAATGATTACTCATATTTTTGTAATTTTATGAGATATTTCATGCTAGTTGCCAAATGATGGTTCCCACATGTGTTAGGTGACTCACATGGGCTGCTAAGAGCTGATCATTGGAGTGTATATACCAATAGTACATACATCTAAAAGCTGTGTATTGTACGAGTACGAATACGGGTGCATACGAGTAGAATTGTTGATGAAACTGAACGAGGATGTAATTGTAAGCATTTTTATTAAGTAGAAGTATTTTGATAAGTGTATTGAAGTCTTTCAAAAGTGTATAAATACATATTAAAACACTACATGTATATACATTTTAACTGAGTCGTTAAGTCATCGTTAGTCGTTACATGTAAGTGTTGTTTTGAAACCTTTAGGTTAACGATCTTGTTAAATGTTGTTAACCCAATGCTTAAAATATCAAATGAGATTTTAAATTATTATATTATCATGATATTATCATGTATGAATATCTCTTAATATGATATATATACATTAAATATCTTTACAACGATAATCGTTACATATATGTCTCGTTTAAAAATCATTAAGTTAGTAGTCTTGTTTTTACATATGTAGTTCATTGTTAATATACTTAATGATATATTTACTTATCATAGTATCATGTTAACTATATATATATCCATATATATGTCATCATATAGTTTTTACAAGTTTTAACGTTCGTGAATCACCGGTCAACTTGGGTGGTCAATTGTCTATATGAAACATATTTCAATTAATCAAGTCTTAAAAAGTTTGATTGCTTAACATGTTGGAAACATTTAATCATGTAAATATCAATCTCAATTAATATATATAAACATGGAAAAGTTCGGGTCACTACAGTACCTACCCGTTAAATAAATTTCGTCCCGAAATTTTAAGCTGTTGAAGGTGTTGACGAATCTTCTGGAAATAGATGCGGGTATTTCTTCTTCATCTGATCTTCACGCTCCCAGGTGAACTCGGGTCCTCTACGAGCATTCCATCGAACCTTAACAATTGGTATCTTGTTTTGCTTAAGTCTTTTAACCTCACGATCCATTATTTCGACGGGTTCTTCGATGAATTGAAGTTTTTCGTTGATTTGGATTTCATCTAACGGAATAGTGAGATCTTCTTTAGCAAAACATTTCTTCAAATTCGAAACGTGGAAAGTGTTATGTACAGCCGCGAGTTGTTGAGGTAACTCTAGTCGGTAAGCTACTGGTCCGACACGATCAATAATCTTGAATGGTCCAATATACCTTGGATTTAATTTCCCTCGTTTACCAAATCGAACAACACCTTTCCAAGGTGCAACTTTAAGCATGACCATCTCTCCAATTTCAAATTCTATATCTTTTCTTTTAATGTCAGCGTAGCTCTTTTGTCGACTTTGGGCGGTTTTCAACCGTTGTTGAATTTGGATGATCTTCTCGGTAGTTTCTTGTATAATCTCCGGACCCGTAATCTGTCTATCCCCCACTTCACTCCAACAAATCGGAGACCTGCACTTTCTACCATAAAGTGCTTCAAACGGCGCCATCTCAATGCTTGAATGGTAGCTGTTGTTGTAGGAAAATTCTGCTAATGGTAGATGTCGATCCCAACTATTTCCGAAATCAATAACACATGCTCGTAGCATGTCTTCAAGCGTTTGTATCGTCCTTTCGCTCTGCCCATCAGTTTGTGGATGATAGGCAGTACTCATGTCTAGACGAGTTCCTAATGCTTGCTGTAATGTCTGCCAGAATCTTGAAATAAATCTGCCATCCCTATCAGAGATAATAGAGATTGGTATTCCATGTCTGGAGACGACTTCCTTCAAATACAGTCATGCTAACTTCTCCATCTTGTCATCTTCTCTTATTGGTAGGAAGTGTGCGGATTTGGTGAGACGATCAACTATTACCCAAATAGTATCAAAACCACTTGCAGTCCTTGGCAATTTAGTGATGAAATCCATGGTAATGTTTTCCCATTTCCATTCCGGGATTTCGGGTTGTTGAAGTAGTCCTGATGGTTTCTGATGCTCAGCTTTGACCTTAGAACACGTCAAACATTCTCCTACGTATTTAGCAACATCGGCTTTCATACCCGGCCACCAAAAATGTTTCTTGAGATCCTTGTACATCTTCCCCGTTCCAGGATGTATTGAGTATCTGGTTTTATGAGCTTCTCTAAGTACCATTTCTCTCATATCTCCAAATTTTGGTACCCAAATCCTTTCAGCCCTATACCGGGTTCCGTCTTCCCGAATATTAAGATGCTTCTCCGATCCTTTGGGTATTTCATCCTTTAAATTTCCCTCTTTTAAAACTCCTTGTTGCGCCTCCTTTATTTGAGTAGTAATGTTATTATGAATCATTATATTCATAGATTTTACTCGAATGGGTTCTCTGTCCTTCCTGCTCAAGGCATCGGCTACCACATTTGCCTTCCCCGTGTGGTAACGAATCTCAAAGTCGTAATCATTCAATAATTCAATCCACCTACGCTGCCTCATATTCAGTTGTTTCTGATTAAATATGTGTTGAAGACTTTTGTGGTCGGTATATATAATACTTTTGACCCCATATAAGTAGTGCCTCCAAGTCTTTAATGCAAAAACAACCGCGCCTAATTCCAAATCATGCGTCGTATAATTTTGTTCGTGAATCTTCAATTGTCTAGACGCATAAGCAATCACCTTCGTTCGTTGCATTAATACACAACCGAGACCTTGCTTTGATGCATCACAATAAATCACAAAATCATCATTCCCTTCAGGCAATGACAATATAGGTGTCGTAGTTAGCTTTTTCTTCAATAACTGAAACGCTTTCTCTTGTTCATCATTCCATTCAAATTTCTTCCCTTTATGCGTTAATGCAGTCAAGGGTTTTGCTATTCTGGAAAAGTCTTGGATGAACCTTCTGTAGTAACCAGCTAGTCCTAAAAACTGGCGTATGTGTTTCGGAGTTTTCGGGGTTTCCCACTTTTCAACAGTTTCTATCTTTGCCGGATCCACCTTAATACCTTCTTTGTTCACTATGTGACCGAGGAATTGAACTTCTTCCAACCAAAATGCACACTTTGAAAACTTAGCGTACAATTCTTCCTTCCTCAATACTTCTAACACCTTTCTCAAATGTTCACCGTGTTCTTGGTCATTCTTTGAGTAAATAAGTATGTCATCAATGAAAACAATGACAAACTTGTCAAGTTATGGTCCACACACTCGGTTCATAAGGTCCATGAACACAGCTGGTGCATTAGTTAAACCAAACGGCATGACCATAAACTCGTAATGACCGTAACGTGTTCTGAAAGCAGTCTTTGGAATATCATCTTCTTTCACGCGCATTTGATGATACCCGGAACGTAAGTCAATCTTTGAATAAACAGACGAGCCTTGTAGTTGATCAAATAAGTCATCGATTCTCGGTAGTGGGTAGCGGTTCTTGATGGTAAGTTTGTTCAACTCTCGGTAGTCGATACACAACCTGAATGTACCATCTTTCTTCTTGACAAACAAAACAGGAGCTCCCCACGGTGATGTGCTTGGTCGAATGAAACCACGCTCTAAAAGTTCTTGTAATTGGCTTTGTAGTTCTTTCATCTCGCTGGGTGCGAGTCTGTAAGGAGCACGAGCTATTGGTGCAGCTCCTGGTACAAGATCTATTTGAAATTCAACGGATCGATGTGGGGGTAATCCCGGTAATTCTTTCGGAAATACATCAGGAAATTCTTTTGCGACGGGAACATCATTGATGCTCTTTTCTTCAGTTTGTACTTTCTCGACGTGTGCTAGAACAGCATAGCAACCTTTTCTTATTAGTTTTTGTGCCTTCAAATTACTAATAAGATGTAGCTTCGTGTTGCCCTTTTCTCCGTACACCATTAAGGGTTTTCCTTTTTCTCGTATAATGCGAATTGCATTTTTGTAACAAACGATCTCCGCTTTTACTTCTTTCAACCAGTCCATAACGATTATCACATCAAAACTCCCTAACTCTACTGGTATCAAATCAATCTTAAATGTTTCGCTAACCAGTTTAATTTCTCGATTCCGACATATATTATCTGCTGAAATTAATTTACCATTTGCTAATTCGAGTAAAAATTTACTATCCAAAGGCGTCAATGGACAACTTAATTTAGCACAAAAATCTCTACTCATATAGCTTCTATCCGCACCCGAATCAAATAAAACGTAAGCAGATTTATTGTCAATAAGAAACGTACCCGTAACAAGTTCCGGGTCTTCCTGTGCCTCTGCCGCATTAATATTGAAAACTCTTCCACGGCCTTGTCCATTCGTGTTCTCCTGGTTCGGGCAATTTCTAATAATGTGGCCTGGTTTTCCACATTTATAACAAACTACATTGGCATAACTTGCTCCGACACTACTTGCTCCGCCATTACTCGTTCCGACACCATTTGTTCCTTTCGTTCTATTAACCCCTGGTCCGTAGACCTCACACTTCGCCGCGCTATGACCATTTCTTTTACACTTGTTGCAAAATTTGGTGCAGAACCCCGAGTGATTCTTTTCACACCTTTGGCATAGCTGCTTCTGATTGTTGTTGTTGTTGCGGTTATTATTGTTGTTGGGATGATTGTTGTAGTTGCTGTTGTTGTTGTTGTTGTTGTTGTTGGGCCGTTTGTTGTAGTTGCGATTGATGTTGCGATTGTTGGGATAATTGTTGCGATTATTGTTGTAATTGTTGTTGTTGTTGTATTGGTGATTCTTATCACCGTTTTCCTCCCACTTTCTTTTGACTTGCTTCACATTGGCCTCTTCAGCAGTCTGTTCTTTAATTCTTTCTTCAATTTGGTTCACGAGTTTGTGAGCCATTCTACATGCCTGTTGTATGGAGGCGGGCTCGTGTGAACTTATATCTTCTTGGATTCTTTCCGGTAATCCTTTCACAAACGCGTCGATCTTCTCTTCCTGATCTTCGAATGCTCCCGGACACAATAGGCACAATTCTGTGAATCGTCTTTCGTACGTTGTAATATCAAATCCTTGGGTTCGTAACCCTCTAAGTTCTGTCTTGAGCTTATTGACCTCGGTTCTGGGACGGTACTTCTCGTTCATCAAGTGCTTGAATGCTGACCACGGTAGTGCGTACGCATCGTCTTGTCCCACTTGCTCTAGATAGGTATTCCACCATGTTAACGCAGAACCTGTGAAGGTATGCGTAGCGTACTTCACTTTGTCCTCTTCAGTACACTTACTTATGGCAAACACCGATTCAACCTTCTCGGTCCACCGTTTCAATCCGATCGGTCCTTTGGTTCCATCAAATTCCAAAGGTTTGCAGGCAGTGAATTCTTTGTAGGTGCATCCTACACGATTTCCTGTACTGCTAGATCCAAGGTTATTGTTGGTATGTAGCGCAGCCTGTACTGCGGCTATGTTTGAAGCTAGAAAAGTACGGAATTCCTCTTCATTCATATTCACGGTGTGTCGAGTAGTCGGTGCCATTTCCTTCAAAATAGTTAAATGGAACAAGTTAATCATACAGAATATTAAGAGTAGTTAATAGTATTTCATAGCATAATATGAACTCATTTATAAAAGCTTTTTCTTCATATTAGCGTTTTATAAGTTTAAATTCGGGTAGTACCTACCCGTTAAGTTCATACTTAGTAGCTAATATACAATTCAACTACTACAATTCTATATGAAAAACTGATTGTAATAATATTTCGCGTTCAAACTTTTATACAATATTTTACAAACTTACAATACCGCTTATTTTACATAAAGCATGAAATATAGCACACAATAACTTTGATACAAGATAGTTGTGAAGACAATTCTAGCTAGTACACAAGTCGTTCGGCAAAGGCAATAAAGACACGTAATTCATACGTCCAGAAACAAGTCATGCATTCTGGTTTTACTAGGACTACTTCCCATCCTTGGTCTTGTGCAAAATAACCGTTATGGCCGTTGATAAGACAGCATGTTGTAACGTCGTCAAAGGGACGAGGGTTACGTAATGTCCAACAGTCCCGTAATAATCTAAAAACCTCATTTCTTACCCCAATTACCGACTCCGTCACTTGTGGAAACGTTTTGTTTAATAGTTGTAGCCCGATGTTCTTGTTCTCACTTTGGTGAGAAGCGAACATTACTAATCCGTAAGCATAACATGCTTCTTTATGTTGCATGTTAGCCGCTTTTTCTAAATCACGAAGTCCAATATTCGGATATATTGAGTCAAAAATAATTTCTTAACCCGTTGCGTAAAATAGCATTTGGGTTCCCCGCAATATATGCGTCAAAGTAAACACATCGTAACTTATGGGTTTCCCAATGTGATATCCCCCATCTTTCAAACGAAAGTCTCTTATAAACCAAGACATTCTTGGAACGTTCTTCGAATGTCTTACAAACTGATCTCGCCTTAAATAGTTGTGCCGAGGAATTCTGGCCGACTCTAGACAAGATTTCATCAATCATGTCTCCGGGTAGGTCTCTTAAAATATTGGGTTGTCTATCCATTTTGTGTTTTTAAACTGTAAAATAGACAAGAGTTAGATTCATAAAAAAATACTTATTAATACAAGCAATTTTTACATATATCATACAGCATAAGAACACTATATTACATATATTACACCACACGAATACAACTATCTTATTCCGACTCGCTCGTTTCTTCTTCTTCGGTTTTGGTTCGTTTTGCCAAGTTTCTAGGGATATATGATGTTCCCCTAATACGAGCCGTCGTTGTCCACATTGGTTTAGAAAAACCTGGTGGTTTAGAGGTTCCCGGGTCATTGTTACAACTTAAGGACTTCGGGGGTTGACGATACATATAAAGTTCATCGGGGTTGGAATTAGATTTCTCTATTTTTATGCCCTTTCCCTTATTATTTTCTTTTGCCTTTTTAAATTCAGTTGGGGTAATTTCTATAACATCATCGGAATTCTCGTCGGAATCCGATTCATCGGAGAATTGGTAATCCTCCCAATATTTTGCTTCCTTGGCGGAAACACCATTGACCATAATTAACCTTGGTTGGTTGGTTGAGGATTTTCTTTTACTTAACCGTTTTATTATTTCCCCCACCGGTTCTATTTCTTCATCCGGTTCCGATTCTTCTTCCGGTTCCGATTCTTCTTCCGGTTCCGACTCTTCTTCCGGTTCCTCTTCGGGAACTTGTGAATCAGTCCACGAATCATTCCAATTTACATTTGACTCTTCATTAGTATTAGGTGAGTCAATGGGACTTGTTCTAGAGGTAGACATCTATCACATAATATCAAACGCGTTAAGAGATTAATATATCACATAATATTCACATGTTAAAAATATATAGTTTCCAACAAAATTTGTTAAGCAATCATTTTTCAAGTAAACACGGTCGAAGTCCAGACTCACTAATGCATCCTAACAAACTCGATAAGACACACTAATGCAAAATTCTGGTTCTCTAAGACCAACGCTCGGATACCAACTGAAATGTCCCGTTCTTATTGATTAAAAACGTTCCATATTAATTGATTTCGTTGCGAGGTTTTGACCTCTATATGAGACGTTTTTCAAAGACTGCATTCATTTTTAAAACAACCCATAACCTTTATTTCATAAATAAAGGTTTAAAAAGCTTTACGTAGATTATCAAATAATGATAATCTAAAATATCCTGTTTACACACGACCATTACATAATGGTTTACAATACAAATATGTTACAACAAAATAAGTTTCTTGAATGCAGTTTTTACACAATATCATACAAACATGGACTCCAAATCTCGTCCTTATTTAAGTATGCGACAGCGGAAGCTCTTAATAATCACCTGAGAATAAACATGCTTAAAAACGTCAACAAAAATGTTGGTGAGTTATAGGTTTAACCTATATATATCAAATCATAATAATAGACCACAAGATTTCATATTTCAATACACATCCCATACATAGAGATAAAAATCATTCATATGGTGAACACCTGGTAACCGACATTAACAAGATGCATATATAAGAATATCCCCATCATTCCGGGACACCCTTCGGATATGATATAAATTTCGAAGTACTAAAGCATCCGGTACTTTGGATGGGGTTTGTTAGGCCCAATAGATCTATCTTTAGAGTTCGCGTCAATTAGGGTGTCTGTTCCCTAATTCTTAGATTACCAGACTTAATAAAAAGGGGCATATTCGATTTCGATAATTCAACCATAGAATGTAGTTTCACGTACTTGTGTCTATTTTGTAAATCATTTATAAAACCTGCATGTATTCTCATCCCAAAAAATATTAGATTTTAAAAGTGGGACTATAACTCACTTTCACAGATTTTTACTTCGTCGGGAAGTAAGACTTGGCCACTGGTTGATTCACGAACCTATAACAATATATACATATATATCAAAATATGTTCAAAATATATTTACAACACTTTTAATATATTTTGATGTTTTAAGTTTATTAAGTCAGCTGTCCTCGTTAGTAACCTACAACTAGTTGTCCACAGTTAGATGTACAGAAATAAATCGATAAATATTATCTTGAATCAATCCACGACCCAGTGTATACGTATCTCAGTATTGATCACAACTCAAACTATATATATTTTGGAATCAACCTCAACCCTGTATAGCTAACTCCAACATTCACATATAGAGTGTCTATGGTTGTTCCGAAATATATATAGATGTATCGACATGATAGGTCGAAACATTGTTTACGTGTCTATGGTATCTCAAGATTACGTAATATACAATACAAGTTGATTAAGTTATGGTTGGAATAGATTTGTTACCAATTTTCACGTAGCTAAAATGAGAAAAATTATCCAATCTTGTTTTACCCATAACTTCTTCATTTTAAATCCGTTTTGAGTGAATCAAATTGCTATGGTTTCATATTGAACTCTATTTTATGAATCTAAACAGAAAAGTATAGGTTTATAGTCGGAAAAATAAGTTACAAGTCATTTTTGTAAAGGTAGTCATTTCAGTCGAAAGAACGACGTCTAGATGACCATTTTAGAAAACATACTTCCACTTTGAGTTTAATCATAATTTTTGGATATAGTTTCATGTTCATAATAAAAATCATTTTCTCAGAATAACAACTTTAAAATCAAAGTTTATCATAGTTTTTAATTAACTAACCCAAAACAGCCCGCGGTGTTACTACGACGGCGTAAATCCGGTTTTACGGTGTTTTTCGTGTTTCCAGGTTTTAAATCATTAAGTTAGCATATCATATAGATATAGAACATGTGTTTAGTTGATTTTAAAAGTCAAGTTAGAAGGATTAACTTTTGTTTGCGAACAAGTTTAGAATTAACTAAACTATGTTCTAGTGATTACAAGTTTAAACCTTCGAATAAGATAGCTTTATATGTATGAATCGAATGATGTTATGAACATCATTACTACCTTAAGTTCCTTGGATAAACCTACTGGAAAATAGAAAAATGGATCTAGCTTCAATGGATCCTTGGATGGCTCGAAGTTCTTGAAGCAGAATCATGACACGAAAACAAGTTCAAGTAAGATCATCACTTGAAATAAGATTGTTATAGTTATAGAAATTGAACCAAAGTTTGAATATGATTATTACCTTGTATTAGAATGATAACCTACTGTAAGAAACAAAGATTTCTTGAGGTTGGATGATCACCTTACAAGATTGGAAGTGAGCTAGCAAACTTGAAAGTATTCTTGATTTTATGAAACTAGAACTTTTGGAATTTATGAAGAACACTTAGAACTTGAAGATAGAACTTGAGAGAGATCAATTAGATGAAGAAAATTGAAGAATGAAAGTGTTTGTAGGTGTTTTTGGTCGTTGGTGTATGGATTAGATATAAAGGATATGTAATTTTGTTTTCATGTAAATAAGTCATGAATGATTACTCATATTTTTGTAATTTTATGAGATATTTCATGCTAGTTGCCAAATGATGGTTCCCACATGTGTTAGGTGACTCACATGGGCTGCTAAGAGCTGATCATTGGAGTGTATATACCAATAGTACATACATCTAAAAGCTGTGTATTGTACGAGTACGAATACGGGTGCATACGAGTAGAATTGTTGATGAAACTGAACGAGGATGTAATTGTAAGCATTTTTATTAAGTAGAAGTATTTTGATAAGTGTATTGAAGTCTTTCAAAAGTGTATAAATACATATTAAAACACTACATGTATATACATTTTAACTGAGTCGTTAAGTCATCGTTAGTCGTTACATGTAAGTGTTGTTTTGAAACCTTTAGGTTAACGATCTTGTTAAATGTTGTTAACCCAATGTTTATAATATCAAATGAGATTTTATATTATTATATTATCATGATATTATCATGTATGAATATCTCTTAATATGATATATATACATTAAATATCTTTACAACGATAATCGTTACATATATGTCTCGTTTAAAAATCATTAAGTTAGTAGTCTTGTTTTTACATATGTAGTTCATTGTTAATATACTTAATGATATGTTTACTTATCATAGTATCATGTTAACTATATATATATATCCATATATATGTCATCATATAGTTTTTACAAGTTTTAACGTTCGTGAATCACCGGTCAACTTGGGTGGTCAATTGTCTATATGAAACATATTTCAATTAATCAAGTCTTAAAAAGTTTGATTGCTTAACATGTTGGAAACATTTAATCATGTAAATATCAATCTCAATTAATATATATAAACATGGAAAAGTTCGGGTCACTACAGTTATGGCCGTTGATAAGACAGCGTGTTGTAACGTCGTCAAAGGGACGAGGGTTACGTAATGACCAACAGTCTCGTAATAACCTAAAAACCTCATTTCTTACCCCAATTACCGACTCCGTCACTTGTGGGAACGTTTTGTTTAATAGTTGTAGCCCGATGTTCTTTTTCTCACTTTGGTGAGAAGTGAACATTACTAACCCGTAAGCATAGCATGCTTCTTTATGTTGCATGTTAGCCGCTTTTTCTAAATCATGAAGTCCTATATTCGGATACATTGAGTCAAAATAATTTCTTAACCCGTTGCGTAAAATAGCATTTGGGTTCCCCGCAGTATATGCGTCAAAGTAAACACATCGTAACTTATGGGTTTCCCAATGTGATATCCCCCATCTTTCAAACGAAAGTCTCTTATAAACCAAGACATTCTTGGAACGTTCTTCGAATGTCTTACAAACTGATTTCGTCATAAATAGTTGTGCCGAAGAATTCTGACCGACTCTAGACAAGATTTCATCAATCATGTCTCCGGATAGGTCTCTTAAAATATTGGGTTGTCTATCCATTTTGTGTTTTTATACTGTAAAATAGACAATAGTTAGATTCATACAAAAAAAAATTATTAATACAAGTAATTTTTACATATATCATAAAGCATAAGCACACTATATTACATATATTACACCACACGAATACAACTATCTTATTCCGACTCGCTCGTTTCTTCTTCTTCGGTTTTGGTTCGTTTTGCCAAGTTTCTAGGGATATATGATGTTCCCCTAATACGAGCTGTCGTTTTCCACAATGGTTTAGAAAAACCTGGTGGTTTAGAGGTTCATGGGTCATTGTTACAACTTAAGGGCTTCGGGGGTTGACGATACATATAAAGTTCATCGGGGTTGGAATTAGATTTCTCTATTTTTATGCCCTTTCCCTTATTATTTTCTTTTCCTTTTTTAAATTCAGTTGGGGTAATTTCTATAACATCATCGGAATTCTCGTCGGAATCCGATTCATCGGAGAATTGGTAATCCTCCCAATATTTTGCTTCCTTGGCGGAAACACCATTGACCATAATTAACCTTGGTCGGTTGGTTGAGGATTTTCTTTTACTTAACCGTTTTATTATTTCCCCCACTGGTTCTATTTCCTCCTCCGGTTCCTCCTCTTCCGGTTCTGATTCTTCTTCCGGTTCTGATTCTTCTTCCGATTCTTCTTCGGGAACTTGTGAATCAGTCCAATATATATTCGACTCTTCATTATTATTAGGTGAGTCAATGGGATTTGTGCTAGAGGTAGACATCTATCACACAATATCAAATATGTTAAGAGATTAATATATCACATAATATATACATGTTAATAATATATAGTTTCCAACAAAAATGTTAAGCAATCATTTTTAAAGAAAACACAGTCGAAGTCCAGACTCACTAATGCATCCTAACAAACTCGATAAGACACACTAATGCAAATTTCTGGTTCTCTAAGACCAACGCTCGGATACCAACTGAAATGTCCCGTTCTTATTGATTAAAAACGTTCCATATTAATTGATTTCGTTGCGAGGTTTTGACCTCTATATGAGACGTTTTTCAAAGACTGCATTCATTTTTAAACAAACCATAACCTTTATTTCATAAATAAAGGTTTAAAAAGCTTTACGTAGATTATCAAATAATGATAATCTAAAATATCCTGTTTACACACGACCATTACATAATGGTTTACAATACAAATATGTTACATCGAAATCAGTTTCTTGAATGCAGTTTTTACACAATATCATACAAACATGGACTCTAAATCTTTTCCTTGTTTTAGTATGCAACAGCGGAAGCTCTTAGTATTCACCTGAGAATATACATGCTTTAAACGTCAACAAAAATGTTGGTGAGTTATAGGTTTAACCTATATATATCAAATCGTAACAATAGACCACAAGATTTCATATTTCAATACACATCCCATACATAGAGATAAAAATCATTCATATGGTGAACACCTGGTAACTGACATTAACAAGATGCATATATAAGAATATCCCGATCATTCCGGGACACCCTTCGGATATGATATAAATTTCGAAGTACTAAAGCATCCGGTACTTTGAATGGGGTTTGTTAGGCCCAATAGATCTATCTTTAGGATTCGCGTCAATTAGGGTGTCTGTTCCCTAATTCTTAGATTACCAGACTTAATAAAAATGGGCATATTCGATTTCGATAATTCAACAATAGAATGTAGTTTCACGTACTTGTGTCTATTTTGTAAATCATTTATAAAACCTGCATGTATTCTCATCCCAAAAATATTAGATTTTAAAAGTGGGACTATAACTCACTTTCACAGATTTTTACTTCGTCGGGAAGTAAGACTTGGCCACTGGTTGATTCACGAACCTATAACAATATATACATATATATCAAAGTATGTTCAAAATATATTTACAACACTTTTAATATATTTTGATGTTTTAAGTTTATTAAGTCAGCTGTCCTCTTTAGTAACCTACAACTAGTTGTCCACAGTTAGATGTACAGAAATAAATCGATAAATATTATCTTGAATCAATCAACGACCCAGTGTATACGTATCTCAGTATTGATCACAACTCAAACTATATATATTTTGGAATCAACCTCAACCCTGTATAGCTAACTCCAACATTCACATATAGAGTGTCTATGGTTGTTCCGAAATATATATAGATGTGTTGACATGATAGGTCGAAACATTGTATACGTGTCTATGGTATCTCAAGATTACATAATATACAATACAAGTTGATTAAGTTATGGTTGGAATAGATTTGTTACCAATTTTCACGTAGCTAAAATGAGAAAAATTATCCAATCTTGTTTTACCCATAACTTCTTCATTTTAAATCCGTTTTGAGTGAATCAAATTGCTATGGTTTCATATTGAACTCTATTTTATGAATCTGAACAGAAAAAGTATAGATTTATAGTCAGAAAAATAAGTTACAAGTTGTTTTTGTAAATGTAGTCATTTCAGTTGAAAGAACGACGTCTAGATGACCATTTTAGAAAACATACTTCCACTTTGAGTTTAACCATAATTTTTGGATATAGTTTCATGTTCATAATAAAAATCATTTTCCCAGAATAACAACTTTTAAATCAAAGTTTATCATAGTTTATAATTAACTAACCCAAAACAGCCCGCGGTGTTACTACGACGGCGTAAATCCGGTTTTACGGTGTTTTTCGTGTTTCAAGGTTTTAAATCATTAAGTTAGCATATCATATAGATATAGAACATGTGTTTAGTTGATTTTAAAAGTCAAGTTAGATGGATTAACTTTTATTTGCGAACAAGTTTAGAATTAACTAAACTATGTTCTAGTGATTACAAGTTTAAACCTTCGAATAAGATAGCTTTATATGTATGAATCGAATGATGTTATGAACATCATTACTACCTCAAGTTCCTTGGATAAACCTACTGGAAATGAAAAAAAATAGATCTAGCTTCAAAGGATCCTTGGATGGCTTGAAAGTTCTTGAAGCAGAATCATGACACGAAAACAATTTCAAGTAAGATTTCCACTCGAAATAAGATTGTTATAGTTATAGAAATTGAATTAAAGTTTGAATATGATTATTACCTTGTATTAGAAAGATAACCTACTGTAAGTAACAAAGGTTTCTTAATCTTGGATGATTACTTGGAATGGATTTAGAAAACTTGGAAGTAAACTTGCAATCTTGGAAGTATTCTTGATTTTATGAAACTAGAACTTTTGGAATTTATGAAGAACACTTAGAACTTGAAGATAGAACTTGAGAGAGATCAATTAGATGAATAAAATTGAAGAATGAAAGTGTTTGTAGGTGTTTTTGGTCGTTGGTGTATGGATTAGATATAAAGGATATGTAATTTTGTTTTCATGTAAATAAGTCATGAATGATTACTCATATTTTTGTAATTTTATGAGATATTTCATGCTAGTTGCCAAATGATGGTTCCCACATGTGTTAGGTGACTCACATGGGCTGCTAAGAGCTGATCATTGGAGTGTATATACCAATAGTACATACATCTAAAAGCTGTGTATTGTACGAGTACGAATACGGGTGCATACGAGTAGAATTGTTGATGAAACTGAACGAGGATGTAATTGTAAGCATTTTTGTTAAGTAGAAGTATTTTGATAAGTGTCTTAAAGTCTTTCAAAAGTGTACGAATACATATTAAAACACTACATGTATATACATTTTAACTGAGTCGTTAAGTCATCGTTAGTCGTTAAATGTAAATGTTGTTTTGAAACCTTTAGGTGAACGATCTTGTTGAATGTTGTTAACCCATTGTTTATTATAACAAATGAGATGTTAAATTGTTATATTATCATGATATTATGATATATAATATATCTTAGTATGATATATATACAGTTAAATGTCGTTACAACGATAATCGTTACATATATGTCTCGTTTCGAAATCATTAAATTAGTAGTCTTATTTTTACATATGTATTTCATTGTTAATACACTTAATAATATATTTACTTATCATTTAACATAATTAACCAAGTGTATCAATATCTTAATATGATTCATATGTACCTAGTAAGACGTTGTTATAACGATAATCGTTATATATATCGTTTTCGAGTTTCTTAAATTAATAGTCTCATTTTTATGTATATAACTCATTGTTAAAATACCTAATGAGATACATACTTATAATAAAATCATGTTAACTATATATATAACCATATATGTCATCGTATAGTTTTTACAAGTTTTAACGTTCTTGAATCACCGGTCAACTTGGGTGGTCAATTGTCTATATGAAACCTATTTCAATTAATCAAGTCTTAACAAATTTTATTGCTTAACATGTTGGAAACACTTAATCATGTAAATAACAATTTCATTTAATATATATATAAATATAAACATGGAAAAGTTCGGGTCACTACACTAACATTATCACTTTTATTATTATTATTATTATCATTAATGTTATTAATATCATTATCATCACTATTATTGTCATTATGAAAATAACACAAATTATTATTATTTTAGTAAATATTTGTACTAGTATCTTTTTACAAATAATAGAATTGTTAATATTAACATAAGTATTATTATGTTATCACGAGTATTATTATTATGTAATTTCTAAAATCAATATCATAACTAACATTAACAGTAAAATTAATATTTTTAAAAGTATTAATATTAATATCAACGTTATTATCACTAATAGAGTTATTATTAACATAAGTATATTATTAATGTTATTATCATTATTTTTACTAATACTAACTTAGTATAATTTGAACTACTGTTTTGATAAACAAATGAAATAAATAGATGTATATATCTAACACATATAACATAACAAAATATTTTATTATATAAAAGGAATATATGAAATATAAATATATTATTAATATAAAAATAATATCATTAATAAGTTATATATATATATATATATATATATACTTATTCGATTACGATTATGTGTATTAATATATATACACAAATGATATAGGTTCTTGAATCCGAGGCCAACCTTACACTTGTTCATAGATGTTATATGTATTTTTACTACAAAATACATTAGGTGAGTTTCATTTGCCTTTTTACCCTTTATATTTTTGGACTGAGAATACATGCGCTGCTTTTATAACTGTTTTACGAAATAGACATGAGTAAATGAAACTACATTCTATGGATGGATTATTAAACCAAATATGCCCCTTTTTAGTCTGGTAATCTAAGAATTAGGGAACAGACACCCTAATTGACGCGAACTCTAAAGATAGATCTATCGGGCCCAACAAGCCCCATCCAAAGTACCGGATGCTTTAGTACTTCGAAATTTATATCATGTCCGAAGGAGGATCCCGGAATGATGGGGATATTCTTATGCATATTGTGAATGTCGGTTACCAAGTGTTCAATCCATATGAATGATATTTTTGTCTCTATGTATGGGACGTATGTTTATGAGAAATGGAAATATGAAATCTTGTGGTCTATTAAAATTATGAAATGATTATTTATGTTAAACTAATGAACTCACCAACCTTTTGGTTGACACTTTAAAGCATGTTTATTCTCAGGTACGAAAGAAATCTTCCGCTGTGCATTAGCTCATTGTTAAAGATATTACTGGAGTCATTAATGACATATTTCAAAAGACGTTGCATTCGAGTCGACCAGTTCATCAAGATTATTATTAAGTCAAATATAGTT
The DNA here is from genome assembly GCF_046630445.1 of Rutidosis leptorrhynchoides. Taxonomy (NCBI): domain Eukaryota; kingdom Viridiplantae; phylum Streptophyta; class Magnoliopsida; order Asterales; family Asteraceae; genus Rutidosis; species Rutidosis leptorrhynchoides. Next base: position 271,413,037 of record NC_092334.1, read on the forward strand.
AGATGTATTAGGAAATGGGATGCATGCCGTCAACTGTCGATATTATGAAAGATTGTCTTTTTAAAAAACGAATGCAATGTTTGTAAAATGTATCATATAGAGGTCAAGTACCTCGCGATGTAATCAATTATTGTGATTCTTTTATAATCGATATGGACTTCGTCCGGATGGATTAGGACGGGTCCTTTCAGTTGGTATCCGAGCGGTGGTCTTAGCGAACCAGGTTGGCATTAGTGTGTATAACTGATAAGTCGTTAGGATGCATTAGTGAGTCTGGACTTCGACCGTGTCTGCATGTCAAAAGTTTTGCTTATCATTTTTGTCAGAAATCATCTGCTTATCATCCTTAGGAGATTACCTGCTCATTATCCTTAGTCTAGACACGTTTTACTGCATTGACTGCATGAATAGTGTATAGACAAAAATTCATATCTTAGCGTATCTGTTACTGTGGATCTTGCCTGATATCTCTCGTAAATTTCTCCGCAATTTAAGGGATCCTGGTACTATATATATCTATGCATATTATGCATTGAGAATACATCCAACTATCAATTGCTGTCACTAAACTCTTCATACCAAAAATCTTTCCTGTGATCGCGTAAGATGGCCTCTACGAATCGACCACGTTCCTCTGACTCCGAAGACAACGTGACAGGAGCACACCAACCAATTAACTACCGTGATTACTGGATAAAATGGGGGTGGGTTCGCAACATACTCACCCTATGGAGAAGGGAAGAAGGTACTCCATATGATGAACCGAATCTTCCACCTAACCTTGGAGTACTCAACCCGCTCACCGGCGAACCTGTTCGCAACACCGTTTATACCCTTTTTGCCAGAATTTTTCGTCTTGAGACTACCATTAACGGGACTAGAGAAGATATCCGATCTCTACCTCACACTGATAACTAACCAGGGTTAGTAGAAGAAGTTAAAGAACTCCGAGCTCGAGTGTTAACTTTAGAGAGCACGGTACACAAATTGCAAACACCAGCAGTATCACCAACACCAGTAACATCACCAACCTCAGCACCAACATCACTAGTACCACCAACAACAACATCCGCATCACCAGCTTCGACATCTCATTCTGTACCTCGAGTATAATCATCGTTCTACATGACGTTCTACATCAACTATCTTCATTCTTCATGGTGATTATGTAATCTCTAATGTTTTAGAGATTATGTACTCTAGTTCTAGCCGTAAATCTGATGAATTTAATATCACATTGACTCATTAAATCCATAGTTACGTCTGAAGGAAAATATATATGTATATATGTTTTCATAAAGATTGTAATTAAAATTTTTATTGTACAAACTGTTAATGGTGAAAATATTTTAACGGGTAGGTAATACCCGAGGAATATGTAGATTTCGCATTAATAAGTTACACTGTACATTCTTCGAATCTGATTCAACAGTCATTTACAATCCTACTTACAACCACAGCTATACGAATCCGTTCACCATTGAATAACCATTTTCATTCAATTTCATACTTGGATTTTGACCTATCAGAATTCATCAAGTGGCATAATGAAGAAATAATGGACACAATAAAAATTGATTAGAAACAGACTAATTGACAATATGAAATTTTGTTAAGAAACCACGCTAACAAAATCCTAGCTAACTATTCCTAGCTAACTGTTAATTCCGTATTACACTTTATTTATCGCAATTTATTTATCACAATTTAATTATCGCAATTTATTTTATCGAAATTTTAATTCTTGCAATTTTATTTATCGTCATTTAATTTCTGTTATTTATTTTACGCACTTTATTTATCGTCATTTAAATACTGTTATTTATGCATTTAAATATCAGGACACGTATACAAGGTTTTGACATATCATATCGACGCATATATATATATATATATATATATATATATATATATATATATATATATATATATATATATATATATATTATTTGGAATAACCATAGACACTCTATATGCAGTAATGATCGAGTTCTCTATACAGGGTTGAGGTTGATTCTATAATAATATGTATACTTTGAGTTGTGATCGAGTCTGAGACATGTACACGGGTCACGATACGTATTAATTAATTCGATTATTATATATTAAACAATATATGAATTATGGAAGTGCTAACTGTGGACTATCAATTGCGGACTATCAGCATTGGACAATTAAAATGAATTAAAATATTGATTATAACATATGAAACTAAACAATTCTTCAAGTTTGCCACTTGATTTCATCTCATTTGTATCTTTATGATTACAATCTGCGTTCAAACATTTCATAATTCTTGAAAACACCTCAATCGAGAGGATGAACAAACCACACTTCATCTACGAAAGAAAAGATGGATGCATATAATTATGCACCTGAAAACACTCGGAACCCGAGTAAACGTTTAACACGTATCTGTGCTAGATCCTTTGGCATTGTTATTACCAAAAATAACATAGAAATTCCTTTTCAAAATAGCCAGTTTTGTCACAGCTTCAGCAAGCTAACTTCGACTTTTCATCCGGATTTGTCTTATTATAACCTTGATATATAAGTTTGCCTTTCGTCATCGTTACCGGGGAACCGTTTATATCCCACCACATTAGCAGTAAACGTACCAACAACCTCGTTACTTTTTGACTTAAATCTATATGATAAATCATTGTATTTATTCATTGGAACCCTATCATATACTCATCCGCATCTTGTAACGAGAACAGACATACCAATTACCGAGAATCAGTAATCAGTACTTTGAAAACTCACAGCATATCTACATCAACAGTTATATGTATAACATTCATCTCTTAGAAATATGAACTTTCATTATGAAATTCTGAAAAGCACTCAGTCTACAAATCAATACTCTGAATGTTAAAAAAGCTGAATGAAGAAGCAGAAACTGTAGGCAACCGTAAACGACCTTAGTCGTCGGAAGCTTGATGATAAAGAATAATATGTTGGAAAAGCTCAAAAATGTTGGAACTGGAAAACGGATAAAGTTAACCATGAAGGAGACCAAGGACAAATACAAGGACCATACCCTATATTCAAAAAATCCAGATAATTCTGGATCCGTTGAAATCTTTAGAGAATATCTTACTCCGAAGTCATGTTAAAATCTTGCGGAAAATCTTTCTCCATCAACCATCGAACTTAGAAATTCCAAAATATCATCATCAATATCTTCGATATTTATGAGGATATTTTCATAAATATTCTCGTCCGAAATTATGTACCTCTTCGTGCTTCCTGTGTATCATTATATTAGAAACATTCAATAGAAAATTTAGTACCGAAAAGCAGATTATGCGAAACTATGAAGAAAGTCGTGGACAAATCACAAAGAATAAGTTTGACTTCAAAGAATCCAAAGGATTCAATACCTGCTGAAGTCTTTAGCGAATATCTTGCTCCATACTCTAAACCCTTGCGGACAATAGTTTTCATCATCCTCTGATCTTAGACATTTTAAGATATTATCGTATCATTCATTATAAATATCCTCCATATTTCTGAAGATATTTTCATAACTATTCTTATTTGAAATCATTAATCTCTTCGTGCTATCAGTGTTACATCATATAGAAACTGTTAGTTTCTATATTATGTAAACTTTCGAGCCTAAAATATGAATGTTATTGAAGTAATGTTGGGAACTGATGCATGAGTTAGTATAATATAGTGACACTTGATCAACGTGATTATATTACAGTAAGTCATGCTGAGTTTCTAATGAGACGTGATGATTCACAGATCATAACGTCATCACGTGCAATGTTACATAATGAAAGGACCCGTTCATATACATTATAAACGATTCACGATAGTTGATTACATTGCGAGGTATTTGACCTCTATATGATACATTTTACAAACATTGCATTCGTTTTTAAAAGACAATCTTTCTTTACATCGAAAATTGACAGGCATGCATACCATTTCATAATATCCACTATCCAACTATAAATTGATTTAATAATAATCTTTGATGAACTCAATGACTCAAATGCAACGTTCTTCAAAATATGCTATGAAAGACTCCAAGTAATATCTTTAAAATGAGCAAATGCACAGTGGAAGATTTCTTTAACACCTGAGAATAAACATGCTTTAAAGTGTCAACCAAAAGGTTGGTGAGTTCATTAGTTTATCATAATCATTTATTTCCATTATTTTAATAGACCACAAGAATTTCATTTCCAATTCTCATAAATATACGTCCCATGCATAGAGACAAAAATAATCATTCATATGGTGAACACCTGGTAACCGACATTAACTAGATACATATAAGAATATCCCCTATCATTCCGGGATCCTCCTTCGGACATGATATAAATTTCGAAGTACTAAAGCATCCGGTACTTTAGATGGGGTTTGTTAGGCCCAATAGATCTATCTTTAGGATTCGCGTCAATTAGGGTGTCTGTTCCCTAATTCTTAGATTACCAGACTTTAATAAAAAGGGGCATATTCGATTTCGATAATTCAACCATAGAATGTAGATTCAATTACTTGTGTCTATTTCGTCAAACATTTATAAAAGCGCATGTATTCTCAGTTCCAAAAATATAAAGGGTAAAAAGGCAAATGAAACTCACCATACTGTATTTCGTAGTAAAAATACATATAACATCATTGAACAAGTGCAAGGTTGGCCTCGGATTCACGAACCTAAATTAATTATATATATTTATGTGTTGGTCAATATTTGTCTAACAAATTAGGTCAAGTCATAGTGTACCACAATCCTAATGCTCGAGACTAATATGCAAAAGTCAACAAAAGTAAATTTGACTCAAAATAATTTCCAAAAATCTATACATGATTAATATATAGTTTAAATATCGTTGTTTTATATTTTTAAATATTTTTAAAAGATTTATTAGAGTAAATAATATAATTTATTTATTAATAAATAAAATTTTATATTAAATTTATATAATAAAATATACTTTTATATATATTAAGTAATAAAATTTATAGGGTTCATTTAATATCATAAAGATAATATGATAGGTATTATTAAAGTAAGTTATTACACGTAGTAAAATATGTTTGTATCACATATTTATTTGATAAAATAATATCTATAATGATAGTAAGTAAAAGTTGTATTATTTTGTAATAATAATTATTATTATAAAAATATCAATATTTATAATTACTAAGATGACATTAGATAAAATGATAATTCTAATTATGATAACTTTAATATTTACGATAATTTTTAATATTATCTTTAAAATAATAATTCTATTTAAAATAATAATAATAATGATATTTTATAGTAACAATGACATTTCTATTAAAATGATAATTTTTGTTAAAATGATAGTTTTAATACTAACGATACTTTTAATAATAATAGTAATGATAAAAATAATAAGAACGATAATTTTATCTAAATCAATATCTTATAATATTTTAATTTCATCATGATACTCTTACCCATTATTTCCTAATCGTTTCGTTTAATAGCTTTTAATCGTCTTTTATATCGTGTTCATAATAATGATAATAATAGTAATCAAAATAATTAGGTGTTACAAATATTTGTTTTAATTACACTAATATTAATAATGACAGTTACTATAACATTATTAACGATAATACTAATAATTATCTTAATGATAATATAGTAATAATAATAATAACAATAACAATAACCATTTTTAAATAATGATATATATATTAATAATGATAATAATAATAATAATAATACCAATAATAATAATAATAATAATAATTGGATAATAATAATAATACTAATTATAACTTTAACGATAATAACGATAGTAATAATAAAAAAAATAACAATTTTTAATGATAAATCCCTTTTATTGATAAAGATAATAATAATGATAATAATAAGATAAAACTAGAACGACGATAAAAATGACGATAATAATAATCATTTTTAATAAAAATATCGAAAATTCAATTGATTATAACTTCTAATCCGTTCATCGAAACCATTCGATATCTAAATGAAAAGTTCTTAATTTTTCGCTAGCTTTCCAAGGACATGCATATCTTATACCTTATCTCAACCGCAAGTGTAACTAATTCAACATTCAACCTAACTTGTCTAAGGGCAATATCAAAAGTACAAGCATGCATAATCCTAAATACTCGAGCACTAGTCAGGGATACACTATTAGTATGTAAAAGTTAAATTATGAGTACTCACGTATCAATATTGAGATTCAATATTGCAGGAAAGGTACGTAGATGCAACGAAAATGATAAACACTATATTGACCTCACGAGCATACCCATGAACCATACTCAATCACCTCCATAGCTATAACCCATAATTTCCTTAATCCTATCCCACTTGAAAAACAATTTCGAAATCACTCGGACAGCACTCCGTCGTAATATTTTATGTATACTAATAATATCTTGAAATAATACGGAGTAAATATATATATGTAAATCGATTGAGAGAGTTTAGAGAAAAATATTTTCAAGTTTCTATGAAATAATGAAACCTATTGAATTCTATTTATAATAGATTTTTGAATTATTAAAGTGAATTATTAAAGTATTAATTATTAAAGTGAATTATTAAAGTATGAATTATTAAAGTGAATTATTAAAGTATGAATTATTAAAGTAAATTATTAAAGTATGAATTATTAAAGTGAATTATTAAAATATGAATTATTAAAGTAAATTATTAAAGTTAAAGTAAAGTAAAAATAAAGTAAAGGTAAAGTTTAAGTATAGTAAAAGTATAAAACTATGTACGTATAATACGCGTATAAATATATATATAATATTAATTTAAATCGTTATATATATAAAATAAAATATAAATATCGTTATCTTTATCATACTAGTTAAGTAACGAGTTGTCAAAAGTGGTTCTAGATATTTATAAAAGTTATATACGTTTTAATAATAAAGTTCTTTTTAAACTGAAAATTTTTTTGTACGTTTGAAACTAAATAGATCAATCGAGTCTTTATGAGATTCAATCTTCCACTATCCTTTGTCTAGTTCTCAATGATTGATAATTTGTTCTTATTTATAAATCACTTTACCATTTTCCGAATATTGTTAAAATGGAAAGATTTCTCAAATCAACGTGGGCCTTTCAACAGAGACTTGTAATCATAATTCAATATATCTGATAATTCAATCATTTGATCTTATCTTCTAATTCCATTGATAAACATTTTGAAACAGATACAATCATATAAAGTATTTAATCTAATATTTTGTTTACGTTTCAAGTTATAATATATATACACATATACATATATAATCATATTCGTTTAATGGTTCGTGAATCGTTGGAACTTGGTCGAGGTTGAATGAATGTATGAACATAGTTTAAAATTCTTGAAATTTAACTTAACAAATATTGCTTATCGTGTCGGAAACATATAAAGATTAAAGTTTAAATTTGGTTGGAAATTTCCGGGTTGTCACACATAACTCTTTCATTTTGCGTAACTTCTGAACATATCAAGAATATATATTCTTGATAGTTCTATACTCAGTGATTCTGATAATTTGACAAATCAAATCGTGCTAATACCTTCTTTATTATTTAGAACAAGATGTTTATCCGAAATTCCATACTTACGAATTATGGACCATTACTCGCTTTACTAGAGGTCGGGAGGATAATAAAAAGGCAAAGAGATCCAAAATATAAGAGGAAATATAAAGCCCAATGACAACACCAAAATTATTAACCGTGGATATCAGTACGTATAGCAATATAAAGACACGGGAGGATTATAAGTACAATAATCCCAAGAGCATAGTAGAAATAAACAGATTCATCCTGTGGAAGTTGAAAAATGAGAATGATTGTTACGATAGTCAGGATAAGGACAAGGATTAGAATTGGATTAAGCATTTTCACAATCTTTTGGATTTGAGAATTGAGTATAGAAGTGGTGAAAACTAATGGAACGGAAAAGGTATATTTATAATGGAAATATCAGATGTAGTAATCGGGACAAATCGTCGCATTTAATTATAGAGATCTTAATTTCCTTATTCGCCGAAGAATCAAATCTTTTAGATTTCGAAGATTTTCATTATATCCCTTGAATTCCGGAAATCAATCATAATTACGTCATCGGTTAAAACGAATATACGTTTACTCATTTCACTCTCTTGCGATAGCTTCACTTATACTCTTCGCGTAATCAGATTGTTTTATCTATATTACTCAATGATGATAAAAACTCTATTATCAACTCATATTCGTCATGAAAACATTTTTATAGTTAGCCATGACGACATCACTCAAATTTCGGGACGAAATTTATTTAACGGGTAGGTACTTTGATGACCCGGAAATTTCCGACCAAATTTAAACTTTAATCTTTATATGTTTCCGACACGATAAGCAAAATCTGTAATATTGAGTCTCAAAAACTTTAGAACTATGTTCATATGTTTAATTACCCTTTGACTATTCCCGATGATTCACGAACAACTAATTGTAAATAGATACATATATATTTTAATTTGAAATATAATTGGAAGTAAGGTATGATTTGAATATTAGAAATAAATATGTAAAAGAACAAACGATATAATAAAGTTGTCATTAAAATGAATATACATATATATATATATAAATATAAAAGTATATATATCGAATAATTATTAAACGATAGTAATACTCGTTTGTCATCTCATTTGTTATTAAAAAAGTATAATACAAACTTATGAGAATTTAAAATAAACATAGTTCGAGGAATAGATTATGTAAATTTTAGATTTTTTATAAATTACATTTGCATTTTTATGTTAAATTTTAATACTCCGTATAATAAAGGGCAACAAAACTTTATTTTTGGTGCATCCATATTTACGTATTTTGAGCTGGTTATCAAAGATTGTGAATCTAAATCAATGTACTACTTTCCACCTCTGTTTTTATGATATTGATGTTTTAACTATTTTTAGATGAAGTATCAAAAATATCAAATATTATTCACTCAATTGTTGTAGAAATTTTTGACTCGAATAAATTCTATAAATTCTAAAACATTGTATGATAATATCATAATTTGATTCTTATTCATAAAGTGGTCGCTTTACTGTAATCAAACATGTGAAAAGGTCAATATCACGGGTCTCATATTTTGTTTGTTGTCTCACAAAAATCATGAAAGGAAAAGTGACCAGATTTTATCAAGTGAAGTATTACTGTGCAAATGAATTAGATTGTATTCACTATGCTTGATTGGTTTATTCCACTAACTAAATATATATACATAATACTTATGCATATGCACATATATTACCTAAACCTACAAGAAAAACTCACAAAGCCGAACACCATCGGTTCACCATCGAGTTTCCACTACACCACTGCAACTACTAGACCATATACGCCAACCACAACCACCACTCTAGTTTCTTTTTTTTTTATCGAAACCCATCACCATACGTTTCTATTCTTACCCGAATGAACCATATCACTATCCTGTTAACTTACAACTTTCCTTATTGCTGCTACCCATTGTTTTCTATTTTGAAGCTCACCTCCAAATCCACCGCAAGACCCACTAGAACCGAAACCCACTTCGTTTTGTTACTTGTGTTACTATTCGAAGAAACCCACCACCGTCACCTTATCAAACCACTGGCCATCTCTCTCTTCCTCTTGTTTACTATTTTCTGGTTCGAATGCTACCTAACTCAAAAACTGTTATTGCATCTATTTATCTGTTACAATCAAATGCACCCTTCTCTTTTTTGTAATTCGGCAGAAAACAAACCCAATTGGGGTCACTTGTAGCTGCTGCATTTTTTTTCTTTCTAATATATGTTGCAGCCATCTTCACTTCCTGTCTATGCCCAACAAACAAAACAACCATCAACAACCATTGAATCATCAAACCCTATGAGAACACCTCTTTGATCCGTTACCTGCAATGATTATTGTTGTAGTGACCCGAACTTTTCCATGTTTATATATATTAATTGAGATTGATATTTACATGATTAAATGTTTCCAACATGTTAAGCAAACAAACTTGTTAAGACTTGATTAATTGAAATATGTTTCATATAGACGATTGACCACCCAAGTTGACCGGTGATTCACGAACGTTAAAACTTGTAAAAACTATATGATGACATATATATGGATATATATATAGTTAACATGATACTATGATAAGTAAACATATCATTAAGTATATTAACAATGAACTACATATGTAAAAACAAGACTACTAACTTAATGATTTTTAAACGAGACATATATGTAACGATTATCGTTGTAAAGACATTTAATGTATATATATCATATTAAGAGATATTCGTACATCATAATATCATGATAATATAATAATTTAAAATATCATTTGATATTATAAACATTGGGTTAACAACATTTAACAAGATCGTTAACCTAAAGGTTTCAAAACAACACTTACATGTAACGACTAACGATGACTTAACGACTCAGTTAAAATGTATATATATGTAGTGTTTTAATATGCATTTATACACTTTTGAAAGACTTCAATACACTTATCAAAATACTTCTACTTAACAAAAATTCTTACAATTAAATCCTCGTTCAGTTTCATCAATAATTCTACTCGTATGCACCCGTATTCGTACTCGTACAATACACAGCTTTTAGATGTATGTACTATTGGTATATACACTCCAATGATCAGCTCTTAGCAGCCCATGTGAGTCACCTAACACATGTGGGAACCATCATTTGGCAACTAGCATGAAATATCTCATAAAATTACAAAAATATGAGTAATCATTCATGACTTATTTACATGAAAACAAAATTACATATCCTTTATATCTAATCCATACACCAACGACCAAAAACACCTAAAAAAACTTTCATTCTTCAATTTTCTTCATCTAATTGATCTCTCTCAAGTTCTATCTTCAAGTTTTAAGTGTTCTTCATATATTCTACAAGTTCTAGTTACATAAAATCAAGAATACTTTCAAGTTTGCTAGCTCACTTCCAATCTTGTAAGGTGATCATCCAACCTCAAGAAATCTTTGTTTCTTACAGTAGGTTATCATTCTAATACAAGGTAATAATCATATTCAAACTTTGGTTCAATTTCTATAACTATAACAATCTTATTTCAAGTGATGATCTTACTTGAACTTGTTTTCGTGTCATGATTCTGCTTCAAGAACTTCGATCCATCCAAGGATCCGTTGAAGTTAGATCCATTTTTCTCTTTTCCAGTAGGTTTATCCAAGGAACTTAAGGTAGTAATGATGTTCATAACATCATTCGATTCATATATATAAAGCTATCTTATTCGAAGGTTTAAACTTGTAATCACTAGAACATAGTTTAGTTAATTCTAAACTTGTTCGCAAACAAAAGTTAATCCTTCTAACTTGACTTTTAAAATCAACTAAACACATGTTCTATATCTATATGATATGCTAACTTAATGATTTAAAACCTGGAAACACGAAAAACACCGTAAAACCGGATTTACGCTGTCGTAGTAACACCGCGGGCTGTTTTGGGTTAGTTAATTAAAAACTATGATAAACTTTGATTTAAAAGTTGTTATTCTGATAAAATGGTTTTTATTATGAACATGAAACTATATCCAAAAATTATGGTTAAACTCAAAGTAGAAGTATGTTTTCTAAAATGGTCATCTAGACGTCGTTCTTTCGACTGAAATGACTACCTTTACAAAAACGACTTGTAACTTATTTTTCTGACTATAAACCTATACTTTTTCTGTTTAGATTCATAAAATAGAGTTCAATATGAAACCATAGCAATTTGATTCACTCAAAACGGATTTAAAATGAAGAAGTTATGGGTAAAACAAGATTGGATAATTTTTCTCATTTTAGCTACGTGAAAATTGGTAACAAATCTATTCCAACCATAATTTAATCAACTTGTATTGTATATTATGTAATCTTGAGATACCATAGACACGTATACAATGTTTCGACTTATCATGTTGACACATCTATATATATTTCGGAACAACCATAGACACTCTATATGTGAATGTTGGAGTTAGCTATACAGGGTTGAGGTTGATTCCAAAATATATATAGTTTGAGTAGTGATCAATACTGAGATACGTATACACTGGGTCGTCGATTGATTCAAGATAATATTTATCGATTTATTTCTGTACATCTAACTGTGGACAACTAGTTGTAGGTTACTAACGAGGACAGCTGACTTAATAAACTTAAAACATCAAAATGTATTAAAAGTATTGTAAATATATTTTGAACATACTTTGATATATATGTATATAATGTTATAGTTTTGTGAATCAACCAGTGGCCAAGTCTTACTTCCCGATGAAGTAAAAATCTGTGAAAGTGAGTTATAGTCCCACTTTTAAAATCTAATATTTTTGGGATGAGAATACATGCAAGTTTTATAAATGATTTACAAAATAGACACAAGTACGTGAAACTACATTCTATGGTTGAATTATCGAAATCGAATATGCCCCTTTTTATTAAGTCTGGTAATCTAAGAATTAGGGAACAGACACCCCAATTGACGCGAATCCTAAAGATAGATCTATTGGGCCTAACAAACCACATCCAAAGTACCGGATGCTTTAGTACTTCGAAATTTATATCATATCCGAAGGGTGTCCCGGAATGATGGGGATATTCTTATATATGCATCTTGTTAATGTCGGTTACCAGGTGTTCACCATATGAATGATTTTTTTCTCTATGTATGGGATGTGTATTGAAATATGAAATCTTGTGGTCTATTATTATGATTTGATATATATAGGTTAAACCTATAACTCACCAACATTTTTGTTGACGTTTTAAGCATGTTTATTCTCAGGTGATTATTAAGAGCTTCCGCTGTCGCATACTTAAATAAGGACGAGATTTGGAGTCCATGCTTGTATGATATTGTGTAAAAACTGCATTCAAGAAACTTATTTTGTTGTAACATATTTGTATTGTAAACCATTATGTAATGGTCGTGTGTAAACAGGATATTTTAGATTATCATTATTTGATAATCTACGTAAAGCTTTTTAAAACCTTTATCTATGAAATAAAGGTTATGGTTTGTTTTAAAAATGAATGCAGTCTTTGAAAAACGTCTCATATAGAGGTCAAAACCTCGCAACGAAATCAATTAATATGGAACATTTTTAATCAATAAGAACGAGACATTTTAGTTGTTGTTTCCTAACTGCTGTTCGAATAACCCAAGAACTCAGACCACCATACTGCTAGTAACGTTCGTAATTCGATAACTAACCTACAATAATGAAATGAAGGAAGAAGAAGATAAATAATTGACTGCTACAGTTGCGTAATTTTCTTCTTTTCTTTATCTTTTTCTAGCGCTGTGTTCTCCTTGTTCCTGTCAATTACTTTCACACGTAATAATATGATGATAGTGATATTATGTGATATAGTTGATACAAAAGTTGATGGGGACGTTTACATAGGATTCTAATTCAACGACATGGGTTTCTTTCTTTTAATTAAACTATGAAAATGTTAGATGGACTTCTATATTGGGCCGTGAATTTAGGTAAATTAGATTGGACTTTTCGGTTCATTGTAAGAGAAGTGAACGAAAACAAAGATGATGGGTTGATTATTTGTGATGATGATAACGTGCATAAAAATTTAAATCATGATAACATAATATAGATAATGAGAAATGTTAAGTCGATAGTCATATTGATGTATGTATGATATGAGTATGATGGAGATCATGGATTAGATAGATGATGGATTCTAACTGAATGAAAATATGATATAGTTAAGAGGATAATGAAATGGGTTTTGATTTAAGATGATGAAGAAGAAAATAGAAATTAAATAATGCGGGTTAAATAAAAAAAATTCGATCGTGATATTAATCATAAGAACAGATTAGAGCAGATGGTTAGGGGTGTTTGTGTTAGACGAGAGGTCGTGGGTTCGAGCCCAGCCTGAGACATTTTTTTTTAAGGAAAAGCTTGAAGGTAGTTACTCTATTATTATTATTATTATTATTATTATTATTATTATTATTATTATTATTATTATTATTATTATTATTATTATTATTATTATTATTATTATTATTATTATTATTATTATTATTACTATTAATATTATTATTAGTATTATCCTTAAATTTATCATTTTTGAAATGATTATTATTAACAAAAGTATTTTATCAAAATTATCATTTTCATTATCATTATAAGTATTATTTTTTTTTATTTATCATTACTAACATTATTATTATTACTAACATTATCACTTTTATTATTATTATTATTATTATTATCATTAATTTTATTAATATCATTATCATCACTATTATTGTCATTATGATAATAACACAAATTATTATTACTTTAGTAAATATTTGTACTAGTATCTTTTTACAAATAATAGAATTGTTAATATTAACATAAGTATTATTATGTTATCACGAGTATTATTATTATGTAATTTCTAAAATCAATATCATAACTAACATTAACAGTAAAATTAATATTTTTAAAAGTATTAATATTAATATCAACGTTATTATCACTAATAGAGTTATTATTAACATAAGTATATTATTAATGTTATTATCATTATTTTTACTAATACTAACTTAGTATAATTTGAACTACTGTTTTGATAAACAAATGAAATAAATAGATGTATATATCTAACACATATAACATAACAAAATATTTTATAATATAAAAGGAATATATGAAATATAAATATATTATTAATATAAAAATAATATCATTAATAAGTTATATATATATATACTTATTCGGTTACGATTATGTGTATTAATATATATACACAAATGATATAGGTTCGTGAATCCGAGGCCAACTTACACTTGTTCATAGATGTTATATGTATTTTTACTACAAAATACATTAGGTGAGTTTCATTTGCCTTTTTACCCTTTATATTTTTGGGCTGACAATACATGCGCTGCTTTTATAACTGTTTTACGAAATAGACACGAGTAAATGAAACTACATTCTATGGATGGATTATTAAACCGAATATGCCCCTTTTTAGTTGGTAATCTAAGAATTAGGGAACAGACACCCTAATTGACGCGAACTCTAAAGATAGATCTATCGGGCCCGACAAGCCCCATCCAAAGTACCGGATGCTTTAGTACTTCGAAATTTATATCATGTCTGAAGGAGGATCCCGGAATGATGGGGATATTCTTATGCATATTGTGAATGTCGGTTACCAGGTGTTCAATCCATATGAATGATATTTTTGTCTCTATGTATGGGACGTATGTTTATGAGAAATGGAAATATGAAATCTTGTGGTCTATTAAAATTATGAAATGATTATTTATGTTAAACTAATGAACTCACCAACCTTTTGGTTGACACTTTAAAGCATGTTTATTCTCAGGTACGAAAGAAATATTCCGCTGTGCATTAGCTCATTGTTAAATATATTACTGGAGTCATTCATGACATATTTCAAAAGACGTTGCATTCGAGTCGTCGAGTTCATCAAGATTATTTTTAAGTCAAATATAGTTAGATGTATTAGGAAATGGGATGCATGCCATCAACTGTCGATGTTATGAAAGATTGTCTTTTTTAAAAAACGAATGCAATGTTTGTAAAATGTATCATATAGAGGTCAAGTACCTCGCGATGTAATCAATTGTTGTGATTCGTTTATAATCGATATGGACTTCGTCCGGATGGATTAGGATGGGTCCTTTCAATGTAGTTCATTGTTAATATACTTAATGATATGTTTACTTATCATAATATCATGTTAACTATATATATATCCATATATATATGTCATCATATAGTTTTTACAAGTTTTAACGTTCGTGAATCACCGTTCAACTTGGGTGGTCAATTGTCTATATGAAACCTATTTCAATTAATCAAGTCTTAACAAGTTTGATTGCTTAACATGTTGGAAACACTTAATCATGTAAATAATAATTTCATTTAATATATATATAAACATGGAAAAGTTCGGGTCACTACAGTACCTACCCGTTAAATAAATTTTGTCCCGAAATTTTAAAAAGTTGGAGGTGTTGACGTATCTTCTGGAAATAAATGCGGGTATTTCTTCTTCATCTGATCTTCTCGTTCCCAGGTGAACTCGGGTCCTCTACGAGCATTCCATCGAACCTTAATAATTGGTGTCTTGTTTTGCTTAAATCTTTTAACCTCACGATCCATTATTTCGACGGGTTCTTCGATGAATTGAAGTTTTTCGTTGATTTGGATTTCATCTAATGGAATAGTGAGATCTTCTTTAGCAAAACATTTCTTCAAATTCGAGACGTGAAAAGTGTTATGTACAGCCACGAGTTGTTGAGGTAATTCAAGTCGGTAAGCTACTGGTCCGACACGATCAATAATCTTGAATGGTCCAATATACCTTGGATTTAATTTCCCTTGTTTACCAAATCGAACAACGCCTTTCCAAGGTGCAACTTTAAGCATGACCATCTCTCCAATTTCAAATTCTATATCGTTTCTTTTAATGTCAGCGTAGCTCTTTTGTCGACCCTGGGCGGTTTTCAACCGTTGTTGAATTTGGATGATCTTCTCGGTAGTTTCTTGTATTATCTCCGGACCCGTAATTTGTCTATCCCCCACTTCACTCAAACAAATCGGAGACCTGCACTTTCTACCATAAAGTGCTTCAAACGGCGCCATCTCAATGCTTGAATGGTAGCTGTTGTTGTAGGAAAATTCTGCTAACGGTAGCTGTCGATCCCAACTGTTTCCAAAATCAATAACACATGCTCGTAGCATGTCTTCAAGTGTTTGTATCATCCTTTCACTCTGCCTATTAGTTTGTGGATGATAGGCAGTAATCATGTCTAGATGAGTTCCTAATGCTTGCTGTAATGTCTACTAGAATCTTGAAATAAATCTGCCATCCCTATCAGAGATAATAGAGATTGGTATTCCATGTCTGGAGACGACTTCCTTCAAATACAGTCGTGCTAACTTCTCCATCTTGTCATCTTCTCTTATTGGCAGGAAATGTGCTGATTTGGTGAGACGATCAACTATTACCCAAATAGTATCAAAACCACTTGCAGTCCTTGGCAATTTAGTGATGAAATCCATGGTAATGTTTTCCCATTTCCATTCCGGGATTTCGGGTTGTTGAAGTAGACCTGATGGTTTCTGATGCTCAGCTTTGACCTTAGAACACGTTAAACATTCTCCTACGTATTTAGCAACATCGGCTTTCATACTCGGCCACCAAAAATGTTTCTTGAGATCCTTGTACATCTTCCCCGTTCCAGGATGTATTGAGTATCTGGTTTTGTGAGCTTCTCTAAGTACCATTTCTCTCATATCTCCAAATTTTGGTACCCAAATCCTTTCAGCCCTATACCAGGTTCCGTCTTCTCGAATATTAAGATGCTTCTCCGATCCTTTGGGTATTTCATCCTTTAAATTTCCCTCTTTTAGAACTCCTTGTTACGCCTCCTTTATTTGAGTAGTAAGGTTATTGTGAATCATTATATTCATAGATTTTACTCGAATGGGTTCTCTGTCCTTCCTGCTCAAGGCGTCGGCTACCACATTTGCCTTCCCCCGGTGGTAACGAATCTCAAAGTTGTAATCATTCAACAATTCAATCCACCTACGCTGCCTCATATTCAGTTGTTTCTGATTAAATATGTGCTGAAGACTTTTGTGGTCGGTATATATAATACTTTTGACTCCATATAAGTAGTGCCTCCAAGTCTTTAATGCAAAAACAACCGCGCCTAATTCCAAATCATGCGTCGTATAATTTTGTTCGTGAATCTTCAATTGTCTAGACGCATAAGCAATCACCTTCGTTCGTTGCATTAATACACAATCGAGACCTTGCTTTGATGCGTCACAATAAATCACAAAATCATCATTCCCTTCAGGCAATGACAATATAGGTGCCGTAGTTAGCTTTTTCTTCAATAACTGAAACGCTTTCTCTTGTTCATCCTTCCATTCAAATTTCTTCCCTTTATGCGTTAATGCAGTCAAGGGTTTTGCTATTCTAGAAAAGTCTTGGATGAACCTTCTGTAGTAACCAGCTAGTCCTAAAAACTGGCGTATGTGTTTCGGAGTTTTCGGGGTTTCCCACTTTTCAACAGTTTCTAACTTTGCCGGATCCACCTTAATACCTTCTTTGTTCACTATGTGACCGAGGAATTGAACTTCTTCCAACCAAAATGCACACTTTGAAAATTTAGCGTACAATTCTTCCTTCCTCAATACTTCTAACACCTTTCTCAAATGTTCACTGTGTTCTTGGTCATTCTTTGAGTAAATAAGTATGTCATCAATGAAAACAATGACAAACTTGTCAAGGTATGGTCCACACACTCGGTTCATAAGGTCATGAACACAGCTGGTGCATTAGTTAAACTAAACGGCATAACCATAAACTCGTAATGACCGTAACATGTTCTGAAAGCAGTCTTTGGAATATCATCTTCTTTCACCCGCATTTGATGATACTCGGAACGTAAGTCAATCTTTGAATAAACAGACGAGCCTTGTAGTTGATCAAATAAGTCATCGATTCTCGGTAGTGGGTAGCGGTTCTTGATGGTAAGTTTGTTCAACTCTCGGTAGTCGATACACAACCTGAATGTACCATCTTTCTTCTTGACAAACAAAACAGGAGCTCCCCACAGTGATGTGCTTGGTCAAATGAAACCATGCTCTAAAAGTTCTTGTAATTAGCTTTGCAGTTCTTTCATCTCGCTGGGTGTGAGTCTGTAAGGAGCACGAGCTATTGGGGCAGCTCCTGGTACAAGATCTATTTGAAATTCAACGGATCGATGTGGGGGTAATCCCGGTAATTCTTTCGGAAATACATCGGGAAATTCTTTTGCGACGAGAAAATCATTGATGCTCTTTTCTTCAGTTTGTACTTTCTCGACGTGTGCTAGAATAGCATAGCAACCTTTTCTTATTAGTTTTTGTGCCTTCAAATTACTAATAAGATGTAGCTTCATGTTGCCCTATTCTCCGTACACCATTAAGGGCTTTCCTTTTTCTCGTATAATGCGAATTGCATTTTTGTAACAAACGATCTCTGCTTTCACTTCTTTCAACCAATCCATACCGATTATCACATCAAAACTCCCTAACTCTACTGGTATCAAGTCAATCTTAAATATTTCGCTACCCAGCTTAATTTCTCGATTCCGGCATATATTATCTGCTGAAATTAATTTACCGTTTGCTAATTCGAGTAAAAATTTACTATCCAACGGCGTCAATGGACAACTTAATTTAGCACAAAAATCTCTACTCATATAGCTTCTATCCGCACCCGAATCAAATAAAACGTAAGCAGATTTATTATCAATAAGAAACGTACCCGTAACAAGCTCCGGGTCTTCCTGTGCCTCTGCCGCATTAATATTGAAAACTCTTCCGCGGCCTTGTCCATTCGTGTTCTCCTGGTTCGGGCAATTTCTAATAATGTGGCCCGGTTTTCCACATTTATAACAAACTACATTGGCATAACTTGCTCCGACACTACTTGCTCCGCCATTACTCGTTCCGACACCATTTGTTCCTTTCGTTCTGTTAACCCCTGGTCCGTAGACCTCACACTTCGCCGCGCTATGACCATTTCTTTTACACTTGTTGAAAAATTTGGTGCAGAACCCCGAGTGATACTTTTCACACCTTTGACATAGCTGCTTCTGATTGTTGTTGTTGTTGCGGTTGTTATTGTTGTTGGGATGATTGTTGTTGTTGTTGTTGTTGTTGTTGTTGTTGTTGTTGTTGTTGTTGTTGTTGTTATTGTTATTGTTGTTGTTGTTGTTGTTGTTGTTGTTGTTGTTGTTGTTGTTGTTGTTATTGTTGTTCTTGTTGGGCCGTTTGTTGTAGTTGCGATTGATGTTGCGATTGTTGGGATAATTGTTGCGATTATTGTTGTAATTGCTGTTGTTGTTGTATTGGTGATTCTTATCATCGTTTTCCTCCCACTTTCTTTTGACTTGCTTCACATTGGCCTCTTCAGCAGTCTGTTCTTTAATTCTTTCTTCAATCTGGTTCACTAGTTTGTGAGCCATTCTACATGCCTGTTGTATGGAGGCGGGCTCGTGTGAACTTATATCTTCTTGGATTCTTTCCGATAATCCTTTCACAAACGCGTCGATCTTCTCTTCCTCATCTTCGAACGCTCCCAGACACAATAGGCATAATTCTGTGAATCGTCTTTCGTACGTGGTAATATCAAATCCTTGGGTTCGTAACCCTCTAAGTTCTGTCTTGAGCTTATTGACCTCGGTTCTGGGACGGTACTTCTCGTTCATCAAGTGCTTGAATGCTGACCACGGTAGTGCGTAAGCATCATCTTGTCCCACTTGCTCTAGATAGGTATTCCACCATGTTAACGCAGAACCTGTGAAGGTATGAGTAGCGTACTTCACTTTGTCCTCTTCAGTACACTTACTTATGGCAAAAACGGATTCGACCTTCTCGGTCCACCGTTTCAATCCGATCGGTCCTTCGGTTCCATCAAATTCCAAAGGTTTGCAGGCAGTGAATTCTTTGTAGGTGCATCCTACACGATTTCCTGTACTGCTAGATCCAAGGTTATTGTTGGTATGTAGCGCAGCCTGTACTGCGGCTATGTTTGAAGCTAGAAAATTAAGGAATTCCTCTTCATTCATATTCACGGTGTGTCGAGTAGTCGGTACTATTTCCTTCAAAATAGTCAAATGGAACAAGTTAATCATACAGAATATTAAGAGTAGTTAATAGTATTTCGTAGCATAATATGAACTCATTTATAAAAGCTTTTTCTTCATATTAGCGTTTTATAAGTTTAAATTCGGGTAGTATCTACCCGTTAAGTTCATACTTAGTAGCTAATATACAATTCAACTACTACAATTCTATATGAAAAACTGATTATAATAATATTTCGCGTTCAAACTTTTATACAATATTTTACAAACTTACAATACCGCTTATTTTACATAAAGCATGAAATATAGCACACAATAACTTTGATACAAGATAGTTGTGAAGATAATTCTAGCTAGTACACAAGTCGTTCAGCAAAGGCAATAAAGACACGTAATTCATACGTCCAGAAACAAGTCATGCATTCTGGTTTTACTAGGACTACTTCCCATCCTTGGTCTTGTGGAACATAACCGTTATGGCCGTTGATAAGACAGCGTGTGGTAACGTCGTCAAAGGGACGAGGGTTACGTAATGTCCAACAGTCCCGTAACAATCTAAAAACCTTGTTTCTCACCCCAACTCCTGACTCCGTTACTTGTGGAAATGTTTTGTTTAATAGTTGTAGCCCGATGTTCTTGTTCTCACTTTGGTGAGAAGCGAACATTACTAACCCGTAAGCATAACATGCTTCTTTATGTTTCATGTTAGCAGCTTTTTCTAAATCATGAAGTCCTATGTTCGGATACATTGAGTCAAAATAATTTCTTAACCCGTTGCGTAAAATAGCACTTGGGTTCCCCGCAATATATGCGTCAAAGTAAACACATCGTAACTTATGGGTTTCCCAATGTGATATCCCCCATCTTTCAAACGAAAGTCTCTTATAAACCAAGGCATTCTTGAAACGTTCTTCGAATGTCTTACAAACTGATTTCGCCGTAAATAGTTGTGCCGAAGAATTCTGACCGACTCTAGACAAGATTTCATCAATCATGTCTCCGGGTAGGTCTCTTAAAATATTGGGTTGTCTACCCATTTTGTGTGTTTATACTGTAAAATAGACAAGAGTTAGATTCATAAAAAAAATACTTATTAATACAAGCAATTTTTACATATATCATAAAGAATAAGCACACTATATTACATATATTACACCATACGAATACAACTATCTTATTCTGACTCGCTTGTTTCTTCTTCTTCGGTTTTGGTTCGTTTTGCCAAGTTTCTAGGGATATATGATGTTCCCCTAATACTAGCTGTCGTTTTCCACAACGGTTTAGAAAAACCTGGTGGTTTAGAGGTTCCCGGGTCATTGTTACAACTTAAGGACTTCGGGGGATGACGATACATATAAAGTTCATCGGGGTTGGATTTAGATTTCTCTATTTTTATACCCTTTCCTTTATTATTTTCTTTTGCCTTTTTAAATTCAGTTGGGGTAATTTCTATAACATCATCGGAATTCTCGTCGGAATCCGATTCATCGGAGAATTGGTAATCCTCCCAATATTTTGCTTCCTTGGCGGAAACACCATTGACCATAATTAACCTTGGTCGGTTGGTTGAGGATTTTCTTTTACTTACCCATTTTATTATTTCCCCCACCGGTTCTATTTCCTCCTCCGGTTCCTCCTCTTCCGGTTCTGATTCTTCTTCCGGTTCTGATTCTTCTTCCGGTTACTCTTCGGGAACTTGTGAATCAGTCCAACATATATTCGACTCTTCGTTATTATTAGGTGAGTCAATGGGCTTTGTGCTAGAGGTAGACATCTATCACACAATATCAAACATGTTACGAGATTAATATATCACATAATATTCACATGTTAAAAATATATAGTTTCCAACAAAATTTGTTAAGCAATCATTTTTCAAGTAAACACGGTCGAAGTCCAAACTCACTAATGCATCCTAACAAACTCGATAAGACACACTAATGCAAAATTATGGTTCTCTAAGACCAATGCTCGGATACCAACTGAAATGTCGCGTTCTTATTGATTAAAAACGTTCCATATTAATTGATTTCGTTGCGAGGTTTTGACCTCTATATGAGACGTTTTTTTTTCAAAGACTGCATACATTTTTAAAACAAACCATAACCTTTATTTCATAAATAAAGGTTTAAAAAGCTTTACGTAGATTATCAAATAATGATAATCTAAAATATCCTGTTTACACACGACCATTACATAATGGTTTACAATACAAATATGTTACATCGAAATCAGTTTCTTGAATGCAGTTTTTACATAATATCATACAAACATGGACTCCAAATCTTGTCCTTATTTTAGTATGCAACAGCGGAAGCTCTTAATATTCACCTGAGAATAAACATGCTTTAAACGTCAACAAAAATGTTGGTGAGTTATAGGTTTAACCTATATATATCAAATCATAACAATAGACCACAAGATTTCATATTTCAATATACATCCCATACATAGAGATAAAAATCAATCATATGGTGAACACCTGGTAACTGACATTAACAAGATGCATATATAAGAATATCCCCATCATTCCGGGACACCCTTCGGATATGATATAAATTTCGAAGTACTAAAGCATCCGGTACTTTGGATGGGGTTTGTTAGGCCCAACAGATCTATCTTTAGGATTCGCATCAATTAGGGTGTCTGTTCCCTAATTCTTAGATTACCAGACTTAATAAAAAGGGGCATATTCGATTTCGATAATTCAACCATAGAATGTAGTTTCACGTACTTGTGTCTATTTTGTAAATCATTTATAAAACCTGCATGTATTCTCATCCCAAAAATATAAGATTTTAAAAGTGGGACTATAACTCACTTTCACAGATTTTTACTTCGTCGGGAAGTAAGACTTGGCCACTGGTTGATTCACGAACCTCAAGTTCCTTGGATAAACCTACTGGAAATGAGAAAAATGGATCTAGCTTCAAAGGATCCTTGGATAGCTTGAAAGTTCTTGTATTAGAAAGATAACCTACTGTAAGTAACAAAGGTTTCTTGATCTTGGATGATTACTTGGAATGGATTTAGAAAATTTGGAAGTAAACTTGCAATCTAGAAAGTATTCTTGATTTTATGAAACTAGAACCTTTGGAATTTATGAAGAACACTTAGAACTTGAAGATAGAACTTGAGAGAGATCAATTAGATGAATAAAATTGAAGAATGAAAGTGTTTGTAGGTGTTTTTGGTCGTTGGTGTATGGATTAGATATAAAGGATATGTAATTTTGTTTTCATGTAAATAAGTCATGAATGATTACTCATATTTTTGTAATTTTATGAGATATTTCATGCTAGTTGCCGAATGATGGTTCCCACATGTGTTAGGTGACTCACATGGGCTGCTAAGAGCTGATCATTGGAGTGTATATACCAATAGTACATACATCTAAAGTTGTGTATTGTACGAGTACGAATACGGGTGCATACGAGTAGAATTGTTGATGAAACTGAACGAGGATGTAATTGTAAGCATTTTTGTTAAGTAGAAGTATTTTGATAAGTGTCTTGAAGTCTTTCAAAAGTGTATAAATACATATTAAAACACTACATGTATATACATTTTAACTGAGTCGTTAAGTCATCGTTAGTCTTTACATGTAAGTGTTGTTTTGAAACCTTTAGGTTAACGATCTTGTTAAGTGTTGTTAACCCAATGTTTATAATATCAAATGAGATTTTAAATTATTATATTATCATGATATTATGATGTATAAATATCTCTTAATATGATATATATACATTAAATGTCGTTACAACGATAATATTTACATATATGTCTCGTTTCAAAATCATTAAGTTAGTAGTCTTGTTTTTACATATGTAGTTCATTGTTAATATACTTAATGATATGTTTACTTATCATAATATCATGTTAACTATATATATATATCCATATATATATGTCATCATATAGTTTTTACAAGTTTTAACGTTCGTGAATCACCGTTCAACTTGGGTGGTCAATTGTCTATATAAAACCTATTTCAATTAATCAAGTCTTAACAAGTTTGATTGATTAACATGTTGGAAACACTTAATCATGTAAATAAAAATTTCATTTAATATATATATAAACATGGAAAAGTTCGAGTCACTACACCGCTGTTGCATACTAAAATAAGGACAAGATTTGGAGTCCATGTTTGTATGATATTGTGTAAAAACTGCATTCAAGAAACATATGTCGATGTAATATATTTCTATTGTAAACCATTATGTAATGGTCGTGTGTAAATAGTATATTTTAGATTATCATTATTTGATAATCTACGTAATGCTTTTGAAACCTTTATTGATAAAGTAAAGGTTATGGTTGTTTTAAAAATGAATGCAGTCTTTGAAAAATGTCTCATATAGAGGTCAAAACCTCGCAACGAAATCAATTAATATGGAACGTTTATAATCAATATGAACCGGACATTTCAGTTGGTATCCGAACGGTGGTCTTAGAGAACTAGAATTTTGCATTAGTGTGTCTTATCGAGTTTGTTAGGATGCATTAGTGAGTCTGGACTTCGACCGTGTT
Organism: Rutidosis leptorrhynchoides; assembly: GCF_046630445.1. Classification (NCBI taxonomy): domain Eukaryota; kingdom Viridiplantae; phylum Streptophyta; class Magnoliopsida; order Asterales; family Asteraceae; genus Rutidosis; species Rutidosis leptorrhynchoides. Next base: position 271,438,262 of record NC_092334.1, read on the forward strand.
TACTTGAAAAATGATTGCTTAACAAATTTTGTTGGAAACTATATATTTTTAACATGTGAATAATATGTGATATGTTAATCTCTTAACGTGTTTGATATTATGTGATAGATATCTACCTCTAGAACAAGTCCCATTGACTCACCTAATAATAATGAAGAGTCAAATGTAAATTGGAATGATTCGTGGACTGATTCATAAGTTCCCGAAGAGGAACCGGAAGAAGAGTCAGAACCGGAAGAACAATCGGAACCGGAAGAAGAATCGGAACCGGAAGAAGAAATAGAACCAGTGGGGGAAATAATAAAACGGTTAAGTAGAAGAAAATCCTCAACCAACCGACCAGAGTTAATTATGGTCAATGGTGTTTCCGCCAAGGAAGCAAAGTATTGGGAGGATTACCAATTCTCCGATGAATCGGATCCCGACAAGGATTCTGATAATGTTATAGAAATTACCCCAACACAATTTAATAAGGCAAAAGAGAACAATAAGGGAAAGGGCATAAAAATAGAGAAATTTGATTCCAAACCCGATGAATTTATATGTATCGTCAACACCCGTATTTCTTAAGTTGTGACAATAACCCGGGAACCTCTAAACCACCTGATGTTATGCGAGGTGTATATAAAATAGTATTATTTTTAGTGCGAAAATACTATTAAATACGATACAATTTTACACAAGATATTTATTTATTTATAGAATGGATATACTTAAACCTTGCTACAACACTTATAGGCAGTGTACCTAATCGTACAGTAGTGTAGTTTTTAGTAAGTCCGGTTCATTCCACAGGGAAATCTTTAAACAAAGCTCAACGCTATATTAGTTTACTTTTATAAAAATACAAATATATATATAAGTAATATTATTATTATAAAAGGGGGGTTTTTACCGTTTAATGACCGGTTTGTCGATTTTAAGACTTTAGTCGCAGTTAAAACCTAATGTAAAATATAAAATAAATACAAGACTTAAATTAAAGCGTAAAGTAAATAACGATAATGAAATTGCGAATAATAAAAGTGCGATAAAATAAACTTGCGATAATTAAAAAGTACGATAATTAAAAGTGCGATTAAATAACAATAAATAAAAGTGCGATAATTAGAAGTGCAATTAAATATAAAATAAAGGAAATTAAATATGAAATAAAAGAATTATGCTTATTTAAACTTCCGTAATCATGATGTTTGACGTGTTGATTTTAGTTTTATGCCCATGGGTTAATTGTCCTTTGTCCTGGATTATTTAATATGTCCGTCTGGTTTTTGTCCATAACAGTCCATCAGTCATAAATATAAAGTGCGAGTGTCCTCGTCAAATTATTATTATACCCGAAGTTAAATATTCCAACTAATTGGGGATTCGAATTGTAACAAGGTTTTAATACTTTGTTTAATGAATACACCAGGTTATCGACTTCGTGTAAACCAAGGTTTTACTACTTTGTTAGCAATTACACCAATTACCCTTGAATGTAATTTCACCCCTGTTTTAATTATTCTAGTGGCTATTAATCCATTCCCGTGTCCGGTTAAATGAACGATTATTCGTACATATAAATACCCCGCCCATCGTGTCCGATCGAGTGTATATGGTAATTTATAGGGACGCCCAATTGTAAATCTTTATATTAACATTAACAAACTTTCATTTAGTTAAACAAATATAAAGCCCATTAATAGCCCATAGTCTAATTTCCACAAGTGTCGTTCTTTTGTCCAAACCCCAATTATGGTACAAAGCCCAATTACCCAATTTTAGTAATTAGCCCAACATCATGATTACTTCGTTTTAAATAAGCATAATAATAACTTAGCTACGAGACATTAATGTAAAAAGGTTGAACATAACTTACAATGATTAAAAATAGCGTAGCGTTACACGGACAGAATTTCGACTTACACCCTTACAACATTCGCTAACATACCCTTATTATTAGAATTAAAATTAAAATTAAAATATAAATTATATATATATATATAAATTTTACGTATGATAAGAGAAGAAAAAGATTTAGTTTTTGATCAGAATTCGGTTTGCTTTATAGGCAGAGTTGAAATTTGGGGCTCCGTGACTCGCGGTGAAAACCTCTTCAAACTCCGCGAGTCGCGGAGGTTACTTTTACAGCTCAGTCCTTGGAGTTTTTCTCTGCCGACGGTTTTTTATTTATAAATATAATATATATATAATTAATATAATTAATTATATATTATATTATATTTATATACATAGTTAACTTGTAATTTTTAGTCCGTTGCGTCGAGCGTTAAGAGTTGACTCTGGTCCCGGTTCCGGATTTTCGAACGTCCTCGCGTACAATTTAATATCTTGTACTTTGCGTTTTGAATCTTGTACTCTTGTAATTTCGAGACGTTTCTTATCAATAATTGGAACCTTTTTGATTGTCTTTTGTACTTTTGAGCTTTTTGGTCGTTTGCGTCTTCAATTCGTCGAATCTGTCTTTTGTCTTCACCTTTTATTATTTAAACGAATATCTCTTGTAAATAGAACAATTGCAACTAAAAGCTTGTCTTTCTTGAGGAATAATGCTATGAAATATATGTTCGTTTTTAGCATTATCAAATATTCCCACACTTGAGCGTTGCTTGTCCTCAAGCAATATCATCTTGAAATACTAGAATCACTTCTTTATTCTTCACACTTTGTACATCAGTGATTTCTATACGGCGGTATAAACAATGGTAGTAACGATATGGTTTACAGTCCCACATGACTATAAAAATTTAGATCCATTAAGGAAATTGGATCTTTATGAAAACATTTGATTTTTTGAAATCTAGTTTTTACCCTAGATAAGTTTTCCGGAATAACCCTTTACCGGTGTTTGCAAAATATTTTTGTGGGTTTGGTGGGTTTCAGATTTGAAAATTTTAGCTCAAAACTTGCGATTTTTTATCAGTATATAAGACTAGGGCTGTTCTTTTTTATCAGAGAGCACTAGATTCTAATACAACTACTGCTTTACTAGTATTTTTAATGGTAACCAAGTGTATAAAGTAAAAAAAATTTAAAATCCGAAAGAATTTAATCCCTTCCCACACTTAATATACACTTTTATGGTAATATACACTTGGTTACCATTAAAAATACTAGTAAAGCAGTAGTTGTGTCACCCACTTGCTAACCTTGTATTTGGAAAGCAACACGTCCAGTTTACTTGTCCCGTATATTACCTTTCGGTAAACTACCGTCCGGTTGAAAGGAAAGCGTTGAACAAGCAACTGTTAAGGCAATGTCCCGTGACATGCTTTTGATTATGGTCTATAACGTGTCGGACGCAATTACTATCCTTGGTAGGAGCAATAGTAAAGCTCACCCTTATAATTTTTCGGCCTGGCACAAGGTCCTGTCTTTGACCATGCTATACAACCACCGTTCTTACGGTTGACACCCGATTTAGTTCAGGTGACCTAATGAATTCCAGGTGAATTCCTAGGATTTTACGTTCAATGGTAATGAACGCATTGAAAATAGGGTTTTCAGAAAACAAATCGGTTTATAATTTTGATCAAAATATTTTCTCGTTCAAGCTCGAGTTTAGATATCATTGAATTCCATGAGTTTGAATTCTCAATCTTTAAGGTCAATCTCTAGGATTGAGTAATATCAGTCTTAAAAGCTGATTTTTAATCTTTAAGTAGATTATCCTTTCTGGGGATCTGATTTATTAGTCTTATCCAGCTAATTTGCATGGTGCACCCCCATTGTACGAGATAAATCCTTCTCATGGTTAGGATAAATCTGACCACTTGGCGACCCTGTTTAATGCTGAGGTCCGTGGATTTCCTGCTGATTTTAGTGATGACTTTTCTAGATTTTTCGTCAACCTACAGCTGGTCTGGACGACAACTTCATGACCTAAATCAAGAAGCGCGTTTCTTTTTCGGAAGACTTTACTTCCTTTTAATGATGGAATTGATTCATCGTGTAGATCCATCTCTTCTTTTCTTTCATTGGGTAAAACAGTTTAGTTTAGTCCAAAGCAAAAGTATTTTCAGTTATTTGTTACAGATATATGTGACATATGTTTAAAATAACTTGGTAAATTTTCCCACACTTGGCTTTTTATTTTTCTTTTTATCGTCCTCTATTCCAATTTAAATGAATTTTGACATTTTAGTTTGTTTCTTAATTTATGTTCTTTCTGAGATAACAATAATTTCGGTGTTAAAACCTAGTTTTATCGTTCATAAATATGTATAAACATGATTTGAATTCATTTAATTGAAAATTTTGAAAAATTTTACTAGAATTGGGTAGTCAGTATATAAGACTAGGGCTGTTCTTTTTTATCAGAGAGCACTAGATTCTAATACAACTACTGCTTTACTAGTATTTTTAATGGTAACCAAGTGTATAAAGTAAAAAAAATTTAAAATCCGAAAGAATTTAATCCCTTCCCACACTTAAGATCTTGCAATGCCCTCATTTGCAAGAAATCAGTAACAATTTAAATTATTGAGGGTGATTTGTGTGAAAATGATTAAATTTTACCAAAGTTTCCAAATATATTGGCGTTTGTTTGCTGAATGATAAATGGTGCACATCATTTGTTCATTCCGTCTTATTGTTATTTCACATATATTTTGCATCTTGTCGTCAAAATTAGTTGCTTTTGCTGAACTTAATGCCAGTCTTTGAAAATGCGTTGTTTTACCCTGTTGTGTACATAAGATAAACTGCAAACATATATACATATTTTTGAAGTTTGGTATATTACCCCACATTCAAAAATTATTAAAATCTAAGAATAAAAGTTAGATAATTATAAAAATGATTACAATATTAACAAAAATATTAAATGTATCAATAATTACAAATTACAAAATAAAAAAAATAAAAATAAGTAAACTAAGGATGATATTGGTACCAATAGGGGTTCCAGGCATAACCATAAGTGCTATAGAATGCTTCGGCAGGGTCATACGTAGGATATGGTGGCTGCATCTCTATAGACCAAGGAGGGAAGACGGGTTTCGGTGTTGGAATATAGTTTCTACCTATATGTTGGGAATGAGCTATGATCTGGTTCTGATGAACTTGCCAATCTTCAAATGCTCTCTGTCTAGCATTTTCGTATTCCTGAGAAGCTATAAACCTATGCATTTCTTGCATCTCATTCCCCCCTCCTACATTACCTTGCTGCTGGTTTCTCTCCACCTGTGGATGTCTACCATGGTATCGTACTGCGGCGTTATTTCGCCTCTTCAAAACTTTCGCACCATGGTATACATTTAAACCTATAGTATCGCGGGGTTCCGGCTCTTCTAGTAATAATCCCCCCCGACTTATATCCACACCGAGATATTCACCAATCAAAGTAATAAAAATACCACCTCCTATTATGCTATGTGGTCGCATCCCCCGAACCATAGCTGATAAATAATAACCCACACAATATGGTATACTTACAGCGCTTTGTGGGTCTCGAATACACATATGGTAAAACAAATCCTGTTCATTTACTTTTTCTTTGTTCTTACCTCTTTGTGTAATCGAATTAGCTAAAAACCTATGTATCACTCTTAATTCGGCTCTATCTATATCCAAATAAGAGTAATTTCCCCCTTTGAAACGGTGATGGCTTGTCATTTGACTCCACACACCGTGTGTATCAAAATTTTCATCTATCTTTCTACCGTTTAGTATCAATCCTCTACAATCGGCAGACGCTAACTCCTCAGGCGTATATATACGTAAAGCCTGAGCCATGTCCAGTAAAGACATGTGGCGCATCGAACCGCCTAACAAAAATCTAATAAAAGAACGATCGGTTAAACTAGCTACCCGATCATTCAACTCTATACTACATAACAATTCTTCACACCATACTTTATATACAGGTCTACGTATGGTGAATAAACATATCCAGTTATTAAAAGAAGAATTACCATACCTCTGTACAAGTAATTCCCTAATTGGCCCGGCCAATTCTACAGCTTCTAAGGGTCCCCATTCTATGACCCTCGGTACCTCAACAACCTTAGAATGAAGAGTATGCAAACCCCGTTGATATTTTGGATAATCTATCCAAAGTCTGTCAAATCTCAGGTTCGGGTGCAACTCTTCCAAATGCATATCGGAAAAGGTCATGACTGGATGAGGTACATCCTGCTTGTAGTAGTTATCCACCTCCTGTTGTTCCAAATTCTCAGCAGGAGCATTGCGGGCTTGGGATGAAGATTCACCCCTTTCATTATGCAAAACACATCAAACACAATTTTTGTGCATCCAAATATGCATTAGTGTCAGCAAAATCATCAATCAAAATAATTACAATGACATTATCAATTTATATCAAACTTAAGCTCATTTTCACATTTTTATCAAATCTACACTTTTTCATATAAGCATATACGAAAATGTTCGCCAAGTTCATAAGCATTCAACTCAAATAACATGTCAAAATAATCATTACTAGCAATCAAACAAGTCTCAAATGGCATTATCTTTCAAAAATCAAGTTCATGAATTTTAGACTTGAAAAAGTCCACTTTAATTCTCAAAATCATGTTTAGGCTCAAAGTTTGGATCATTTAACTACCTAGACATGTTACACTACTCAATTTAGTAACAATTCATGACAAAAATCGGCCATAACCTGTTTATATCAAAAAGCCCCAAATTTGCTCAAGAACACAAACCCTAGATTACTCAAAATTTGAAGTTTAAGGCTTCTAATCATGTTAAACAGCATCAATCTAGGTTATACAAGCATAATACATAAACAATTTAAGCTTAATTACACTAAAAAGCATCAAAATCAAATTGGGGAAAAAATAGCTCAAGAACACCAAATTTCGAATTAAATGGTGTTTAGGTGTAGAAATTTACCGTTTTTCTTGAGTAATTCTTAGATAGCATCCTTCTCAACATGATTTTAGCAAAAGATTTGGTGATTAACGGTTAAAAATTGTGATTTTTGGGGTTTTTTCTCGGGTTTTTCCGGGTTTTTTCGCTGTGAAATTCGCTGTGTTTTTGAGTTGTGGAGTGTACTGATCGTTCAGCTCTTTTTATTTTTTTTCTGATTTTCGGTACCTCCGCGAGTCGCGGGTATTTACCCTCCAAACTCCGCGACTCGCGGAGTTTGCTCTTTTTTTTTTTTTTTTTTTTATAATCTTTAACTTATAAAACAATTAAGTATTTAATTTTAAAATTTTGTTTCCCTTGTTATTTAGGACGAGGTCGTTTCGGATCGATGTCCTAGTCCGTCCTTCGACAAAATTTTAAAATTTGTCTTTTTGTAGCGATTGTTTTAAAAGCTAAGATTTTTGGGTTTTTTAATATTTTTGGCATACTTTAAATTAATAAGATTAAAAATAATGATAATAAAAGTTCTCGTCCCTCCCTTGGGTAAAGCAATTTCGGTTCAAAGACCTAGTCTTCAACTTACGACGAATTTTAAAAATCATATTCTTAACTTAATGAGATAAAGTAAATTTTTGTTTTTAAATTCACACAACTTAAATATAAAATTCAAAATTAATATTAAAAATTCACACCAAACTCAAAATTTAAAATGCATAAAATTAAAATTTTATATTTTAAAAATTAAAAATTCACACCAAACTTAATTTAAAAATTCATAAATTCATATCAAACTTATATTAATTTTTCAAATATTTTAAATATATTGTTTTTACAAAGTTTACAATATTAATTTAAGATTTAAATATTAATTTTTAAAAACATGGTAAAAATAAATTTAAAAATCTTTTTGTCTTTTTATCCCACTTTAATCAATCAAATATTATCGAAAAGATCCGCCCCTCTTTTCGTTAAAGTAATTTCGGTTCCAAGACCTAATTTAACTCATGACGAATTTTTGAAATATTTTGGGTTGATTGTTTAAAGATATTTATACCTTATAATAAACGTTAAATTTCGCAGTGATGTAATAAATTTTTGAATGATATCAATAATTTCGGTCGCCAAACCTAATTTTATTCAATATCAATTTAATACTTTTTAGCGAACAAAGTAGCGTTTATTATCAAAAGGTTAAAAATAAAAATAAAAATAAAAATAAAAACTGTACAGACATACCTGTGGAATAGATTTCTTAGTTATATGATCTATCCCATTCATAAGATAGTCGGTTTAATTGATTTTCCATGGCTACATAGGCGTAACCTCGAGCATTCAGTGTCTTTTCTTCTAAACATATGAACGGTCCGTCTCTGCATAAAGTAACAAATTCGGTATTTGAATAGGTTTGATTATTTGAACATTTACCTTCATGTGACCATTTTCTGCATTTGTGACATCGTTCTAGGTGTCGTGCTCTTCTTTTCGCTGCGGATTTTGATTTTCCTTTACCAAATTGTAACTTATTATCTTCGCATCTGGATTCTTTTCTAACTCCGTCCATTCTTTCTCTGATTACTGATACTAATTCGCTCGGTAGTATGTCATTATTACGTTTAGTGATCAAAGCGTGTAGCATTAGACCATGGTTTAGTTCACAGGCAGTCTTCATTTCGTAAAAACCTAAAAAAAATAAAAATTCAGAATGGGGGGAGAAGACTAGTTCTTTAGGGTCTGCTAGGGAAAGACCATTCGGGTTCCATTTTCGAGAACTACACGAAAACAGACAATCTAACTCTAACAGAAATACATATTATCCTTTAAAGACTTGATTCTCCCCACACTTAGTTAGCTGTGGTGTCGAAATTGTGATTAACTTTGTTGTCGACTTCCATCGGACCATGTATGTAATGTTTAACTCTGTGACCATTAACTTTAAATTCAATCCCATTTGAATTTATCAATTCTATCGTTCCGTATGGGAAAACTCTTTTGACTATGAATGGTCCAGACCATCTTGATTTCAATTTTCCAGGAAATAGCTTGAATCGTGAATTGAAAAGAAGAACTCTGTCTCCTTCTTTAAATTCTTTTGAACTTCTGATTCTTTTATCATGCCATTTCTTCGTTCTTTCTTTATAGATTAACGAATTTTCGTATGCTTCATGTCTTAATTCTTCTAATTCGTTTAGTTGACTTAATCGTAGACGTCCGGCTTCATGTAAATCAAGATTACATGTCTTCAAAGCCCAAAATGCTTTGTGTTCAATTTCTACTGGAAGATGACATGCTTTTCCATAAACAAGTCTAAAAGGTGTGGTTCCAATTGGAGTTTTGTAGGCTGTTCTAAAAGCCCAGAGTGCATCCTCCAATTTAATGGACCATTCCTTCGGATTTGATCCTACGGTTTTCTCTAGAATACGTTTTAAAGCTCGGTTGGTATTTTCAACTTGTCCACTTGTTTGTGGATGATATGCGGTGGAGATTTTATGAGTTACTCCATATCTTTTAAGAACTTTCTCAAGTTGATTATTACAGAAATGAGTACCCCGATCACTTATTAAAGCTTTCGGTGTTCCAAACCTTGCAAAAAGACGTTTTAAAAAGTTGACTACAACTCGTGCATCGTTAGTTGGGAGAGCTTGTGCTTCCGCCCATTTAGATACATAATCAATGGCTACGAGTATATATAGATTATTATTAGATTTTGGAAATGGACCCATAAAGTCAATACCCCAAATGTCAAATACTTCACATACTTGGATGACATTTTGTGGCATTTCATCACGTTGACTTATTTTTCCGGCCCTTTGACATGCATCACAGGATTTGCAAAGAAGGTGTGCGTCTTTGTAAATTGTAGGCCAATAGAATCCAGCTTCATAAACTTTTCTTGCTGTTAGTTGAGGCCCATAATGCCCTCCTGTTGGTCCTGTGTGACAATGGTTTAAAATTTTACTAGCTTCATCTCCAAATACACATCGGCGTATTATTCCATCGGGACAACTTTTAAACAGATGTGGATCTTCCCAGAAATAGTGTTTTATATCACTGAAGAATTTCTTTCGTTTTTGGTACGATAATCCTTTTTCAAGGAATCCACATACTAAATAATTTGCATAGTCTGCAAACCATGGGATTTCTTTATAATCTATCTTCAATAGATATTCATCAGGAAAGTTGTCTTGTATGGCTGATTCATTTAGAACTTCTAATTCGGGATTTTCAAGACGAGAAAGATGATCAGCGGCGAGATTTTCTGCTCCTCTTTTATCTCGGATTTCAATATCAAACTCTTGTAAGAGTAAGATCCAACGGATTAATCTTGGTTTAGCATCTTGTTTTGAAAATAGGTATCTAAGAGCAGAATGGTCGGTATAGACCACCGTTTTTGCTAGAACGAGATATGATCGAAATTTGTCAAAAGCAAAGACAATAGCAAGGAGTTCTTTTTCAGTAGTTGTATAGTTCGTTTGTGCTCCTTGTAACGTCTTACTAGCATAATATATAGGTTGAAATCGTTTTTCAATCCTTTGTCCTAAAACGGCTCCCATTGCAAAATCACTTGCATCGCACATTAGTTCAAATGGTAGATTCCAATTTGGTGTTATCATGATCGGTGCATTAGTGAGTTTTTCTTTAAGAATATTAAAAGATTTGATACACTCATCTGAAAAGATGAATGGCGCATCCTTTTCTAGGAGTTTATTCATAGGAGTGGCAATTTTAGAAAAATCTTTTATGAAACGTCGGTAAAAACCGGCATGCCCTAGAAAACTCCTAACTCCTCTAACATTGGTGGGATGTGGAAGTTTAGCAATTACATCTACTTTAGCTCTATCCACTTCAATTCCTTCTTTTGAAATTTTATGTCCAAGAACGATGCCTTCTTTAACCATGATATGGCATTTCTCCCAATTAAGTACTAGATTTGATTTTTTGCATCTAATTAGCATTCGTTCCAGATTAACTAGACATGATTTAAATGTATTACCGAAGACTGAAAAGTCATCCATGAATACTTCCATGCATTCTTCTATCATGTCGTGAAAAATCGCCATCATACACCTTTGAAAGGTTGCAGGGGCGTTACAAAGTCCAAATGGCATGCGTTTGTAAGCAAAAGTACCATAAGGGCACGTGAATGTGGTTTTCTCTTGATCTTCGGGTGCTATTGGAATTTGAAAATATCCGGAAAATCCATCTAGAAAACAATAGTAACTATTTCCGGCTAATCTTTCCAACATTTGATCTATGAAAGGTAAGGGAAAGTGATCTTTTCTGGTGGCGTCATTTAATTTTCTATAATCAATACATACACGCCATCCTGTTACAGTCCTAGTAGGAATAAGCTCATTTTTCTCATTTGTAATGACAGTCATGCCACCCTTCTTAGGCACGCATTGAACTGGGCTTACCCATGGACTATCAGAGATTGGATAAATTAAACCTGCATCTAGCAGTTTAATAATCTCTTTCTTAACTACATCTTGCATATTAGGATTTAGTCTTCGTTGGCGTTGCACATACGTTTTATGACCTTTTTCCATAAGGATTTTATGTGTGCAATACGAAGGACTTATTCCTTTAATATCATGAATCTTCCATGCAATGGCTGGTTTATGAGCTTTCAACACAGAAATGAGTTGTGATTTCTCATTTTCAGTAAGAGAAGACGATATTATTACAGGTAATTCAGATTCACCATGTAAATAAGCGTATTCCAAATGGTTTGGAAGTGGCTTTAACTCTAATTTCGGAGGTTCTTCTATCGATGATTTATATCGATATCTGTCTTCTTCTTTTAGCATTTGAATTTCTTCTGTTGTTGGTTCATATCCATTAGCTATAAGTGTAGCTAACATTTCAGCTTCATCAATTGGTTCATTACCTTCTCCTAAAGAACATTCTCCTGTTCCTTTTAACTCTGGAAATTCTTCTAATAATTCTGCATGTTCATCTATAGTTTGAATATAATAACATGTATCATCTGCAGATTGTGGTTGTTGCATTGCTCTATCAACTGAAAAGGTAACACTCTCGTCCTCTATACTTAGGGTCAGTTTCTTACCGAACACGTCTATCATTGCTTTAGCCGTGTTTAAGAATGGTCTTCCTAATATGAGAGGAACTTGAGAATCTTCTTCCATGTCCAAGACAACAAAATCTACTGGAAATACTAAAGTACCAACTTTAACTAGCATGTTCTCCATTATCCCTCTAGGATATTTTATTGATCGATCGGCTAGTTGTATGCTTATTCTTGTTGGTTTCAATTCTCCAAGGTCTAGTTTAGCGTATAGTGAATACGGCATTAGATTTATACTAGCACCTAAGTCTGCCAATGCTTCTATTGAACTAAGACTACCCAGAAAACATGGAATTGTGAAACTTCCTGGATCAGATAGTTTTTCTGGTATCTTATTCAACAGCACTGCTGAACAATTAGCATTCATAGTAACAGCCGAGAGTTCTTCCATTTTCTTTCTATTTGAGATTAGATCTTTCAAGAATTTAGCATATCTAGGCATTCCTGAAATCACATCAATGAAAGGAAGATTTACATTTATCTGCTTAAACATATCCAAGAATTTGGATTGCTCGGCTTCAAGTTTCTCTTTCTTCATTTTACTCGGATAAGGAAGTGGTGGTTGGTATGGTTTAACATAAGGTTTATCCTTAACTGTGTTATCTTCATTAACCTTTTCAACTACCGGTTCTTTTTCCTTATCTTGATCAGGTTGTGGTTCTTGTGGAGTAGGAATGGTTTCATCAGAAGTTACAGGTATTTCAGGTGGTTTAAGTGTTGTACCACTTCTTGTGGTAATAGCTTTAGCTGTTTCATTCCGGGGGTTAGCATTTGTATCGCTTGGTAAACTTCCCGGTTTTCTTTCACCTATTAACCTTGCTAGGTTACTTACTTCTTGTTCCAGATTTTGAATAGAAGCTTGTTGATTTCTAAATGCTTGAGCATTTTGTTCATTTGTTTGTTTTTGAGATGTGAAAAACTGCGTTTGAGTTTCAACTAGCTTCGTCATCATATCTTCTAAATTCGGCTTTTTATCATCAGTTTGTTGTGGTGGTTTGTTTTGAAAATTAGGTCTTTGCTGATTATAAGTATTATTGGATACTTGTTGATTGCTAGGACCTTGTTGGTTGTTGTATGGAATATTTCGGTTATAATTCTGGTTTTGATTGTGAATCGGTCTTGGCGGTTGATAATTATTCTGATAATTATTTCCAGGCCTTTGGTTTATGTATGAAATATTCTCTCTTTGTTCCATTGTTAATTCAATACTGAGACAATCTTTTGTCAAATGTGGTCCTCCACACTGCTCACAACTAATTCGTATTGAGTGAATATCTTTAGTCATCTTTTCCATTCGTCTCTCCACAGCATCTATCTTTGCGGAAATGGAATCTAAGTCATGGCTAGAATCGGCTCTAGCTGCTTTAGATGATCTAATGATGTCTTTTTCTTGGTGCCACACATGTGAGTGGGAAGAAGTATTATCAATAATTTTGTAAGCATCAGTTTCGGTTTTCTTCATAATAGAACCACCAGCTGCTATATCTATGTCTTTTCTTGTAGTGATGTCGCATCCTTGGTAGAATATTTGTACTATTTGACAGGTGTCTAAACCATGTTGCGGACATCCTCTTAATAACTTTCCATATCTTGTACACGCCTCATATAGAGTTTCATTTGGTTTCTGTGTGAACGTAACAATTTCTGCTTGAAGTCTTACGGCTTTAGATGCAGGAAAGAATTGTTTAAGAAATTTGTCAACTAAAACGTCCCATGTATCGATCGCCCCTTCAGGTAACGATTCCAACCAATCTTTGGCTTCTCCCTTTAAAGTCCAGGGAAATAACATGAGATATATCTGTTCATCCTCCACTTCTCGGATTTTAAATAGTGTGCAGATCCTATTAAAGGTACGTAGATGTTCATTTGGATCTTCCTTCGGCGCACCACTAAATTGGCATTGATTAGTCACCATGTGTAGAATTTGTCCTTTGATTTCATAATCTGGCGCATTAATGTCTGGATGAGTAATTGCGTGACCTTGGCCAGTGCGTTTAGCTCTCATTCGGTCTTCCATACTTAAAGGTTCCAGATTCTCCATAATTGAATTTGTTGAATCGGTATCACTAGATGATTCTGATTTAATGGTTCATTCCTCAACAATCTCTGTTTGAATGATTGGTGGTTCCGTAGGAAAGTTTAATGGTTCCGGATCTATGAACCGTTCCTGAATATTCTCTGGATTCTCAATTGTGAGGTTGGGTTCAAAAAATGGATTATCGGAAATTTGAACTGAAGTACTTGGTTGACTGGATGACGATTCTAAAGAAAAATCAACGGCGGTTATATTTGCTAAATGTCTTGATCTAGTTACAGGTGGTGAACGTACAAAAGGTGATGAACGTCTTGCTCGGTGCATTCACTGAATATCCTATTAGTTTTTAAAAGGAAAGAAAAATTATAATAAGTTATCCAATTAATAGACTTTTCTGATTTTGCCCACGTTTCGAATAGCCAAAAGATGCAGCAGAGGGGCAGGATTCGTTTGGTCTCAATATAATTGAGGACTGTTTGGCTCCAATAACCCGGTCCACGTACAAATCCAACTATTACTACGAACCAGAAAATTTTGATGTCTATCAATTTAACCACTTAAAATAAATTTTCGTAATTTTAAGAAATTTAGATAAGAAGTAGAATAAAAATCTATGTCCTAAAAACTAGAATAGCGAGAAATAAGAGAGAAAAAGAGTTCGTCGAAAAAGGTCGAAAAAGAAAAAATGGTTGAAAAATAAAAGGTGACGGAAAAATAAAAGAAACTTATAAAAACTTAAAAATACTAACCTAACCTTATTACTACAACTAACTTAAAATTATAATCGCAAATTGAGATTACTAATTGGAATGATAATTGATACATAGTAAAAGGTCTAAAAATATTAAAGCTTACAGGAAAAACTAAATCCAAAATGGAAATAACTTAAAAAGAAACTAAAACTTAAAAAGGCGTCGCAAAATTCTAAAGCACCTAAATCTTAGTCTAAAGAAAAAGCACTTAAGGAATTCTACGGCAAAGCCTAAAAATCTAGGAGTAAAAATAACTATAGCAAAAACTAAGTTTAAAATTAAATATGAGCTAAAAATACAAATATTACGCTACAACGATTAAAAAGGGACAAAATATAAAAATATACAAAAAGTTGTAAAAAGTACAATTTTTATAAAAATATTATTTTTATATTATTTTTTTAATAAAACTACTAATTTTACAATTTAATAAAACTAATTAATACTAAATACATAAATTAAATAAAAAGTAAAAATAAAAATAAAACTAATAATAATAATAATAATAATAATTAGGTTTAAATAATAATTATAATTAATAATAAACCGTAATTAATGCTGAATTAGGGCTTCCTGTCGCCTGTCAGATACCCTCCGCGAGTTGCGGTAATTAATGAAGAAAACTCCGCGAGTCGCGGGGTTCAGAATTTCAATTCTGGCACAGTTTGAATCGACGCGTTTTTTCTTTATTTTTTTTTTATTTTCTGTTTTTAATTCTTTTCTATAAATAAAAGATAGTTAATAAAGCTTATATTTTTATAAACTAAAATAAAAATAAAGAAACTTATAAAACTTAAATATTTAACAAAATCTTAAAAATACTTATATTTTTGTTTTTCTTTTTATATTTTTGAATATTTAAAACGTATTTTTACAAAAACGAATTTTAATAAAAGTAAACAAAAAAATTCCTTTTTTTTTTATATTAGCGTTGCGCTTCCGGCTTTTAAGATGATCCCCGGCAGCGGCACCAAAAATACTTGATGTTATGCGAGGTGTATATAAAATAGTATTATTTTTAGTGCGAAAATACTATTAAATACGATACAATTTTACACAAGATATTTATTTATTTATAGAATGGATATACTTAAACCTTGCTACAACACTTATAGGCAGTGTACCTAATCGTACAGTAGTGTAGTTTTTAGTAAGTCCGGTTCGTTCCACAGGGAAATCTTTAAACAAAGCTCAACGCTATATTAGTTTACTTTTATAAAAATACAAATATATATATAAGTAATATTATTATTATAAAAGGGGGGTTTTTACCGTTTAATGACCGGTTTGTCGATTTTAAGACTTTAGTCGCAGTTAAAACCTAATGTAAAATATAAAATAAATACAAGACTTAAATTAAAGCGTAAAGTAAATAACGATAATGAAATTGCGAATAATAAAAGTGCGATAAAATAAACTTGCAATAATTAAAAAGTACAATAATTAAAAGTGCGATTAAATAACAATAAATAAAAGTGCGATAATTAGAAGTGCAATTAAATATAAAATAAAGGAAATTAAATATGAAATAAAAGAATTATGCTTATTTAAACTTCCGTAATCATGATGTTTGACGTGTTGATTTTAGTTTTATGCCCATGGGTTAATTGTCCTTTGTCCTGGATTATTTAATATGTCCGTCTGGTTTTTGTCCATAACAGTCCATCAGACATAAATATAAAGTGCGAGTGTCCTCGTCAAATTATTATTATACCCGAAGTTAAATATTCCAACTAATTGGGGATTCGAATTGTAACAAGGTTTTAATACTTTGTTTAATGAATACACCAGGTTATCGACTGCGTGTAAACCAAGGTTTTACTACTTTGTTAGCAATTACACCAATTACCCTTGAATGTAATTTCACCCCTGTTTTAATTATTCTAGTGGCTATTAATCCATTCCCGTGTCCGGTTAAATGAACGATTATTCGTACATATAAATACCCCGCCCATCGTGTCCGATCGAGTGTATATGGTAATTTATAGGGACGCCCAATTGTAAATCTTTATATTAACATTAACAAACTTTCATTTAGTTAAACAAATATAAAGCCCATTAATAGCCCATAGTCTAATTTCCACAAGTGTCGTTCTTTTGTCCAAACCCCAATTATGGTACAAAGCCCAATTACCCAATTTTAGTAATTAGCCCAACATCATGATTACTTCGTTTTAAATAAGCATAATAATAACTTAGCTACGAGACATTAATGTAAAAAGGTTGAACATAACTTACAATGATTAAAAATAGCGTAGCTTTTCACGGACAGAATTTCGACTTACACCCTTACAACATTCGCTAACATACCCTTATTATTAGAATTAAAATTAAAATTAAAATATAAATTATATATATATATATAAATTTTACGTATGATAAGAGAAGAAAAAGATTTGGTTTTTGATCAGAATTCGGTTTGCTTTATAGGCAGAGTTGAAATTTGGGGCTCCGCGACTCGCGGTGAAAACCTCTTCAAACTCCGCGAGTCGCGGAGGTTACTTTTACAGCTCAGTCCTTGGAGTTTTTCTCTGCCGACGGTTTTTTATTTATAAATATAATATATATAATTAATATAATTAATTATATATTATATTATATTTATATACATAGTTAACTTGTAATTTTTAGTCCGTTGCGTCGAGCGTTAAGAGTTGACTCTGGTCCCGGTTCCGGATTTTCGAACGTCCTCGCGTACAATTTAATATCTTGTACTTTGCGTTTTGAATCTTGTACTCTTATAATTTCAAGACGTTTCTTATCAATAATTGGAACCTTTTTGATTGTCTTTTGTACTTTTGAGCTTTTTGGTCGTTTGCGTCTTCAATTCGTCGAATCTGTCTTTTGTCTTCACCTTTTATTATTTAAACGAATATCTCTTGTAAATAGAACAATTGCAACTAAAAGCTTGTCTTTCTTGAGAAATAATGCTATGAAATATATGTTCGTTTTTAGCATTATCACCACCAGGTTTTTCTAAACCAATGTGGAAAACGACGACTCGTATTAGGGGAACATCATATATCCCTAGAAACTTGGCAAAACGAACCAAAACCGAAGAAGAAGAAACGAGCGAGTCAGAATAAGATAGTTGTATTCGTGTGGTGTAATATATGTAATATAGTGTGCTTATGCTTTACGATATATGTAAAAATTGCTTGTATTAATAAGTATCTTTTATGAATCTAACTCTTGTCTATTTTACAGTATAAAAACACAAAATGGATAGACAACCTAATATTTTAGAAGACTTACCCGGAGACATGATTGATGAAATCTTGTCTAGAGTCGGTCAGAATTCCTCGGCATAACTATTTATGGCAAAATCAGTTTGTAAGACATTCGAAGAACGTTCCAAGAATGCCTTGGTTTATAAAAGGCTTTCGTTCGAAAGATGGGGGATATCACATTGGGAAATCCATAAGTTACGATGTGTTTATTTTGACGCATATATTGCGGGAACCCAAATGCTATTTTACGCAACGGGTTAAGAAATTATTTTGACTCAATATATCTGAATATAGGACTTCGTGATTTAGAAAAAGCGACTAACATGCAACATAAAGAAGCATGTTATGCTTACGGGTTAGTAATGTTCGCTTCTCACCAAAGTGAGAACAAGAACATCGGGCTACAACTATTAAACAAAACCTTCCCACAAGTGACGGACTCAGTAGTTGGGGTGAGAAACAAGGTTTTTAGATTGTTATAGGACTGTTGGACATTACGTAACCCTCATCCCTTTGACGACGTTACAACACGATGTCTTATCAACGGCCATAACGGTTATGTTCCACAAGACCAAGGATGGGAAGTAGTCCTAGTAAAACCAGAATGCATTGTAGTGACCCGAACTTTTCCATGTTTATATATATTAAATGAAATTGTTATTTACATGATTAAGTGTTTCCAACATGTTAAGCAATCAAACTTGTTAAGACTTGATTAATTGAAATAGGTTTCATATAGACAATTGACTACCCAAGTTGACCGGTGATTCACGAACGTTAAAACTTGTAAAAACTATATGATGACATATATATGGATATATATATATAGTTAACATGATATTATGATAAGTAAACATATCATTAAGTATATTAACAATGAACTACATATGTAAAAGCAAGACTACTAACTTAATGATTTTGAAACGAGACATATATGTAACGATTATCGTTGTAAAGACATTTAATGTATATATATCATATTAATAGATATTCATACATGATAATATCATGATAATATAATAATTTAAAATCTCATTTGATATTATAAACATTGGGTTAACAACATTTAACAAGATCGTTAACCTAAAGGTTTCAAAACAACACTTACATGTAACGACTAACGATGACTTAACGACTCAGTTAAAATGTATATACATGTAGTGTTTTAATATGTATTCATACACTTTTGAAAGACTTCAAGACACTTATCAAAATACTTCTACTTAACAAAAATGCTTACAATTACATCCTCGTTCAGTTTCATCAACAATTCTACTCGTATGCACCCGTATCCGTACTCGTACAATACACAGATTTTAGATGTATGTACTATTGGTATATACACTCCAATGATTAGCTCTTAGCAGCCCATGTTGTCATACCCTGTCCTAGTCCATCTGGACGAAGTCACCAACATCTGGTCCCATTTGTGACGACCCGAAGATTTTCGACCAAATTTAAACTTAATCTTTATATGTTTCCGACACGATAAGCAAAGTCTGTAATCTTGAGTCTCAAAAATTTTGAACTATTATGATGTATGCAATTACTCTCGACTATTCCCGACGATTCACGAACCACTATCTGTAAATAAATACATATATATTTAAATATATAAATATATATAATACTTTGAAATAAAATATAGTTTGATTTAATATATGATATAAGAGATAATAAAATTTATTAAATAAAATAAATCTATATATATACATAAAAAGTATATTAAATATATTTTGTGATTTCGAAAGTTATTTAGTAACAACGGTAAAGCACAATTGTCATAATGATTGATAATAAATGAATTAAAAAGGAACTTATATTATTTTTAAAATAAACGGTGATCCGAAGATGAGTTTAATAAATTTTAGGATTATTAAAAATGTATTTAGGAACTATTTGTTAAGTTTTAACACTTTTTATATTTTACCCATAAATGAGAGGGACAGATGATGTAATTTTTATTTAACCAATTAAGGATCGAATTTTATACCATAATAACTAAAATAAATAAATAAGGTTAATTTCAAATTTTGGGATTTTTTTCTGAACACTTTTATCTGCCACTGGTTTCGCACGATACACAATCCGTGAAAACTGTCACCAATAAACTTACAAAATATCGATGGCTAACTGTTTAAATATTGAAATTATGGGACTCACTGTGTTTGTTGCTTTTGCTTTCCATCCACTAGCTTTTTAAAATACATATATAAAACCTGCCCATTTGTTGTTAAGTGATTGAAACTTACTAATAATTCTTCATTCATTGCTGTACACAAAGAAAAGAAAGAAAGAGTATGGCAAGTTGTGTCCTAGTCTCTTATAATAAAGATAAATATATGTATACGTATATACCCGAATCCATTTTTGCTCTCTATTGCATATTCATAAAACCAACCACTCTTCTAGGATTCTATATTGCTGTAATTTTTTTTAATTTTAAATTATTATTGTATTACTATTATTGTAATTTAAGTAACAGAGATATTTTATGTATCTTATATCTATTCTTATATCTATATATATACAAGAGATAGGCTTGATCAAACCACCTTCACTACCACACCATCGGCCACCCTTCATCACCACCCATGACAACCGCCTGTCTCCACCACCTTCTCCGGCCACCATACCTTCTCTCTTCCTACGGTTTCTTTTACCACCATCACCATAAACAACCACTTCACCGTTGACCACCCTCTTCAAACCCATAAACATCAATCATCAATTAAACCATCTTCAAAAGCGTGTTGCTCGATTTTCTCTCTGATAAACAGAAAGTGATTGCCCAAACCACCACCGTAACCACTATCTCAATCTCTCTCTCTCTCTTCCCTCTCTCCTCGAAAATTTGAAAGGATGATGAACAGTGATGGGTCTACTATAAGGATAACTCTGTGATGTCATAACGATGATTACGATTAATAGTTATGAAGAAGATGATGATACGAATGATACATGTTGTCGTTGATGATACGAATGATACATGAAGTTGATGATGAAGATAATGACCCGTTGATGATGATGATGCCGTAGCCTGATCATGATGATGGTTCAACAATTATAAAAAAAAATGCAATAATAATGAAGCTTTGATGACTGCTGAACAAACAACCATATCTGTGAGTATTGTTTGTGTCTTCTACCATAAACTAGGATCCATTAAGTGTTAAGATAATGGGCTTTTAGATCCAATAATCAAATAGGTGAGTTAATTTAGTGGACTAATAAATTTGGGCTTCAAATATATTAATCTTTTGGGCCGCTATTATTCGGGTATCTATATGGACTGAAACCCATCACACACATATCTCACGATTTAGATGTCGATAGATTTGATTATGAGCATGATTATGATAATCGGTTGTGAGATGACGATGATGAAGTTAGAATTATGGATTATGATTATATTGATGATGGTGAGTTGACGTGAAGATGAGGGAGGATGATGACACGATGATGATGTTAACAAAGATGCATGATCGATGATATGAATTTGATGATGTTTTGATAATGATCGAGATGATGAAGATGAACGATACCTTAAGATGATGATAATGGTAACAAAGAGGTTGGTGTTACCTTTGATCGATTCATAGAAGGGATGAAGAACAGTCACGAACTGGATATATAGGTTTAAGTTGTATATCAAATCAGAAAAATTGGATGGCTTAGCTGGTTAGGAGGGTGGGTGTTTGCCGAGAGGTCGGGAGTTTGAACCATGTCAAAGGCAGTTATGTTTTTTTTTTGGAGACTTTTCATATGTGAGGTAGTATTTTTATTATTACTCTTATTATTATCATTATTATTACTAGTATTATTATTATTATTATTATTATTATTATTATTATTATTATTATTATTATTATTATTATTATTATTATTATTATTATTATTATTATTATTATTATTATTAATAAAATTGTCATTTTTAAAATTATTATTTTTAACAAAAGTATTTTTATTAAAATTATTTTTTTTATTATTATAAGTATTATCATATTTATTATCATTATTATTATTATTTTAACATTAACATTATTTTTTACATTATTATTATTATTATCATTAGAAGCATCATTAAAATTATCATACTTATTAAAAGTATTGTATTATTAAAAATTATCATTCTTTTAAAAAAATTAGTACTTTTATTAAAAATTATTATTATTATCATTATTAGTAGTATCATTATTTTTACTATTATAAGTATTATCATTTTTATTATTATTATTTTATGTTATCATAACAAATAAACATCTCTAAGAATATATATATATATTATATTATAAGATATTAATATAAATATGTATGAAAACATTTATACATTGTAGTATATAATATATAAAATAAATATATTCAAATCAATAAGTAACATAACTTAAAAATTTAGTTGTTCGATTATAAGTATAAGTGTTAATATATATAAATGATATAGGTTCGTGAATCAAAGGCCAACCCTGCATTGTTTAATGTCGTCATATGTATTTTTACTACAAAATACATTAGGTGAGTTTCATTAATCCCTTTTTAAATGCTTTCGCAATATATATTTTGGGACTGAGAATACATGCGCTGCTTTTATAACCGTTTTACGAAATAGACACAAGTACTTAAAACTACATTCTATGGCTGGATTATTAAACCGAATATGCCCCTTTTTATTAAGTCTGGTAATCTAAGAATTAGGGAACAGACACCCTAATTGACGCGAACTCTAAAGATAGATCTATCGGGCCCAACAAGCCCCATCCAAAGTACCGGATGCTTTAGTACTTCGAAATTTATATCATGTCCGAAGGAGGATCTCGGAATGATGGGGATATTCTTATATGCATATTGTGAATGTCGGTTACCAGGTGTTCAATCCATATGAATGATTTTTGTCTCTATGCATGGGACGTATGTTTATGAGAAATGAAAAATATGAAATCTTGTGGTCTATTAAAATATTGAAATGATTGTTATGATAAACTAATGAACTCACCAACCTTTTGGTTGACACTTTAAAGCATGTTTATTCTCAGGTATGAAAGAAATCTTCCGCTGTGCATTTTCTCATATTAGAGACAATTCTTGGAGTCATTCATGACATATTTCAAAAGACGTTGCATTCGAGTCTTCGAGTTCATCAAGATTATTATTAAGTCATTTATAGTTGGATGTATTATGAAATAGTATGCATGTCGTCAACTTTCAATGAAATGAAAGTTTGTCTTTTAAAAACGAACGCAATGTTTGTAAAATGTATCATATAGAGGTCAAGTACCTCGCGATGTAATCAACTATTGTGATTCATTTGTAATCGATATGGACTTCGTCCGGATGGATTAGGATGGGTCCTTTCAGTTGGTATCAGAGCGATGGTCTTAGCGAACCAGGTCTTGCATTAGTCTAACTGATAGTCGTTAGGATGCATTAGTGAGTCTGGACTTCGACCGTGTCTACATGTCAAAAGTTTTGCTTATCGTTTTTGTCGAAAATCATCTGCTTATCATCCTTAGGAAATTACCTGCTCATTATTCTTAGTCTAGACACGTTTTACTGCATTGACTGCATGAATAGTGCGTAGAAAAAATTCATATCTTAGCGTATCTATTACTGTAGACTTTATCTAACACGTTTCCTTAATTTCCTCCGTAATCTACGGGATCTTCTGTACTATATTAGATATTCTATATAATTAGAATATTATCCGATAACCGAAAATCATTTCATATCGAAAATCCTCTAAATGATCATAAGAGATGGATCTTACACCTAGCTTGGATTCCATTAGTTCCGGAAGCAATTTCGAGATGCGTATTGAAGTAGACTCCGAAGTAAATGAACCCGAAGTGTCTCCACCGTTTAGCTATTTTTCTTTCTGGAGGAGATGGGGGTGGGTCCGAGACTTACTCACTCGATGGAGAAATGAAGAAGGCGAGCCCTACCACGAACCAAACTTACCTTCTAACATCAGAGAAAAAGATGTACTCACCGGTGAACCTATGCGCAACACTGTATTCACCCTTCTTGCTAAAGTTTCCCACCTCGAAGGTCGCATTACTGCAATCTCAGAAAATATCCAACCTCTACTTCTGAATACCAATTGAATGGGAATATTAGAAGAAGTTAGGGAACTTCAAATTGATAATCAAGATCTATCGAATCAGATGGGTGGATGGATAGAAATGATAGAGGGTAGGATAGAAACCCTGACAAGAATGGTGCGTGATCTACAAGCTATACTTACTACACCAACATCATCACCAACCTCAGCACCAACAACACTTGTAGCACCGACAGTAACAGTACCACCATCAGCAGCACCAGCAGCATAACCAGTACCAACAACAACAACATTATCACACACCTCGACCTCGCAATCTATACCTCAAGCATAATCATCGTTCTACGAATCGTTTTACATAAACTATCTTCATCCTTCATAGCGGTTATGTAATCTCTAATATTTTAGAGATTATGTACTCTGGTTCTACCCATAAATCTGATGAGTTTAATATCACATTGACTCATTAAATCCATGATTACGTCTGAAGAAAATATATATGTATATATGTTCTCATAAAGATTGTAATTAAAAGTGTTATTGTAAAAACTGTTAAAGGTGAAAATATTTTAACGGGTAGGTAATACCCGAGGAATACTTAGATTTCACATTAATAAGTTACACTGTACATTCGTCAAAGCTGATTCAACAGTCATTTATAATCCTACTTACAACCACCGATATACATATCCGTTCACCAAAGAATAACCATTTTCATTCAATTTCATATTTGGATTTTGACCTATCAGAATCCAACAAGTGGCATAATGAAGAAAATATTGGACAAAATAAAATTTGTTAGAAACAAACAAATTTAACTATGAGAGAAATTTTGTTAAGAATCCACGCTAACTATTCCTAGCTAATTGTTCCTAGCTAACTGATTACATTTTATTTATCGCAATTTAATTATCGCAATTTTATTTATCGTCATTTAATTTTTGTATTTATTTTATGCACTTTAAATATCGGAACACGTATACAAGGTTTTGACATATCATATCGACACATCTATATATATTATTTGGAATCACCATAGACACTCTATATGCAGTAATGATCGAGTTCTCTATACAGGGTTGAGGTTGATTCTACAATAATATATATACTTTGAGTTGTGATCGAGTCTAAGACGTATACGGGTTACGATACGTATTAATTAATTCGAATATTATATATTAAACTATATATGAATTATTAGACTGTTAACTGCGGACTATCGACTGTGGAATAATAATATTGGACAATTAAAATGAATTAAAATATTGATTATAACATATGAAACTAAACATTTCTTCAAGTTTGCCACTTAATTTCATTTTAAACTTCATTTGTATCTTGACGATTACAATCTGCGTTCAAACCTTTCATAATTCTTGAAAACACTTCAATCTAGAGGATGAACCAACCGCACTTCATCTATGGAAAGAAAGATTTATGCATATAGTTATGCACCTGAAAACACTCGGAACCTGTGTAAACGTTTAACACGTGTCTGTTCTAGCTCCTTTGGCATTTTTTATTACCGAAAATAACATTTCAATTCCTTTTCCAATTAGCAAATTTTGTCACAGCTCCATCAAGTCAACTTCGACTTTTCATTCGAAACAACCTTATTATAACCTTGATATATATGCGTGCTCTTTTATTGTTACCAGGGAACCTTTTATATTCCACCATATTTCCAGCAGACGTACCAGCAACCTCGTTGCTTCTTGGCTTAAATCTCTCTGATAGATCACTATATTTATTCATTAAAACCCTATCATATACTCATCCGCATCTTGTAACGAGAACTGTCATACCAATTACTGGGAATCAGCAATCAGTTGTAACGACCCCGACAAATCGTCAAGTGACGGCGTCGTCTACGTAGGTCCCATTGCATGGTCATAAGTCTTTAAGACAAAGTTTGACCAAAATATGTCGCCTTCATTTCAAAATAAAGATTGTTCCCAAAGTTTGCAAGAATTGTTCAACCAAAAGTTAAGTTACAAGGTTATAAGTACAAAGGAAATCTAGGCGACACGGTTTAAAGTAAAGTCATAAGACGCTCCATGAAAAACATGTATACTCGACATCCAATGCAAGTATCAAATAATGAGCGGAAGCATGTATCACATATCGTGCAAGACCTGAGAAAAACATAGAAATCTGTCAACGAAAACGTTGGTGAAATCATAGGTTTAGTAAGTATTAAACGTTGTTTTTGAACCACAAGATTTTGTATTTCCATAACGTAGATTATCCAAATCATTTGCATTCCAAAAGTGTTGTTATACGCGAGCACTCAATTATCAAAACTTAACCAACGTTACCCCATCACACAGTGCTAGAACCCGCACTAAAACACAAAAATATATTTCATCCGCATAACGGTAGCGAACCGTCCGAATGAGGGTTTGTTAAACCCGTATGGCCACACAATATAAGTTCTCGCTTACACCCTGCAAGTGTAACTAATGATAATCGAATTGAGGCATTTGTTCTAACTCGCACGTGGAATGTTTGTTTTCACACTTGTGTTCAAAACATAAAAGTAAGTAGTACAAGATGTAGCAAAGTATATGTTTTCTCTGCCCACGATTTAAAAGTATAAAAGTTGTTGAAAAGGTGGGACTATGATCTCACCTTGAGCGCGAGAGTTAATAAAGTACTTCAACAAGTAGACGCGTGCAAAGACAAAGCTAGTCTTGACCTAAACATATAGGTTGTATCAATAACGGTAAACACAAACGGTCAAAGATGTTCAATTAGTCCTATGGCTCGTTACGACTCGATTATGTAGCATGTGAATCAATTAGTCAAGTTTCATGCACGATACAAGTAACTAAGCATGTTAGAACGATCGTATAATTGTTTGGTTAAGTTTGACTAAAAGTCAAACTTGGTCAAAGTCAAGGTCAACGGGGTCGGGTCGGGTATCCGACAATTTTCCCATGATGAGAAATCATTTATGAGCAGAATGGCCAAGTTTCATGTTAATCGGAGTTACGGTTAAGCGGGAAACATTTTGTGAAAGGAAAAAATAAAAACAAAAATGAGCTGGGCATATGCGCGGCGCGCAATGGGTTGCGCGGCGCGCACCCAAGTGTAAATCCTGGTCAGAACTTAACCACGAAGGCAAACATCTGGGATTTCTAATTCTGCGCGGTGCGCGGGTATATGCGCGGCGCGCAATACCTGGGAAACATGCAGTTTGCAGAAAAATGGTCCAAGTCACGAACCAAAACATTTTCCAACCCAACTCTTGACCCGCAAACACTTATAATGCCTATCATATATCGTCGAAAAGGTATTTTGACGAGGAATACAACTAACTACCTTTCACAAGCAAAATCATCAATTACAATAATCGAAAACTCGTCAATTGATCAAGAAAGGTTTATTTTCAAAGTTTCAAGTTCGTAAAACGTATTTTATGATTCGGGAATCCAATTTACACATACGATATGCCGTTTCGAAGGTAATTAAGAATACATTGCATCTAAACACTTACTAACAACATTAACAAGCATTCAACGCATCAAAAGTTCATTTCAAAGTCTAACAAACCCAAACCAAAATTCACAAAAATCAATAATCGGGTTTTTGAAGTTTTCTTAATCAACCTACGCATCAAAACGAAGCTAGTGATACTAGTAACACAATTAAAACATGAACTTGAACAATCAAACAACATTTAATCTTCCAAAATGCAAGATTAAGCAAACCCATTTCAAATGTTCAAACTAGTTACTCAAAACAACAAATCGAGCAAGTAAATCATATATTCATGCTAGACACGAGCCATAGACACTAACTAACACCATTTCAAATCAAAAACACGAATTTAGAGAAATCTAGAGTTTTAGAAATGTTACCCAAACGAGATGAAGTTGGTATCAAATTGTAGAGGATGAAGAGAGGATTCCAAATATGTAATTTGTTTTGTTGTAAGCCTCCTAGATCGAATTTAGATGATGAATGATTGAATTGGGTGTTTGTGTGTGTGTTCTTGCTAGAGAGAAAGAGAGAGAGATGGAGGTGATTGAATGGTGGTGATTGGGGTGGACTAGTTGACCTAGTCAACTAGTTTGCCCCGTGTCAATTTTAGTCCCTCGAGTTTAGAAGCGGGTGCGGGATTTAACCGATCGAATATTTTAAATTTCACGGGAGTACGGGAGATATTAAAATCCGATAACGAGAATATTTAAAATGTTACTTAACAAAGGATACGAATCTAGATACGAAGGGTATTATTTAAAAAGAAAAAGACGGGCGTTAAAATAATTTAACGGAAAAATGCGGGATGTTACATTATCCACACCTCAAAAGAAATTTCGTCCCGAAATTTAGTTGGAAGTAATAATCGATGCCTCTCACTCGAGACCGGAGATGTCAATGCTATGAATAAGTGAAGGTACGTCCTTGAGTGTTCTCATGAATTTGGATTTTTTTTTTTTTTTTCACGATCCCCGGTTTCAACTGGTTTTCCTATGAAGAGAAGTTTGTCATCAATAGCTGGTGCATCTAGGAGGATTGCAAGTTCCTGTTCCGCAGGACACGTTTCTAAGTTTGTTACACGAAATGTAAGGTAAACGGAAACTTAATTGAGTCGGCAGTTCTAAATGGTAGGAAGCGGCTCCAATACGCCCCAAGGTTTCAAAAGGTTCAATATTGCGGATATAACCTTCCTCGATTTCCCGAAATGAATTACACCTTTCCAAAGTGCGGTTTCTCAATACTACGCGGTCACACACTGGGCTTGGTGGGGTTTTCATCTAAGTTCGGCATAACTCTTCTGGCGACAATGGGTTGTCTCGAGCCCTTCTCGGACTTGAACGATCTCAATTGTTGTTTCTTGATGGAGTTCAGATTTCGGTGGTTGATGCTTTGGTTAAATGAACAGGGGTATGACATTAGCGGTCATATAGGGTTTCGGAAAGTGCTGCGTTAATATACGAGTGATAGCTGTCGTTGTAAGAGGAACTACTGAAGGTGACAATACCAGTCTGTAACATGTCTTTCCAAGATTGAATCGTACGTTTGCTCGATTCGTCGGTTGTGGGAGATACGCGGTACCTGTGTCTAAGCGGGTTCCCAAGGTTTCTTGTAACACTAGAAGTGAAACGAGTATTTCGATACAGGATAAATGACGAAGATACACCGTGTTGGTGTAGAATCTCTTAAGATATGTTTGAACAAGTCAGTTAGGGTTCGAAAAATGTTCGTTAGGACTATTCACCCTCGTGGCGAATACTAATGTAATATGAGGAATTTCTCTATCCATGGAGGAATGTTACAAGGAGTTTCTTTAAACGGAAATGCGAGCGATAAAGATAGAAGTGAAATGAGGACTTAGAATAGGATGAGCTTGCATCTCGAGGTTGCCATAATGCGCCTCTAGTTGTCGAAAATTGAAGTCTGGAAGAGAAACAAGATAGTACACGTAATTGTATAGTTCGGGGTTGAATAATAGTTGGCCGATTATCAGAAACACAAGGACGTTAAGTCAAAGAAGAGTGAAGTATCGTTGGATTGTGTGTTATCTTAAATTCCAGTAATATCAGACGGTAACGGTGAAATAACATAGGTATGTAGTGTGGTACGGGATGACGAGAAAGTTGATCGGATCCACAATTTAGTATTCGAATCCTTCGCGCAAAATAACGAATTTTAGTTACGTTGATTTTGAGTCGAGAGAGTATGCCTTTCGGCGTTCAAGTAGAAATATTTCCATGTTTGAGTTCCATCTAGTGCTATACGAATTTAGCTAGGAAGGTTGGTGTGAAGAATCACGCTCAAGGTTCGAACACGGAGAGGTTTAAAGTTTTCCCTTAGTGAGTTAACGAGTTTAAAAGTCGTGTGACACGAGAAAAGTCAGAAATGAATCTTCGGTAACAACCGGTGAGATCTAAGATTTTTACGAATACAAGTCTGAGTTGGGAGAGTTTCCTGATTACATGTGGCTTGAGTTCGAGATTGATTGTAACGACCTGACCATAAACATCATGGTCTAGAAAATTGGACTTCGTTCAACAGAAATTCTCACTCAGAGACTTTGGTATAGAGTTGCTCTTTTCTCAAAAGTTCGAGCGTAAGATGGTGATGTTGTTCGTTTTCCTTCTTTACTTAAATAAGTTAAGATGTCATCTATAAATACGATAACAGATTTGTCTAGATAAGTTGCATACGTGGTTTAGGAGGTTGATGAATACGGACGGAGTCCTAAATAAATCAAACGGTACTAAGAGAGATTTACAACTAACGTTGCGAGTTCGGAATTGGCTTAGGAGACATCGTCTCCCTTAACCCCCAATTGATGATAACCAGAACGGAGGTCGATTTGGAATACACGGGATCCACGCAAATAATCATGAGGTAATGGATACGAGGAAGAGAGTATTGGTTTCCAACCGAAAGTTACTTAGTTCACAATAATCTATACATAAATGTAGGGCAACAATTTCTCCTTAATGAATAGGTTTTGAGTTCCTTAGTTCTATAGGTGTCGAGTCCAATTTCTTAACGCATATCCTCCGATAAAATTTATAGGCACACAATATATACAGTCGGTCACTTAAATCGTCTAAGTAGTATCTGGGGGAAAGAGGTGGAATCTAAAGAGCACGAGTCAAATCCTTGGTTATAAAACGTCTAACGGTACTCGAATCGAATAAGTATGAAATATACGGTTTGTTGTGAAGAAACGTACCCGTGACTAGTCCATCATCGTCTCGGGCATCCTAGGTGTCGATGTTGTAAGTTCAACGGCGCGCGTTGGTTTTTGCTTTATTCTTTGGGCATTCATTTCTAAAATGACCCGATTGGCCACATTTGTAGCAAATACTCGGCTTTGGTGCGTCGGGCCCCTTTTGAGTGACGGGGGCAGTACTTCCACAATACTTGGCAATATGACCACTACCTTGGCACTGATGGCAAATTAGCTTGCCACATTCACCAAAATGATGCTTGTGGCATTTGTTGCAAAAAGGTCGTGTCCCGGCATAACTTTTCTTGCCGACGGGGGTGAGAGGTTCCTTGGAAAAGTTGTTGTTGTAGTTACTCGATTGGGGGGCTTCCCATTTTCTTTTGTTGTTACCCGACTCATCCTCGGCTTTAGGTGCCGGCACTTCAATCTCGTCTACCGTTTCGATCAATTGACGGGCCATATTCAGGGCCTCTTGGTGATTACTGGGTTTGGATGACATTACTCCTTGTTTGATGCTCTTGGGAAGACCAACCATGTAAAGTTCAACCCTTAGAGGTTCGGGGGTCACGAGGTTTGGGCACATCAAGGATAGCTCAGAAAATCGTTGATTATATGCCTTTAGGTCATTCCCGACCGCTTTTAAAGTTCTTAGTTCGTGTTCGAGCTTACGGGTCTCTTCGCGCGGGAAGTATTCGGTGATCATCTTTTTCTTTAAGTCGGCCCATGAGAGTGTGTGGGCTTCATCGATACCCACCGACAGCACATACGTATTCCACCATGTGAGGGCGATACCGGCAAAAGTGTGGGTGGAATATTTGACTTTGTCTTGGTCCCGACAACCGCTTATGCTAAAAACGGCTTCTGTTTGCTCAAACCATAGGGTGAGCACAACCGGTCCTCCGGTCCCATCGAAGGTGTGAGGTTTGCACCCCATGAAAGTTTTGTAGGAGCAACCCTCGTTTGAATTACCGGCTCCATGGTTGTTGTGGTTGTGGTTGTTATTGATGTCGGAGGAGATACTAGCCATAGCCGCACCTATGGCGGTGGCTATCATGCGTTGAAAAGCTTGTTCGGAAGTTTCATTACGTGGTCCGCGACGGGGAGGCATTGTTCCTTCAAGACACAAGAATATCGTTGATTAGTATTCTCAATAATACTAATCATGATAGGGAATGATGATGTAGAGAAACTTTTCCTTGACTCGCCTTAAATTCTTTATGTCATAATGTCGGAATGTACATATGAATCACCGTAATATAATCCCGAAAATTATATTACCCTGATTCTCATGTGCATTTAACATTACCTCATAAAGTCAAGGTGGCGCGTCAACAAAATTTATCAACGTAAGATCAAGATCGAATACGAGTTAGATATGATTGAAGAGTTCGAGTATAAATGCACAATTAGTCAAGTAATTCCTACTTCAGTCTATATGCCGGTTGTAGTCTAGATTCACCTATGTACCCTATGACTCGGGGTGGACACAAATGAACTCTAAATCCCTACAACCAAGGCTCTGATACCACTTGTAACGACCCCGACAAATCGTCAAGTGACGGCGTCGTCTACGTAGGTCCCATTGCATGGTCATAAGTCTTTAAGACAAAGTTTGACCAAAATATGTCGCCTTCATTTCAAAATAAAGATTGTTCCCAAAGTTTACAAAAATTGTTCAACCAAAAGTTAAGTTACAAGGTTATAAGTACAAAGGAAATCTAGGCGACACGGTTTAAAGTAAAGTCATAAGACGCTCCATGAAAAACATGTATACTCGACATCCAATGCAAGTATCAAATAATGAGCGGAAGCATGTATCACATATCGTGCAAGACCTGAGAAAAACATAGAAATCTGTCAACGAAAACGTTGGTGAAATCATAGGTTTAGTAAGTATTAAACGTTGTTTTTGAACCACAAGATTTTGTATTTCCATAACGTAGATTATCCAAATCATTTGCATTCCAAAAGTGTTGTTATACGCGAGAACTCAATTATCAAAACTTAACCAACGTTACCCCATCACACAGTGCTAGAACCCGCACTAAAACACAAAAATATATTTCATCCGCATAACGGTAGCGAACCGTCCGAATGAGGGTTTGTTAAACCCGTATGGCCACACAATATAAGTTCTCGCTTACACCCTGCAAGTGTAACTAATGATAATCGAATTGAGGCATTTGTTCTAACTCGCACGTGGAATGTTTGTTTTCACACTTGTGTTCAAAACATAAAAGTAAGTAGTACAAGATGTAGCAAAGTATATGTTTTCTCTGCCCACGATTTAAAAGTATAAAAGTTGTTGAAAAGGTGGGACTATGATCTCACCTTGAGCGCGAGAGTTAATAAAGTACTTCAACAAGTAGACGCGTGCAAAGACAAAGCTAGTCTTGACCTAAACATATAGGTTGTATCAATAACGGTAAACACAAACGGTCAAAGATGTTCAATTAGTCCTATGGCTCGTTACGACTCGATTATGTAGCATGTGAATCAATTAGTCAAGTTTCATGCACGATACAAGTAACTAAGCATGTTAGAACGATCGTATAATTGTTTGGTTAAGTTTGACTAAAAGTCAAACTTGGTCAAAGTCAAGGTCAACGGGGTCGGGTCGGGTATCCGACAATTTTCCCATGATGAGAAATCATTTATGAGCAGAATGGCCAAGTTTCATGTTAATCGGAGTTACGGTTAAGCGGGAAACATTTTGTGAAAGGAAAAAATAAAAACAAAAATGAGCTGGGCATATGCGCGGCGCGCAATGGGTTGCGCGGCGCGCACCCAAGTGTAAATCCTGGTCAGAACTTAACCACGAAGGCAAACATCTGGGATTTCTAATTCTACGCGGCGCGCGGGTATATGCGCGGCGCGCAATACCTGGGAAACATGCAGTTTGCAGAAAAATGGTCCAAGTCACGAACCAAAACATTTTCCAACCCAACTCTTGACCCGCAAACACTTATAATGCCTATCATATATCGTCGAAAAGGTATTTTGATGAGGAATACAACTAACTACCTTTCACAAGCAAAAACATCAATTACAATAATCGAAAACTCGTCAATTGATCAAGAAAGGTTTATTTTCAAAGTTTCAAGTTCGTAAAACGTATTTTATGATTCGGGAATCCAATTTACACATACGATATGCCGTTTCGAAGGTAATTAAGCATACATTGCATCTAAACACTTACTAACAACATTAACAAGCATTCAACGCATCAAAAGTTCATTTCAAAGTCTAACAAACCCTAACCAAAATTCACAAAAATCAATAATCGGGTTTTTGAAGTTTTCTTAATCAACCTACGCATCAAAACGAAGCTAGTGATACTAGTAACACAATTAAAACATGAACTTGAACAATCAAACAACATTTAATCTTCCAAAATGCAAGATTAAGCAAACCCATTTCAAATGTTCAAACTAGTTACTCAAAACAACAAATCGAGCAAGTAAATCATATATTCATGCTAGACACGAGCCATAGACACTAACTAACACCATTTCAAATCAAAAACACGAATTTAGAGAAATCTAGAGTTTTAGAAATGTTACCCAAACGAGATGAAGTTGGTATCAAATTGTAGAGGATGAAGAGAGGATTCCAAATATGTAATTTGTTTTGTTGTAAGCCTCCTAGATCGAATTTAGATGATGAATGATTGAATTGGGTGTTTGTGTGTGTGTTCTTGCTAGAGAGAAAGAGAGAGAGATGGAGGTGATTGAATGGTGGTGATTGGGGTGGACTAGTTGACCTAGTCAACTAGTTTGCCCCGTGTCAATTTTAGTCCCTCGAGTTTAGAAGCGGGTGCGGGATTTAACCGATCGAATATTTTAAATTTCACGGGAGTACGGGAGATATTAAAATCCGATAACGAGAATATTTAAAATGTTACTTAACAAAGGATACGAATCTAGATACGAAGGGTATTATTTAAAAAGAAAAAGACGGGCGTTAAAATAATTTAACGGAAAAATGCGGGATGTTACATCAGTACTTTGAAAACTCACAGCATATCTACATCAACAGTTATATGTATAACATTTATCTCTTAGAATTATGATCTTTCATCATGAAATTATGAAAAGCACTCAGTCTACGAATCAATACATTGAACTTTGAAAAAAAAGCTGAATGAAGCAGCAGAAACCGTAGACAACCGTAAACGACCTTAATCATCAGAAGTTGATGATAAAAATAGTATGTTGGAAAAGCTCAGAAAAGTTGGAACTGAAAAATGGATTGAGCTAACCACGAAGGAGACCAATGACAAATACAAGAACCATACCCTATATTCAAAGAATCCAGGTAATTCTGGATCCAATGAAACCTACAACATATATCTTGCTCCGTACTAATGTTAAAATCTTGCGGAAAATCTTTCTTCATCAACCATCGATATTATAAATTCCAAAATATCATCGTATCTTTCATTATAAATATCCTCCATATTTCTAAAGATATTTTTATAACTATTCTTATCTGAAATCATTAATTTCTTCGTGCTATCAGTGTTACATCATATAGAAACTGTTAGTTTCTATATTATGTAAACTTTCGAGCTTAAAATATGAATGTTATTGATGTAATGTTGGAAACTGATGCACGAGATAGTATAATATAATGACACTTGATCAACGTAATTATATTACAGTAAGTCATGCTGAGTTTCTAATGGGACATGATGATTCACAGATCATAACTTCATCACGTGCCATGTTACATAACTCTATCATTCTGCTTAACTTCTGAACATATCAAGAAAGTATATTCTTGATAGTTCTATTCTCAGTGATTCTGGTAATTTGACAAATCAAATCGTGCTAATACATTCTTTCTTATTTAGAACATGATGTTTATCCAAAATTCCATACTTACGAATTCTGGACCGTTACTCGCTTTACTAGAGGTCGGGAGGATAATAAAAGGGCAAAGAACTCCAAAATATAAGAGAAAATATAAAGCCCAATAACAACACGGAAGTTACAAACCGTGGGTATTAATACGAATAGCAATATAAAGACACGGTATAATTAAGAATAGTATCACCCCAAAGCAATAGTAGAAGTAAACAGATTTTTCTGATGGAAGATTGGAAAGAAGGAGGGCAGAAATGATAATTAGCAAAATATCAGGGATTAGAAATGGATGAAACATATTGATGAATGTTTTAAAATTTGAATTGAAGGAGGAAGAATAGAAAGTGGGAGATGTAGAAATAAGGAATCGAAGGGAGTAGATTTATAGTGAAATATCAGACGGAGTAATCGAGGCAGATCACCGTATTTAATTATAGAGATCTTAATTTCCTTATTCGCCGAAGAATCAAATCTTTTAGATTTTGAAGATTATCTTTAAATCCCTTGAATTCCGGAATTCAACCCTGGTTATGTCAAAAGCTAGGACGAATCTCTATTTCTTCATTTCATTCTTTCGTGATAGCTTCACTCGTACGCTTCGAATAATCGAATTATTTTATCCAGGTTACACCCTGTGATAAAATTCTATTGATCAACTCATATTCGTCATGAAAACATTTCTATTGTTAGCCATGACCACCTCACTCAAATTTCGGGACGAAATTTCTTTAACGGGTAGGTACTGTGACGACCCGGAGATTTTCGACCAAATTTAAACTTAATCTTTATATGTTTTCGACACGATAAGCAAAGTCTGTAATCTTGAGTCTCAAAAATTTTGAACTATTATGATGTATGCAATTACTCTCGACTATTCCCGACGATTCACGAACCACTATCTGTAAATAAATACATATATATTTAAATATATAAATATATATAATACTTTGAAATAAAATATAGTTTGATTTAATATATGATATAAGAGATAATAAAATTTATTAAATAAAATAAATCTATATATATACATAAAAAGTATATTAAATATATTTTGTGATTTCGAAAGTTATTTAGTAACAACGGTAAAGCACAATTGTCATATTGATTGATAATAAACGAATTAAAAAGGAACTTATATTATTTTTAAAATAAACGGTGATCCGAAGATGAGTTTAATAAATTTTAGGATTATTAAAAATGTATTTAGGAACTATTTGTTAAGTTTTAACACTTTTTATATTTTACCCATAAATGAGAGGGACAGATGATGTAATTTTTATTTAACCAATTAAGGATCGAATTTTATACTATAATAACTAAAATAAATAAATAAGGTTAATTTCAAATTTTGGGATTTTTTTCTGAACACTTTTATCTGCCACTGGTTTCGCACGATACACAATCCGTGAAAACTGTCACCAATAAACTTACAAAATATCGATGGCTAACTGTTTAAATATTGAAATTATGGGACTCACTGTGTTTGTTGCTTTTGCTTTCCATTCACTAGCTTTTTAAAATACATATATAAAACCTCCCCATTTGTTGTTAAGTGATTGAAACTTACTAATAATTCTTCATTCATTGCTGTACACAAAGAAAAGAAAGAAAGAGTATGGCAAGTTGTGTCCTAGTCTCTTATAATAAAGATAAATATATGTATACGTATATACCCGAATCCATTTTTGCTCTCTATTGCATATTCATAAAACCAACCACTCTTCTAGGATTCTATATTGCTGTAATTTTTTTTTAATTTTAAATTATTATTGTATTACTATTATTGTAATTTAAGTAACAGAGATATTTTATGTATCTTATATCTATATATATGCAAGAGATAGGCTTGATCAAACCACCTTCACTACCACACCATCGGCCACCCTTCATCACCACCCATGACAACCGCCTGTCTCCACCACCTTCTCCGGCCACCCTACCTTCTCTCTTCCAACGGTTTCTTTTACCACCATCACCATAAACAACCACTTCACCGTTGACCACCCTCTTCAAACCCACAAGCATCAACCATCAATTAAACCATCTTCAAAAGCGTGTTGCTCGATTTTCTCTCTGATAAATAGAAAGTGATCGCCCAAACCACCACCGTAACCACTATCTCAATCTCTCTCTCTCTCTCTTCCCTCTCTCCTCGAAAATTTGAAAGGATGATGAACAGTGATGGGTCTACTATAAGGATAACTCTGTGATGTCATAACGATGATTACGATTAATAGTTATGAAGAAGATGATGATACGAATGATACATGTTGTCGTTGATGATACGAATGATACATGAAGTCGGTGATGAAGATAATGACCCGTTGATGATGATGATGCCGTAGCCTGATCATGATGATGGTTTAACAATTATAAAAAAATATTGCAATAATGATGAAGCTTTGATGACTGCTGAACGACCAACCATATCTGTGAGTATTGTTTGTGTCTTCTACCATAAACCAGGATCCATTAAGTGTTAAGATAATGGGCTTTTAGATCCAATAAATCAAATAGGTGAGTTAATTTAGTGGACTAATAAATTTGGGCTTCAAATATATTAATCTTTTGGGCCGCTATTATTCGGGTATCTATATGGACCGAAACCCATCACACACATATCTCACGATTTAGATGTCGATAGATTTGATTATGAGCATGATTATGATAATCGGTTGTGAGATGACGATGATGAAGTTAGAATTATGGATTATGATTATATTGATGATGGTGAGTTGACTTGAAGATGAGGGAGGATGATGACACGATGATGATGTTAACAAAAATGCATGATCGATGATATGAATTTGATGATGTTTTGATAATGATCGAGATGATGAAGATGAACGATACCTTAAGATGATGATAATGGTAACAAAGAGGTTGGTGTTACCTTTGATCGAGTCATAGAAGGGATGAAGAACAGTCACGAACTGGATATATAGGTTTAAGTTGTATATTAAATCAGAAAAATTGGATGGCTTAGCTGGTTAGGAGGGTGGGTGTTTACCGAGAGGTCGGGAGTTCGAACCATGTCAAAGGCAGTTATGTTTTTTTTTGGATACTTTTCATATGTGAGGTAGTATTTTTATTATTACTCTTATTATTATCATTACTATTACTAGTATTATTATTATTATTATTATTATTAATAAAATTGTCATTTTTAAAATTATTATTTTTAACAAAAGTATTTTTATTAAAATTATTTTTTTATAATTATAAGTATTATCATATTTATTATCATTATCATTATTATTTTAACATTAACATTATTTTTTACATTATTATTATTATCATTAGAAGCATCATTAAACTTATCATACTTTTTAAAAGTATTGTATTATTAAAAATTATCATTCTTTTAAAAAAAATTAGTACTTTTATTAAAAATTATTATTATTATCATTATTAGTAGTATCATTATTTTTACTATTATAAGTATTATCATTTTTATTATTATTATTTTATGTTATCATAACAAATAAACATCTCTAAGAATATATATATATTATATTATAAGATATTAATATAGATATGTATGAAAACATTTATACATTGTAGTATATAATATATAAAATAAATATATTCAAATCAATAAGTAACATAACTTAAAAATTTAGTTGTTCGATTATAAGTATAAGTGTTAATATATATAAATGATATAGGTTCGTGAATCCAAGACCAACCCTGCATTGTTTAATGTCGTCATATGTATTTTTACTACAAAATGCATTAGGTGAGTTTCATTAATCCCTTTTTAAATGGTTTCGCAATATATATTTTGGGACTGAGAATACATGCGCTGCTTTTAAAACTGTTTTACGAAATAGACACAAGTACTTAAAACTACATTCTATGGCTGGATTATTAAACCGAATATGCCCCTTTTTATTAAGTCTGGTAATCTAAGAATTAGGGAACAGATACCCTAATTGATGCGAACTCTAAAGATAGATCTATCGGGCCCAACAAGCCCCGTCCAAAGTACCGGATGCTTTAGTACATTGAAATTTATATCATCTCCGAAGGAGGATCCCAGAATGATGGGGATATTCTTATATGCATATTGTGATTGTCGGTTACCAGGTGTTCAATCCATATGAATGATTTTTGTCTCTATGCATGGGACGTATGTTTATGAGATATGAAAAATATGAAATCTTGTGGTCTATTAAAATATTGAAATGATTGTTATGATAAACTAATGAACTCACCAACCTTTTGGTTGACACTTTAAAGCATGTTTATTCTCAGGTATGAAAGAAATCTTCCGCTGTGCATTTTCTCATATTTGAGACAATTCTTGGAGTCATTCATGACATATTTCAAAAGACGTTGCATTCGAGTCGTCGAGTTCATCAAGATTATTATTAAGTCATTTATAGTTGGATGTATTATGAAATAGTATGCATGTCGTCAACTTTCAATGAAATGAAAGTTTGTCTTTTAAAAACGAACGCAATGTTTGTAAAATGTATCATATAGAGGTCAAGTACCTCGCGATGTAATCAACTATTGTGATTCATTTGTAATCGATGTGGACTTAGTCTGGATGGATTAGGACGGGTCCGTTCACCATTGCGATGATCGACTCCAAATAATGTCTTTAAAATAAGCAAATGCACAGCGGAAGGTTTCTTTCATACCTGAGAATAAACATGCTTTCAAGTGTCAACCAAAAGGTTGGTGAGTTCATAGGTTTATCTTAAAACAATAATATTCATCATTTTGATAGACCACAAGATTCAAATATAGTACACCTATCTCGTGTACGAAACCATTTTCATAAATCTTAGTAACCGTACACATATCTCATGTACAAAAATATCATACACATAACCTGTGTATAAAATCATTCTCTCGATACATAACATTCACTTTTCATTCATTGCTTGGCTTTGTAACCGACCTTAACATATAATGCGCATAAATAATGTCCCCAAAAAACAGAACATCTCGTCTGTATAATATATAAACCTCGAAGTACTAAACACCACACCTACTAGCTCTTCCGTCTAGTGAACATTCTGGGTGGGGGTGTTAAACCCGGTAGCCACCTTTAGGATTCGCGTGAATTAGGGCCATACCCGATTCTAATTCTTAGGTTACCAAGCAATAATAATTAGGGAAAAATATATTCACAGCAATTAGTGGCAATTATCACGTCCAACTAATTCAATAATAATCCACAGAACTGCTGTCTGCATAATAATTCATTCGAGGAATGTTTTGCTTGTGTCTATCTCGCCAAACATTTATAAAAGTATTTCATGTATTCACAGTTCAAAATATATTTCAAAAGCATTTAATAAAGCAGTTATAAAAACAACGCATGTATTCTCAGTCCCAAAAATGTAAAGAGTAAAAGGGAATCAAATGAACTCACAATACGATATTTTGTAGTAAAAATATGCATATGACGGCACTGAGCAAGTGCAGGGTTGGCCTCGGATTCACGAACCTATATCATTTATATATATATATATATATATATATATATATATATATATATATATATATATATATATATATATATATATATATATATATATATATATATATATATATATTAACACATATAATTGTAATCGAATAATTTCTATTAATTATATAGTATTTATATATTTATTGTTGTAGTTATATAAAATTTATACTAAATCCCAATTAAAATATATATATTTTCTTTATATGTTATATCTAAAATTATAAGTTATATATTTATTTTGTATATTTGAAATAATTAATATTTATACATATAGTTATAACAAGCTTGTCTTAATTTTTTTTTTTTTTACATGTTGAAGCAATTATGCGAGCTAGTGTGTTACCAATTAATTCAACAGGCACATAATCCATACTTCAAAACAGACATATATTAGATGAATATGTGTAATGCTACCGTTCAACATATCAATACACATCTATTTGTTTTACTTTCAATTCTCAAACTGTCGATATCATAAATTCATGGGGCATAAAATTTTACACAAGGATCATAAAAAATTATAACTACTTTATACTCGAAAGTTTAACGTCATCTTACTGCTCATTTTTGGATAGTAACTCTTTTTACATATTTCTAGTTTATATTTATTTTTATCGTTTAGATCTTGTGACACTTAGAACACGTGTGACAAACGTATACTGTTGTAAATAATTTCATAAAGTAATCACATCAAACTTTAAATAATAATGAGATAGCTTATTTGAAAAGTTAAAGGGATCTAGTCTTGAGAATGCCACATCCAGTTTGACCCACAAAAATACATCAAGGCTTATTATTATTATTATAAAGATACTCACATATGATGATGAAGACATGCCCACATCATTCGGTTGGTCTCTGGTCCAACACAGAAATATCCTCGTACCGTTTCCAATATTGTTCTTTTCCCAAAGTTTATGAACTCTGAAATCTACTGCCCGTTCACCGAGGAGAGCACCAGTGATTGATTTTGTCGAACAGGAATGAAGAGAGAGAGAGGTAGAGAGAGTGTGAGTGATTTTGGTCATGGTGAGGGTGACTTGATAGTAATTAAATGGGTGGTTATGGATTCGGTTTCAACAGAAATAAGAAAGAGAGATTGATAGAGAGAGAGAGAGAGAGAGAGAGGATAGAGGTGAAGATGGGTGGTTCATGGTGGTTCGTTGGTGGTGGTTGAGTGAGACGATTATGATGATGTCTCATGAACCAAATAGTAATCAGAAACGATGGTGCCACAGAAACATTGTTTGTGTGGTCATGTGTTGATGTTGTCGACGGTTTCGTTGTGCTAGAGGTTTTCAAAGTGGTGATTGGCGAAAGCTATGATGGTCTGTGATGGTAGCAGCGGCGAAAGTGGTGATGTGGTTGATTTGGTTAGACAACAGAAGAGAAGAAAATACAACAGTTTTATGATGATGCTCGTGTTTGGGTTTAGATTGATCGGAAAAAAAAATATGGAAAAGCAAAGGTGGTTTCGGGTTGTGATGGTGGAAGAAGGAGGTGAGTGGTTGTAATAGAAGGTGAGAGAGGTGAGGGTTAAAGAGATGAAGTGGGTGATATATATAATCATATGGAGTACGTGTAATATATATCTATATAGAGTTTTAGATTATTTTTTTTTAAAAGTCAAAAATAGTAATCCAGAATATGAATAAATATCTCGTTTTCTACAGTAATCTAGTTGATTGATGATTTGTGGGTATTGCCTGTAACTATCCATCTATATATATAATATGTATTGATTGATGTAGGATAAAGTCATAGAATATTAAACAGTTAACTTACACGTTAAAATTTAATAGTCGCCATCAACTTGTACCGACAGTTTTTAAAGCGAGGATATATCGAGCTCCGTTGATAATCAGTAGCGGATAAAAGTACACAGAAAAATCCCAAAATTTTAAATTAAATATATTTATTTATTTTGGTCATTATGGTATAAAATTCGATCATTAATTTATTAAATAAAAATTACATCAACTGTCGCTCTCATTTATGAGTAAAATATAAAAAGTGTCAAAATTAAATAATTAGATCCTAAATATACTATTAATAAGCCTATAACTTATATAACTCATTTTCGGATCACCTTTTTTTTTAAAATCATATAAGTTCGTTTTTAACTTGATTAACAACCATCAAGATGGTAAACGAGTGCTACGAGCGTTTCTTAAATAAATTT
This sequence comes from Rutidosis leptorrhynchoides, assembly GCF_046630445.1. Classification (NCBI taxonomy): domain Eukaryota; kingdom Viridiplantae; phylum Streptophyta; class Magnoliopsida; order Asterales; family Asteraceae; genus Rutidosis; species Rutidosis leptorrhynchoides. The sequence continues at coordinate 271,481,489 of NC_092334.1, forward strand.
CAAATTATATATATTCAATGTACTTTATAGTAATGTTATGTATTATTTTATTTACACAAATAAACTAACTCATATAAGGTTCTATTTCAAATTAATATATATATATATATATATATATATATATATATATATATATATATATATATATATATATATATATATATATATATATATATATATATATATATATATATATTTACAGATAGTGGTTCGTGAATCGTCGAAAATAGTCGAAGGTCAAATAGATATCTGAAACAGTTCAAAATTTTTGAGATTTAGTTTAACAGACTTTGCTTATCGTGTCGAAATCATATAAAGATTAAGTTTAAATTTGGTCGGAATTTCCCGGGTCGTCACAGTACCTACCCGTTAAAGAAATTTCGTCCCGAAATTTTATTCGGATGGTCATGGCTGACAATAAGTATGTTTTCATGACGCATACGAGCTAGAAATTAAAGTTTTATCATTATTGAGTAATTTGGATAAAACAATTCGATTACGCGAGAGTGAAGTTTTCACAAAAGAATGAAATGATTAAATGCAGGTTCGTCTTAATCGGTGACGTAGTCACGTTTGATCTCCTGAATTCAAAGGAAAAAAATATAACTATCAAGATAATATGTTCTTGATATGTTTAGAGGTTAGATAGAATGTAAGAGTCGTGTAACATGACACATGATGACGTTATGGTCTGTGAATCATCACGTTCCATTAAAAACTCAGCATGACTTACTGTAATATAATCACGTTGATCAAGTGTCATTATATTATACTAACTCATGCATCAATTTCCAACACTACTTCAAAATCATTCATAATTCAAACTCGAATTTTTAAAGAAATTTAGAAACTAAAGTAGTTTCCTTTATGATGTAATATAGATAGCACGAAAAGATAAATAATTTCGGACGAGAATATTTATGAAAATATCTTCAGAAATATCGAAGATATTTATAATGAAAGATACGATAATACTTTAGAATTTTAGAATCAAATTGTGATGAAGAAATTCATTCATGATGATTTAGAGTGATTAAGGAGCAAAGTATTCGCTAAAGATTTCATCAGAAACAGAATCATCAGGATTCTTTATATACAAGTTTAGTCCTTGTGATTTGTTCAGAGTTTCAGAATGAGATATTATAATTCTAAGAGATAAATGTTATATGTATATATAACTTTTGATGTAGAAACGCTGCGAGATTCAAAATAATGATTGCTGATTTCTCGATAATTGGTATGGCAATTCTTGTTACAAGATGCCGATGAGTTCATGATAAGACTTCAATAGATAAATATAGTGTTTTGTCGCAGAGATTTAAGCCAAAGAGTAACAAGGTTGCTGGTACGTCTGCTTGTAATATGGTAGAATATAAAAGTTCTCCGGTAACAATAAGAGAGCACACATATATATCAAGGTTATAATAAGGTTGTTTGGAACGAAAAAATCGAAGTTGGCTTGTTGGAGCTGTGACAAAATTGGCTAATTTGGAAAGAGATTGCAAAGTTATTTTCGATAATAATAACGCTAAAGGAATTAGCACAGCTACGCGTTAAACATTTACTCAGTTTTTGAGAGTTTTCATGTGCATAACTATATGCATCGATCTTTTCTTCCGTGGATGTAGTGCGGTTGGTTCATCCTCTCGATTGAAGTGTTTCAAGAATTATGAAAGGTTTGAACGCAGATTGTAATCGTCAAGATACAAATGAGGTTTAAGATGGGATCAAGTGGCAAACTTGAAGAAATGTTTAGTTTCATATGTTATATTCAATATTTTAATTCATTTTAATTGTCCAATATTATTAGTCCACAGTCGATAGTCCACAGTTACAGTTCAATAAGTTTAATATATAATATTCGAATTAATTAATATGTATCATGACCCGTGTACATGTCTCAGACTCGATCACAACTCAAAGTATATATATTATTGTAGAATCAACATCAACCCTGTATAGCTAACTCGATCATTACTGCATATAGAGTGTCTATGGTTATTCCAAATAATATATATAGATGCGTCGATATGATATGTCAAAACCTTGTATACGTGTCCCGATATTTAAAGTGCGTAACAGAAATTAAATGACGATAAATAAAATTGCGAGAAAATAAATTGCGATAATTAAATTACGATAAATAAAATGTAATCAGTTAGCTAGGAACAGTTAGCTAGGAACAGTTAGCGTGGATTCTTAACAAAAATTTTCTTAGTTAATTTGTGTGTTTCTAACAAATTTTATTTTGTCCAATGTTTTCTTCATTATGCCACTTGTTGGATTCTGGTAAATCAAAATCCAAATATAAAATTGAATGAAAATGGTTACTCTACGGTGAACGGATACGTATATCGATGGTTGTAAGTAGGATAGTAATTGATTGTTGAATCAGATTCGAAGAATGTACAGTGTAACTTATTAATGTGAAATCTAAATAGTCCTCGGGTATTACCTACCCGTTAAAATATTTTCACCGTTAACAGTTTGTACAAAAGAATTCTTAATTACAATCTTTATGAAAACATATATACATATATATTTTCTTCAGATGTAATCATGGATTTAATGAGTCAATAAGATATTAATCTTATTTGATTTACCGTTTGAACTAGAATATATAACTCCTAAAACATTAGAGATTACATAATCGCCATGAAGAATGAAGATAATTGATGTAGAACGATACGTAGAACGATGATTATACTCGAAGTACAGAATGAGATGTTGAGGCATGGATTGATGATGGTACTGGTGCTATTACTGATGGTGGTGTTGGTGCCGATGATGTTGTTGAAGCTGGTAAATTTTGCACCATATTCTCCAAAAATTATTACTCAGGCGTTAAGCTCGTTGACTCCTTCGATTACTCTGGGATGATTGTCGGTAAGAACGAGCGAATGAATAAGATTTAGAATCTGAGATAGTATATAATCATGACGATATATTCGGGAAATGAGGGTGAAAATGGTATATCGGACTGGTTCACTGGTAAGTGCTTCAGCTTTTTCACCAAGAGGTGAATTCGGTTGGTGGAAAGGATCGCCTTCTACTCGTCTTCATTGATTAGATCAACTACAAACCCATCAGATTAATTGGGGATGGCTGATTGGCTGATTCATTCTGGTGACGCTGCTTCCGGAGCTTAGGTGAACATCCATGTTGGAATAGTTGTCGGGTTCCGAAGAACTTGAACTAATGACGAGTTCCATTTTGTACGATTGAATAAAGGATTTTTTGATAAGAAATAGATTATAGGATGTGGATTAGTACCCTGCAATATATAATGTACATATGCATATATGATACTAAAATCCCATAAGTTACGGAGGAATCTACGGAATCTGTCAGGCAAAGGTAACAATAACAGATACGCTAAGATATGAATTTGTCTATACACTATTCATGCAATCAATGCAGTAAGATGTGTCTAGACTAAGAATGATAAGCAAGTGAATCCCTAAGAATGATAAGCAGGTAATTTTTGACACGAAATGATAAGCAAAACTTTTGACATGCAGACACGGTCGAAGTCCAGACCCACTAATACATCTAAACAACTATCAGTTAGACACACTAATGCAAGACCTGGTTCGCTAAGACCACTGCTCTGATACCACATGTCATACCCCGTCCTAGTCCATCTAGACAAAGTCACCAACATCTGGTCCCATTGCGATGATCGACTCCAAATAATGTCTTTAAAATGAGCAAATGCACAGTGGAAGGTTTCTTTCATACCTGAGAATAAACATGCTTTCAAGTGTCAACCAAAAGGTTGGTGAGTTCATAGGTTTATCTTAAAACAATAAAATTCATCATTTTGATAGACCACAAGATTCAAATACAGTACACATATCTCGTGTACGAAACCATTTTCATAAATCTTAGTAACCGTACACATATCTCGTGTACAAAAATATCATACACATAACCTGTGTATAAAATCATTCTCTCGATACATAACATTCACTTTTCATTCATTGCTTGGCTTGGTAACCGACCTTAACATATAATGCACATAAATAATGTCCCCAAAAAACAGAACATCTCGTCTGTATAATATATAAACCTCGAAGTACTAAACACCACGCCTACTAGCTCTTCCGTCTAGTGAACATTCTGGGTGGGGGTGTTAAACCCGGTAGCTACCTTTAGGATTCGCGTGAATTAGGGCCATACCCGATTCTAATTCTTAGGTTACCAAGCAATAATAATCAGGGAAAAATATATTCACAACAATTAGTGGCAATTATCACGTCCAACTAATTCAATAATAATCCACAGAACTTCTGTCTGCATAATAATTCATTCGAGGAATGTTTTGCTTGTGTCTATCTCGTCAAACATTTATAAAAGTATTTCATGTATTCACAGTTCAAAATATATTTCAAAAGCATTTAATAAAGCAGTTATAAAAACAGCGCATGTATACTCAGTCCCAAAAATGTAAAGAGTAAAAGGGAATTAAATGAACTCACAATACGATATTTTGTAGTAAAAATATGCATATGACGGCACTGAGCAAGTGCAGGGTTGGCCTCGGATTCACGAACCTATATATATATATATATATATATATATATATATATATATATATATATATATATATATATATATATATATATATATATTAACACATATAATTGTAATCGAATAATTTCTATTAATTATATAGTATTTATATATTTATTGTTGTAGTTATATAAAATTTATACTAAATCCCAATTAAAATATATATATTTTCTTTATATGTTATATCTTAAATTATAAGTTATATATTTATTTTGTATATTTGAAATAATTAATATTTATACATATAGTTATAACAAGCTTGTCTTAATTTTTTATTTTTTTACATGTTGAAGCAATTATACGAGCTAGTGTGTTACCAATTACTTCAACAGGCACATAATCCATACTTCAAAACAGACATATATTAGATGAATATGTGTAATGCTACCGTTCAACATATCAATACACATCCATTTGTTTTACTTTCAATTCTCAAACTGTCGATATCATAAATTCATGGGGCATAAAATTTTACACAAGGATCATAAAAAATTATAACTACTTTATACTCGAAAGTTTAATGTCATCTTACTGCTCATTTTTGGATAGTAACTCTTTTTACATATTTCTAGTTTATATTTATTTTTATCGTTTAGATCTTGTGACACTTAGAACACGTGTGACAAAAGTATACTGTTGTGAATAATTTCATAAAGTAATCACATCAAACTTTAAATAATAATGAGATAGCTTATTTGAAAAGTTAAAGGGATCTAGTCTTGAGAATGCCACATCCAGTTTGACCCACAAAAATACATCAAGGCTTATTATTATTATTATTATAAAGATACTCACATATGATGATGAAGACATGCCCACATCATTCGGTTGGTCTCTGGTCCAACACAAAAATATCCTCGTACCGTTTCCAATATTTTTGTTTTCCCAAAGTTTATGAACTCCGAAATCAACTGCCCGTTCACCGAGGAGAGCACCAGTGATGGCTTTTGTCGAGCAGGAATGAAGAGAGAGAGATGTAAAGAGAGTGTGAGTGATTTTGGTCATGGTGAGGGTGACTCGATAATAATTAAATGGGTGGTTATGGATTCGGTTTCAACAGAAATAAGAAAGAGAGATTGATAGAGAGAGAGAGAGAGGATAGAGGTGAAGATGGGTGGTTCATGGTGGTTCGTTGGTGGTAGTTGAGTGAGATGGTTATGTTGATGGCTCATGAACCAAATAGTAATCAGAAACGATGGTGCCACAGAAACATTGTTTGTGTGGTCATGTGTTGATGTTGTCGACGGTGTCGTTGTGCTAGTGGTTTTCAAAGTGTTGATTGGCGAAAGCTATGATGGTTTGTGATGGTAGCAGCGGCGAAAGTGGTGATGTGGTTGATTTGGTTAGACAACAGAAGAGAAGAAAATACAATGGTTTTATGATGATGCTCGTGTTTGGGTTTAGATTGATCGAAAAAAAAAATATGGAAAAGCAAAGGTGGTTTCAGGTTGTGATGGTGGAAGAAGGAGGTGAGTGGTAGTAATAGAAGGTGAGAGAGGTGAGGGTTAAAGAGATGAAGTGGGTGATATATATATTCATATGGAGTACGTGTAATATATATCTATATAGAGTTTTAGATTATTTTTTTTAAAAGTCAAAAATAGTAATCCAGAATATGAATAAATATCTCGTTTTCTACAGTAATCTAGTTGATTGATGATTTGTGGGTATTGCCTGTAACTATCCGTCTATATATATAATATGTATTGATTGATGTAGGATAAAGTCATAGAATATTAAACAGTTAACTTACACGTTAAAATTTAATAGTCGCCATCAACTTGTACCGACAGTTTTTAAAGCGAGCATATATCGTGCTCCGTTGATAATCAGTAGCGGATAAAAGTACACAGAAAAATCCCAAAATTTTAAATTAAATATATTTATTTATTTTGGTCATTATGGTATAAAATTCGATCATTAACTTATTAAATAAAAATTACATCAACTGTCGCTCTCATTTATGAGTAAAATATAAAAAGTGTCAAAATTAAATAATTAGATCCTAAATATACTATTAATAAGCCTATAACTTATATAACTCATTTTCGGATCACCTTTTTTTTAAAATCATATAAGTTCGTTTTTAACTTGATTAACAACCATCAAGATGGTAAACGAGTGCTACGAGCGTTTCTTAAATAAATTTCAAATTATATATATTCAATGTACTTTATAGTAATGTTATATATTATTTTATTTACACAAATAAACTAACTCATATAAGGTTCTATTTCAAGTTAATATACATACATATATATATATATACATATATATATATATACATATATATATATACATATATATATACATATATATATATATATACATATATATATATATATATACATATATATATATATATACATATATATATATATATACATATATATATATATATACATATATATATATATATATATATATATATATATATATATATATACAGTTAGTGGTTCGTGAATCGTCGAAAATAGTCGAAGGTCAAAAAAATATCTGAAACAGTTCAAAATTTTTGAGATTTAGTTTAACAGACTTTGCTTATCGTGTCGAAATCATATAAAGATTAAGTTTAAATTTGGTCGGAATTTCCCGGGTCATCACACATGTGAGTCACCTAACACATGTGGGAACCATCATTTGGCAACCAGCATGAAATATCTCATAAAATTACAAAAATATGAGTAATCATTCATGACTTATTTACATGAAAACAAAATTACATATCCTTTATATCTAATCCATACATCAACGACCAAAAACACCTACAAACACTTTCATTCTTTAATTTTCTTCATCTAATTGATCTCTCTCAAGTTCTATCTTCAAGTTCTAAGTGTTCTTCATAAATTCTACAAGTTCTAGTTTCATAAAATCAAGAATAGTTCCAAGTTTGCTAGCTTACTTCCAATCTTGTAGAGTGATCATCCAACCTCAAGAAATCTTTCTTATTTACAGTAATATATCTTTCTAATACCAGGTAATACTCATATTCAAACTTTGATTCAATTTTTATAACTATAACAATCTTATTTCGAGTGGAAATCTTACTTGAACTTGTTTTTCGTGTCATGATTCTGCTTCAAGAACTTTCAAGCCATTCAAGGATCCTTTGAAGCTAGATCCATTTTTTTTCATTTCCAGTAGCTTTATCAAGAAAACTTGAGGTAGTAATGATGTTCATAACATCATTCGATTCATAAATATAAAGCTATCTTATTAGAAGGTTTAAACTTGTAATCACTAGAACATAGTTTAGTTAATTATAAACTTGTTTGAAAACAAAAGTTAATCCTTCATAACTTGACTTTTAAAATCAACTAAACACATGTTCTATATCTATATGATATGCTAACTTAATGATTTAAAACATGGAAACACGAAGAACACTGTAAAACCGGACATACGCCGTCGTAGTAACACCGCGGGCTGTTTTGGGTTAGTTAATTAAAAACTATGATAAGCTTTGATTTAAAAGTTGTTCTTCTGGAATAATGATTTTTCTTATGAACATGAAACTATATCCAAAAATCATGGTTAAACTCAAAGTGGAAGTTTGTTTTCTAAAATGGTCATCTAGACGTCGTTCTTTCGACTGAAATGACTACCTTTACAAAAACGACTTGTAACTTATATTTCTGACTATAAACCTATAGTTTTTCTGTTTAGATTCATAAAATAGAGTTCAATATGAAACCATAGCAATTTGATTCACTCAAAACGGAGTTAAAATGAAGAAGTTATGGGTAAAACAAGATTGGATAATTTTTCTTGTTGTAGCAACGTGAAAATTGGTAACAAATCTATATTAATCATATCCTAGCTAACTTATATTGTATTATACATGTATTCTAATATATTATGTAATCTTGGGATACCATAGACACGTATTCAAATGTTTTGACATATCATATCGACCCATGTGTATATATTATTTGGAACAACCATAGACACTCTATATGCAGTAATGTAGGAGTTAGCTATACAGGGTTGAGGTTGATTCCAAAAATATATATACTTTGAGTTGTGATCTAGCCTGAGACGTGTATACACTGGGTCGTGGATTGATTCAAGATAATATATATCAATTTTTTTCTGTACATCTAACTTTGGACAACTAGTTGTAGGTTACTAACGAGGACAGCTGACTTAATGAACTTAAAACATCAAAATGTATTAAAAGTGTTGTAAATATATTTTGAACATACTTTGATATATATGTACATATTTGTTATAGGTTCGTGAATCGACCAGTGGCCAAGTCTTACTTCCCGACGAAGTAAAAAAATATGTGAAAGTGAGTTATAGTCCCACTTTTAAAATCTAATAGTTTTGGGATGAGAATACATGCAGGTTTTATAAATGATTTACAAAATAGACACAAGTACGTGAAACTACATTCTATGGTTGAATTATCGAAATCGAATATGCCCCTTTTTATTAAGTCTGGTAATCTAAGAATTAGGGAACATACACCCTAATTTACGCGAATCCTAAAGATAGATCTATTGGGCCTAACAAACCCCATCCAAAGTACCGGATGCTTTAGTACTTCGAAATTTATATCATATCCGAAGGGTGTCCCGGAATGATGGGGATATTCTTAAATATGCATCTTGTTAATGTCGGTTACCAGGTGTTCACCATATGAATGATTTTTATCTCTATGTATGGGATGTGTATTGAAATATGAAATCTTGTGGTCTATTATTATGATTTGATAATATATAGGTTAAACCTATAACTCACCAACATTTTTGTTGATGTTTTAAGCATGTTTATTCTCAGGTGATTATTAAGAGCTTCCGCTATCGCATACTTAAATAAGGACGAGATTTGGAGTCCATGCTTGTATGATATTGTGTAAAAACTGCATTCAAGAAACTTATTTCATTGTAACATATTTGTATTGTAAACCATTATGTAATAGTCGCGTGTAAACAGGATATTTTAGATTATCATTATTTGATAATCTACGTAAAGCTTTTTAAACCTTTATTGATGAATAAAGGTTATGGTTTGTTTTAAAATGAATGCAGTCTTTGAAAAACGTCTCATATAGAGGTCAAAACCTCGCAACGAAATCAATTAATATGGAACGTTTTTAATCAATAAGAACGGGACATTTCAGTTGGTATCCGAGCGTTGGTCTTAGAGAACCAGAATTTTTCATTAGTGTGTCTTATCGAGTTTGTTAGGATGCATTAGTAAGTCTGGACTTCGACCGTGTTTACTTGAAAAATGATTGCTTAACAAATTTTGTTGGAAACTATATATTTTTAACATGTGAATATTATGTGATATATTAATCTCTTAACGTGTTTGATATTATGTGATAGATGTCTACCTCTAGAACAAGTCCCATTGACTCATCTAATAATAATGAAGAGTCAAATGTAAATTGGAATGATTCGTGGACTGATTCACAAGTTCCCGAAGAGGAACCGGAAGAAGAGTCGGAACCGGAAGAAGAATCGGAACCGGAAGAAGAAATAGAACCAGTGGGGGAAATAATAAAACGGTTAAGTAGAAGAAAATCCTCAACCAACCGACCAAAGTTAATTATGGTCAATGGTGTTTCCGCCAAGGAAGCAAAGTATTGGGAGGATTACCAATTCTCCGATGAATCGGATCCCGACAAGGATTCCGATGATGTTATAGAAACTACCCCAACACAATTTAATAAGGCAAAAGAGAACAATAAGGGAAAGGGCATAAAAATAGAGAAATTTGATTCCAAACCCGATGAACTTTATATTTATCGTCAACTCCCGTATTTCTTAAGTTGTGACAATAACCCGGGAACCTCTAAACCACCAGGTTTTTCTAAACCAATGTGGAAAACGACGGCTCGTATTAGGGGAACATCATATATCCCTAGAAACTTGGCAAAACGAACCAAAACCGAAGAAGAAGAAACGAGCGAGTCGGAATAAGATAGTTATAATCGTGTGGTGTAATATATGTAATATAGTGTGCTTATGCTTTATGATATATGTAAAAATTCCTTGTATTAATAAGTATTTTTTTTATGAATCTAACTCTTGTCTATTTTACAGTATAAAAACACAAAATGGATAGACAACCCAATATTTTAAGAGACCTAGCCGGAGACATGATTGATGAAATCTTGTCTAGAGTCGGCCAGAATTCCTCGGCACAACTATTTAAGGCGAGATCAGTTTGTAAGACATTCGAAGAACGTTCCAAAAATGCCTTGGTTTATAAAAGGCTTTCATTCGAAAGATGGGGGATATCACATTGGGAAATCCATAAGTTACGATGTGTTTACTTTGACGCATATATTGCGGGGAACCCAAATGCTATTTTACGCAACGGGTTAAGAAATTATTTTGACTCAATATATCCGAATATAGGACTTCGTGATTTAGAAAAAGCGGCTAACATGTAACATAAAGAAGCATGTTATGCTTACGGGTTAGTAATGTTGGCTTCTCACCAAAGTGAGAACAAGAACATCGGGCTACAACTATTAAACAAAACGTTTCCACAAGTGACGGAGTCGGTAATTGGGGTAAGAAATGAGGTTTTTAGATTATTACGAGACTGTTGGTCATTACGTAACATTCATCCTTTTGACGACGTTACAACACATTGTCTTACTATCAGTCACAACGGTTATGTTCCACAAAACCAAGGATGGGAAGTGGTATTAGTAAAACCAGAATGCATGACTTGTTTCTGGACGTATGAATTACGTCTCTTTATTGCCTTTGCTGAACGCCTTATTTATTAACTAGAATTATCTTCGCAACTACTTTGTATAAAAGTTTTATGTGCTATATTTCATGCTATATGTAAAATAGCGGTATTGTAAGTTTGCAAGTTATTGTATAAAGGCTTGAATATGATATATAAATTTTTTTTTTTTTTTGTGATTAGTTTTTCATATAGAATTGTCGTAGTTGAAATGGTATGTTAGCTACTAAGTATGAACTTAACGGGTAGGTACTACCCGAATTAAAGAGTATAAAAGCTAATATGAAGAAAGAGCTTTTATAAATAAGTTCATATTACGCTACGAAATACTATTGACTACTCTTGATATTCTATATGATTAACTCGTTTCATTTGACTATTTTGAAGGAAATGGCACCGACTACTCGACACACCTTGAATATGAGCGAAGAGGAATTTCGTGCCTTTCTTGCTTCAAACATAGTCGCAGTACAGGCTGCGCTACATACCAACAATAACCTTGGATCTAGCAGTACAGGAAATCGTGTAGGATGCACCTACAACGAATTCACTGCCTGCAAACCTTTGGAATTTGATGGAACCGAAGGACCGATCGGATTGAAACGATGGACCGAGAAGGTCAAATCGGTGTTTGCCATAAGTAAGTGTACTGGAGAGGACAAAGTGAAGTACGCTACGCATACCTTCACAGGTTCTGCGTTAACATGGTGGAATACCTATCTAGAGCAAGTGGGACAAGATGATGCTTACGCACTACCGTGGTCAGCATTCAAGCACTTGATGAACGAGAAGTACCGTCCCAGAACCGAGGTCAATAAGCTCAAGAAAGAACTTAGAGGGTTACGAACCCAAGGATTTGATATTACCACGTATGAAAGACGATTCACAGAATTGTGCCTATTGTGTCCGGGAGCGTTCGAAGATGAGGAAGAGAAGATCGACGCGTTTGTGAAAGGATTACCGGAAAGAATTCAAGAAGATATAAGTTCACACGAGCCCGCCTCCATACAACAGGCATGTAGAATGGCTCACAAACTAGTGAACCAGATTGAGAAAAAGAATTAAAGAACAGGCGGCTGAATAGGCCAATGTGAAGCAAGTCAAAAGAAAGTGGGAGGAAAACGGTGATACGAATCACCAATACAACAACAACAGCAATTACAACAATAATCGCAACAACTATCCCAACAATCGCAACATCAATCGCAACTACAACAAACGGCCCAACAACAACAACAACAACAACAATAGCAACTACAACAATCATCCCAACAACAATAACAACCGTAACAACAACAACAATAATCAGAAGCAGCTATGCCAAAGGTGTGAAAAGTATCACTCGGGGTTCTGCACCAAATTTTGCAACAAGTGTAAAAGAAATGGTCATAGCGTGGCGAAGTGTGAGGTCTACGGACCAGGGGTTAACAGAACGAAAGGAACAAATGGTGTCAGAACGAGTAATGGCGGAGCAAGTAGTGTCGGAGCAAGTTATGCCAATGTAGTTTGTTATAAATGTGGAAAACCAGGCCACATTATTAGAAATTGCCCGAACCAGGAGAACACAAATGGACAAGGCCGTGGAAGAGTTTTCAATATTAATGCGGCAGAGGCACAGGAAGACCCGGAGCTTGTTACGGGTACGTTTCTTATTGACAATAAATCTGCTTACGTTTTATTTGATTCGGGTGCGGATAGAAGCTATATGAGTAGAGATTTTTGTGCTAAATTAAGTTATCCATTGACGCCTTTGGATAGTAAATTTTTACTCGAATTAGCAAATGGTAAATTAATTTCAGTAGATAATATATGTCGGAATCGAGAAATTAAACTGGTTCGCGAAACATTAAAGATTGACTTGATACCAGTAGAGTTAGGGAGTTTTGATGTGATAATCGGTATGGACTGGTTGAAAGAAATGAAAGCAGAGATCGTTTGTTCCAAAAATGCAATTCGCATTATACGAGAAAAAGGAAAAACCTTAATGGTGTACGGAGAAAAGGGCAACATGAAGCTACATCTTATTAGTAATTTGAAGGCACAAAAACTAATAAGAAAAGGTTGCTATGCTGTTCTAGCACACGTCGAGAAAGTACAAACTGAAGAAAAGAGCATCAATGATGTTCCCGTCGCAAAAGAATTTCCCGATGTATTTCCGAAAGAATTACCGGGATTACCCCCACATCGATCGGTTGAATTTCAAATAGATCTTGTACCAGGAGCTGCACCAATAGCTCGTGCTCCTTACAGACTCGCACCCAGCGAGATGAAATAACTGCAAAGCCAATTACAAGAATTTTTAGAGCGTGGTTTCATTCGACCAAGCACATCACCGTGGGGAGCTCCTGTTTTGTTTGTCAAGAAAAAAGATGGTACATTCAGGTTGTGTATTGACTACCGAGAGTTGAACAAACTTACCATCCAGAACCGCTACCCACTACCGAGAATCGACGACTTATTTGATCAACTACAAGGCTCGTCTGTTTATTCAAAGATTGACTTACGTTTCGGGTATCATCAAATGCGGGTGAAAGAAGATGATATTCCAAAGACTGCTTTCAGCACGTTACGATCATTACGAGTTTATGGTCATGCCATTTGGTTTAACTAATGCACCAGTTGTGTTCATGGACCTTATGAACCGAGTGTGTGGACCATACCTTGACAAGTTTGTCATTATTTTCATTGATGACATACTTATTTACTCAAAGAATGACCAAGAACACGGTGAACATTTGAGAAAGGTGTTAGAAGTATTGAGGAAGGAAAAATTGTACGCTAAGTTTTCAAAGTGTGCATTTTGGTTGGAAGAAGTTCAATTCCTCGGTCACATAGTGAACAAAGAAGGTATTAAGGTGGATCCGGCAAAGATAAAAACTGTTGAAAAGTGGGAAACCCCGAAAACTCTGAAACACATACGCCAGTTTTTAGGACTAGCTAGTTACTACAGAAGGTTCATCCAAGACTTTTCCAGAATAGCAAAACCCTTGACTGCATTAACGCATAAAGGGAAGAAATTTGAATGGAAGGATGAACAAGAGAAAGCGTTCCAGTTATTGAAGAAAAAGCTAACTACGGCACCTATATTGTCATTGCCTGAAGGGAATGATGATTTTGTGATTTATTGTGACACATCAAAGCAAGGACTCGATTGTGTATTAATGCAATGAACGAAGGTGATTGCTTATGCGTCTAGACAATTGAAGATTCACAAACAAAATTATACGACGCATGATTTGGAATTAGGTGCGGTTGTTTTTGCATTAAAGACTTGGAGGCACTACTTATATGGGGTCAAAAGTATTATATATACCGACCACAAAAGTCTTCAACACATATTTAATCAGAAACAACTGAATATGAGGCAGCGTAGGTGGATTGAATTGTTGAATGATTACGACTTTGAGATTTGTTACCACCCGGGGAAGGCAAATGTGGTAGCCGACGCCTTGAGCAGGAAGGACAGAGAACCCATTCGAGTAAAATCTATGAATATAATGATTCACAATAACCTTACTACTCAAATAAAGGAGGCGCAACAAGGAGTTTTAAAAGAGGTAAATTTAAAGGATGATATACCCAAAGGATCGGAGAAGCATCTTAATATTCGAGAAGACGGAACCCGGTATAGGGCTGAAAGGATTTGGGTACCAAAATTTGGAGATATGAGAGAAATGGTACTTAGTGAAGCTCATAAAACCAGATACTCAATACATCCTAGAACGGGGAAGATGTACAACGATCTCAAGAAACATTTTTGGTGGCCGGGTATGAAATCCGATGTTGCTAAATACGTAGGAGAATGTTTGACGTGTTCTAAGGTCAAAGCTGAGCATCAGAAACCATCAGGTCTACTTCAACAACCTGAAATCCCGGAATGGAAATGGAAAAACATTACCATGGATTTCATCACTAAATTGCCAAGGACTGCAAGTGGTTTTGATACTATTTGGGTAATAGTTGATCGTCTCACCAAATCAGCACACTTCCTGCCAATAAGAGAAGATGACAAGATGGAGAAGTTAGCACGACTGTATTTGAAGGAAGTCGTCTCCAGACATGGAATACCAATCTCTATTATCTCTGATAGGGATGGCAGATTTATTTCAAGATTCTGGCAGACATTACAGCAAGTATTAGGAACTCGTCTAGACATGAGTACTGCCTATCATCCACAAACTGTTGGGCAGAGCGAAAGGAATCGCTTGAAGACATGCTACGAGCATGTGTTATTGATTTCGGAAACAGTTGGGATCGACATCTATCGTTAGCAGAATTTTCCTACAACAACAGCTACCATTCAAGCATTGAGATGGCGCCATTTGAAGCACTTTATGGTAGAAAGTGCAGGTCTCCAATTTATTGGAGTGAAGTGGGGGATAGACAGATTACGGGTCCGGAGATAATACAAGGAACTACCGAGAAGATCATCCAAATTCAACAACGGTTGAAAACCGCCCAAAGTCGACAAAAGAGCTACACTGACATTAAAAGAAAAGATATAGAATTTGAAATTGGAGAGATGGTCATGCTTAAGGTTGCACCTTGGAAAGGCGTTGTTCGATTTGGTAAACGAGGTAAATTAAATCCAAGGTATATTGGACCATTCAAGATTATTGATCATGTCGGACCAGTAGCTTACCGACTTGAGTTACCTCAACAACTCGTGGCTGTACATAACACTTTCCACGTCTCGAATTTGAAGAAATGTTTTGCTAAAGAAGATCTCACTATTCCGTTAGACGAAATCCAAATCAACGAAAAACTTCAATTCATCGAAGAACCCGTCAAAATAATGGATCGTGAGGTTAAAAGACTTAAACAAAACAAGATACCAATTGTTAAGGTTCGATGGAATGCTCGTAGAGGACCCGAGTTCACCTGGGAACGAGAAGATCAGATGAAGAAGAAATACCCGCACTTATTTCCAGAAGATACGTCAACACCTCCAACTGCTTAAAATTTCGGGATGAAATTTATTTAACGGGTAGGTACTGTAGTGACCCGAACTTTTCCATGTTTATATATATTAAATAAAATTGTTATTTACATGATTAAGTGTTTCCAACATGTTAAGCAATCAAACTTGTTAAGACTTGATTAATTTAAATAGGTTTCATATAGACAATTGACCACCCAAGTTGACCGGTAATTCACGAACGGTAAAACTTGTAAAAACTATATGATGACATATATATATATATATATATATATATATATATATATATATATATATATATATATATATATATATATATATATATATATATATATATATATATATATATAGTTAACATGATATTATGATAAGTAAACATATCATTAAGTATATTAACAATGAACTACATATGTAAAAGCAAGACTACTAACTTAATGATTTTGAAACGAGACATATATGTAACGATTATCGTTGTAACGAAATTTAATGTATATATATCATATAAAGAGATATTCATACATCATATTATCATGATAATATAATAATTTAAAATCTCATTTGATATTATAAACATTGGGTTAACAACATTTAACAAGATCGTTAACCTAAAGGTTTCAAAACAACACTTACATGGAACGACTAACGATGACTTAACGACTCAGTTAAAATGTATATACATGTAGTGTTTTAATATGTATTCATACACTTTTGAAAGACTTCAAGACACTTATCAAAATACTTCTACTTAACAAAAATGCTTACAATTACATCCTCGTTCAGTTTCATCAACAATTTTACTCGTATGCACCCATATTCGTACTCGTACAATACACAGCTTTTAGATGTATGTACTATTGGTATATACACTCCAATTATCAGCTCTTAGCAGCCCATGTGAGTCACCTAACACATGTGAGAACCATCATTTGGCAACTAGCATGAAATATCTCATAAAATTACAAAAATATGAGTAATCATTCATGACTTATTTACATGAAAACAAAATTACATATCCTTTATGTCTAATCCATACACCAACGACCAAAAATACCTACAAACACTTTCATTCTTTAATTTTCTTCATCTAATTGATCTCTCAGAAGTTCTATCTTCAAGTTCTAAGTGTTCTTCATAAATTCTACAAGTTCTAGTTTCATAAAATCAAGAATAGTTCCAAGTTTGCTAGCTTACTTCCAATCTTGTAGAGTGATCATCTAACCTCAAGAAATCTTTCTTATTTATAGTAAGATATCTTTCTAATACAAGGTAATACTCATATTCAAACTTTGATTCAATTTCTATAACTATAACAATCTTATTTCGAGTGGAAATCTTACTTGAACTTGTTTTTCGTGTCATGATTCTACTTCAAGAACTTTCAAGCCATCCAAGGATCCTTTGAAGCTAGATCCATTTTTCTCATTTCCAGTAGCTTTATTCAGAAAACTTGAGGTAGTAATGATGTTCATAACATCATTCGATTCATACATATAAAGCTATCTTATTCGAAGGTTTAAACTTGTAATCACTAGAACATAGTTTAGTTAATTCTAAACTTGTTCGCAAACAAAAGTTAATCCTTCTAACTTGACTTTTAAAATCAACTAAACACATGTTCTATATCTATATGATATGCTAACTTAATGATTTAAAACCTGAAAACACGAAGAACACTGTAAAACCGGACATACACCGTCGTAGTAACACCGCGGGCTGTTTTGTGTTAGTTAATCAAAAGCTATGATAAACTTTGATTTAAAAGTTGTTCTTCTGCAAAAATAATTTTTCTTATGAACATGAAACTATATCCAAAAATCATGGTTAAACTCAAAGTGGAAGTTTGTTTTCTAAAATGGTCATCTAGACGTCGTTCTTTCGACTAAAATGACTACCTTTACAAAAATGACTTGTAACTTATATTTCTGACTATAAACCTATACTTTTTCTGTTTAGATTCATAAAATAGAGTTCAATATGAAACCATAGCAATTTGATTCACTCAAAACGGAGTTAAAATGAAGAAGTTATGGGTAAAACAAATTTGGATAATTTTTCTTGTTGTAGCAACGTGAAATTGGTAACAAATCTATATTAATCATATCCTAGCTAACTTATATTGTATTATACATGTATTCTAATATATTATGTAATCTTGGGATACCATAGACACGTATGCAAATGTTTTGACATATCATATCCACCCATGTGTATATATTATTTGGAACAACCATAGACACTCTATATGCAGTAATGTGGGAGTTAGCTATACAGGGTTGAGGTTGATTCCAAAAATATATATACTTTGAGTTGTGATCTAGCCTGAGACGTGTATACACTGGGTCGTGGATTGATTCAAGATAATATATATCAATTTTTTTCTGTACATCTAACTTTGGACAACTAGTTGTAGGTTACTAACGAGGACAGCTGACTTAATGAACTTAAAACATCAAAATGTATTAAAAGTGTTGTAAATATATTTTGAGCATACTTTGATATATATGTACATATTTGTTATAGGTTCGTGAATCGACCAGTGGCCAAGTCTTACTTCCCGACGAAGTAAAAATCTGTGAAAGTGAGTTATAGTCCCACTTTTAAAATCTAATATTTTTGGGATGAGAATACATGCAGGTTTTATAAATGATTTACAAAATAGACACAAGTACGTTAAACTACATTCTATGGTTAAATTATCGAAATCGAATATGGCCCTTTTTATTAAGTCTGGTAATCTAAGAATTAGGGAACAGACACCCTAATTGATGCGAATCCTAAAGATAGATCTATTGGGCCTAACAAACCCCATCCAAAGTTGAGTGTCATTTTCTACTTTTATTTTTTTTAAACTCTTCTGATGGAAATTGAATTAGGGTTGTTGACCTTTAATCTATATTTAACAAGGGAATTGATCACTGTTATGGGTAAAAATCATTCAGTCCTTACATCATCTTTATCAATTATCAATTTCAACTAACTCAAACCATTGAATTTAAAACAGAATAATAAAACTGCAGCTCATGTATGCTCTGTTGTGTTCATAATTTTGAAAAAGTCGAATTCAAACCTTATTTCAAAAAGTAAGAATGCAATTTGGTTTGGATTCGTTATTATATACTATCTGCAAAAGATCTTTCTTCAAATCTTTCTATCAATCTTTAATTTTGGAGTCAAAGTAAATCTTCAAAAAAGTCAAAGACTTTGTTCATAGTAAAATTCGAGATCGTTTTTCTGTTGCAATTAAAATTAGTAATCCAGAAAGTTTCTAATTAGGATTATGAATCTTTTTCATGTTGTAACTATAGTCTAAAACATACTAGAATTTCGAAATCGATTTTTAGTTCAAACGTGGGTTCATCAGACTTTTTTTTATTTTTACTATTTATTTTGTCTGATTAAACCAAATTAACTAAACACATATATTACGTTTCAGATATAAAACTTTATATATAATATCAGATTGGATATAGGATTGATCTTGGGTTGATTTGATATCGGGTATGAAGAAGATAAAAATGGCAGCCGATAGAAATAGTTTAAATAAAATTTGATAGTAATAATAATCAGAAAAGCTGTCATAGAGGAATGGTCAGGGGGATGTGTTGGGTATCGAGGGGTCTCGGGTTCGAACCCTTGCATGCTCGCTATAGTTCTTTTTGGCCGATTTTTGAGGTAGTTCCTTAGTTTTATTTATTATATATTATTATTATTACTTTTAACATTATTATTGTTATTATTATTGTTAATATAAATTGTTATTATTATCATTATTGTTATTATTAATGATAAGAATTATTCATATTATTATTATATGTATAAGTAGTATAATCATTATTATTATTATTATTATTATTATTATTATTATTATTATTATTATTATTATTATTATTATTATTTTCCTTATTATTGTTATTGTTATTGTTAGTACTATTATTATTATTATTATGAATATGTTTAGGATTATTATTATTGTTATAAAACAATGCAAGTTATTATTACTCTCACTAATATTAGTATAAATATCATTTTCGTAATTATTAGTTTTACTATTATTATTATTAACATATGTATCAATTTTAACAATATCATTATTTATATTAGTATTATCAATATTAAGAAAGTTATTATTATTAGTAAATCATTATTATCAAAACTATCATTTTCGTCACAAATAATTATTTTGTACCTAAAATATACTTAATACATACATTATAATCATATTAATAGTTTATATATCACTTACCAATTATAATAACATTATTTATATAAATAAGTATATATAACGAAATAAGAATATTTTCATATAATACTAACCATATATATATATATATATATATATATATATATATATATATATATATATATATATATATATATATATATATATATATATATATATATATATATATATATATATATATATATATATATATATTAATATAACGAAATATATAAATATTAAACATTTAAAATATATACACAAACTAAATAAGTACAATATATAATTCAAGTTATAATATATAAACTTGTTCGAATACGATTATACATTTTAATATATATACAAATGATATAGGTTCGTGAATCCGAGGCCAAGCCTGCATTGTTCAGTTTGTCTAATGTTGTCATATGTATTTTTACTACAAAATACATTAGGTGAGTTTCATTTACCCTTTTTACCCTTTCTATTTTTGCGCTGAGAATACATGCGCAATTTTTATAAATGTTTTACGAAATAGACAAAAGTAATCAAAACTACATTATATGGTTGAATTATCGAAATCGAATATGCCCCTTGTTATTAAGTCTGGTAATCTAAGAATTAGGGAACAGACAACCTAATTGACGCGGATCCTAAAGATAGATCTATGGGCCCGACGAACCCCATCCAAAGTACCGGATGCTTTAGTACTTCATTTTGTTTATATCATGTCCGAAGGGTTTCCCGGAATGATAGGGGATATTCTATATGCATCTTGTTAATGTTAGTTACCAGATGTTCAATCCATATGAATGATTATTTTTGTCTCTATGCATGGGACGTATAGTTATGAGAAATGAAAATGAAAATCTTGTGGTCTATTAAATTGATGAAAATGTTTATTTATGTTAAAC
Organism: Rutidosis leptorrhynchoides; assembly: GCF_046630445.1. NCBI lineage: Eukaryota > Viridiplantae > Streptophyta > Magnoliopsida > Asterales > Asteraceae > Rutidosis > Rutidosis leptorrhynchoides. The sequence goes on from NC_092334.1 coordinate 271,502,835, forward strand.
TAATGAACTCACCAACCTTTTAGTTGACACTTTAAAGCATGTTTATTCTCAGGTATGAAAGAAATCTTCCGCTGTGCATTTACTCATTTTAAAGATATTACTTGAAGCCATTCATGGCATATTTCAAAAGACGTTACATTCGAGTCGTTGAGTTCATCAAGATTATTATTAAGTCAATTATAGTTAGATATATTATGAAATGGTATGCGTGCCGTCAATTTTCGATGTAATGAAAGATTATCTTTTCAAAAACGAATGAAATGTTTGTAAAATGTATCATATAGAGGTCAAATACCTCGCGATGTAATCAACTGTTGTGAATCGTTTATAATCGATATGGAATTCGTCCGGATGGATTAGGACGGGTCTTTACAGTTGGTATCAGAGCGGTGGTCTTAGCGAACCACGTCATGCATTAGTGTGTCTAACTGATAGTTGCTTAGATGCATTAGTGAGTCTGGACTTCGACCGTGTCTGCATGTCAAAAGTTTTGCTTATCATTTCGTGTCGAAAATTGCCTGCTTATCATTCTTAGGGAATCACTTGCTTATCACTCTTAGTCCAGACACGTCTTACTGCCTCTATTGCATAGACAGTATATAGATAAATTCATATCTTAGCGTATCTGTTATTGTTACCTTTGCCTGACAGCTTCCGTAGATTCCTCCGTAACTTATGGGATTTTAGTATTAGATATGCATATGTAAATTATGTATTGTAGGGTACTAATCTACATCCTATAATCTATTTCTTATCGAAAATCGTTCATCTAATCGTACGAGATGAATCCCTCAACCAGTTCGAATTCCTCGGATTTCGACAGCTATTCTGATATGGATGTTCACCTTGTGATGACCCGTCCTAATCCATCCGGACGAAGTCCATATCGATTATAAACGATTCACAACAGTTAATTTCATCGCGAGGTACTTGACCTCTATATGATATATTTTACAAACATTGCATTCGTTTTTGAAAAGATAATCTTTCATTACATTGAAAGTTGACAACATGCATACCATTTCGTAATATATCCTACTAATATTGACTTAATAATAATCTTGATGAACTCAACGACTCGAATGCAACGTCTTTTGAAATATGTCATGAATGACTCCAAGTAATATTTCTAAGATGAGCAAATGCACAGCGGAAGAATTCTTTCGTACTTGAGAATAGACATGCTTTAAAGTGTCAACCAAAAGGTGGGTGAGTTCATTAGTTTAACATAAATAATCATTTCATAATTTTAATAGACCACAACATTTCATATTTCCATTTCTCATAAACATACGTCCCATGCATAGAGACAAAATATCATTCATATGGATTGAACACCTGGTAACTGGCATTAACAATATGCATATAAGAATATCCCCATCATTCCGGGATCCTCCTTCGGACATGATATAAATTTCGAAGTACTAAAATATCCGGTACTTTGGATGGGGCTTGTTGGGCCCGATAGATCTATCTTTAGGATTCGCGTCAATTAGGGTGTCTGTTCCCTAATTCTTAGATTACCAGACTAATTAGGGTGATATTCGATTTGATAATCCAACCATAGAATGTAGTTTCGATCACTTGTGTCTATTTCGTAAAGCATTTATAAAAGCAGCGCATGTATTCTCAGTCCCAAAAATATATATTGCAAAAACATTTAAAAAGGGAATAATGAAACTCACCTAATGTATTTTGTAGTAAAAATACATATGACTATATTGAACAATGCAGGGTTGACCTTTGATTCACGAACCTATATCATTCGTATATATATTAAAAAATATACTTGTAATCGAATAAATATATATATATATTATTACTAGTGATATAATTTTTATGTTATTAATTTATGTATTTCATTGTTACTATATAAAAATATAGCTTTTGTTATGTTATATGTATCAAATATTTTATATGTATATATTTCATTTGTGTGTTAAAATTGTAATTATATTAATACTAGGGTAATATTAGTAGTGATTAAAATAATGATAATGATAATGATAGTGTTAATAATAATGATAATAATGTTCATGATTTTATTAATAATAATATTAATAATAGTTTTAATGACAAATCATATAATAATGATAATAACAGTAGTTTCAAATAAAATGAAGAGTTTAATAGTAATGATAATAATAATTTTGATGACAATACATAATACTTAATAATAATTATTATTACAACGATCTTGATCTTAATAATAATACATTTGTTAATAATAATAATAATAATAATAATAATAATAATAATAATAAGTCTACTTTGATACTAATACTAATATTAAGGATAATAATAATAGTTTGTGTTATTTTCGTAATAACAATAATATTAATAATAATAATAATAATAATAATAATCATATTCGTAATAATAATAATAATCATACCTATATTAAATATAATAATAATAATCATAACAATGATAACATAATTAATAACAATAATGAAATAATAATAATAATAATAACAGTTAAAGTTATATCTCACAAGAATAGTCTAAAAAAAATATAGTGCCACTACTCAGGCTCGAACCCACCACCTCTTGTTAATAGACACAACACCCTAACCATCCCTCCATCCCTTCATTTCTGATTCAAACACAACCCATAAATATATACCCAGTATCTATAGTTGTCTGATTTATCTTATTCAGTTTCCAGAAGAAAAAAAAATGAATGACCCAGCACAGGCTTGAACCTGTGACCTCTCACTCACCAGAAAAACTCCCCTAAACCATTTGTCTATCCATGCTTTTCTGGTTTATTGTATGACTGATGCATATATATATCCCGTATTTCATTCTGCTCTCCTTCACCTTCATTAATTGGATCTCTTAACTTTTGGCCCAACAACAATTAAGAGCCCTCGGCCCAACACGAAAAAGATTATGGGCCAAATGATTAACTAAGAGCCCATTAGAATTTTCTGAATTTGATAACCTTGTTTACGTTGATAAACACGAACAACAACAACAAAAAAAATATGTATACGCCGGCCCTTATTATATTTATCATCACTTCATCATCTCACATCATAAACTTAAATCGTCATTATTCGAAATCCTTTATCCCAAATTTGCGGCCAAATAACTAGATTAACATCCAAATTTGTTTTTGATATTGTTAACACCTATTTCCTTATGAGGTAAGGCTTAGTATGTCAACAAGAGACTAGAAGTGATCTAGCTTTAGGAGGGCGGAGTGTTGCCGATTGATTTTTACCCTCGGGAAATAATCCCTGCAGACCCGGTTCACAAGTGTAGAAACTTGTGGGGTGGCTTAATCAATCTGTCGTCCGTAGAGCGTAAGAGTGCTAGCCGGATGACTTCTAGTGAGAGAAAGTAGAGAGAGAAAGAGAAGTGAAGTCTCAGCTCTCAAAGTTGTCAGAATATCTGAACTTGTGTAAAATGACGACCTAAGGGGTCTATTTATAGTGTCAGATCTACCAGATTTGTTTGGGGACACGTGTCAAATGATGATACGTTCTGTTACATGTGCTCCGAAGTTAGCACGATGGTTTCATCATTGACTAGTGAATATTTAGATGGATTAAAGATTGCCTTTCGCCATCTCAATCAATACAACCCTGTTCTTCCCACCATCGGACAAACTGCTGACAACCCTCCTGAGGGGAAAATTACTTTATACGCTTTACAAATTACCCACGGCAACCTCCGTGTTCCCCTTACTAACTTTCTTCTTCGCCTTCTTAGATATTACGGGGCCTGTCTTAGTCAGATACATCCCCATGGTCTTCAAAAAATCATCCTTTTTGAAATGTACTGCAATGCTATTAATATAAAGCCTCGCATTAATGTTTTTATCTCTATGTTTAGAATCCGCACGATTAGCGATTGCTGGCTTACTATTGATAGTAAGAAAAATAATCATTTTGTTGGTCTAAATAGAGTTTCAAACTTGAAGGACTGGAAAAGTCCATTTTTCTTTGTTGATGAAACTGTTATTCTGGAAGAATACTCCGTTGTCCGGGAGTGGGGTGCTATTGATGCTGTCATAGGAAAGGGTGTTAAAATTTCTCCCGCAGAACAGCGGAAAGTAAATAGCTTGAAAGGACTCCGTATTCCACCCAGATCATACGAAAGGTATGAGGGAATCCTTGTGCTGTGCAAAGTGAGCCAAGAATGGCCAAGCAATTCTGTGCCAGTACTTCGTGAGAAAAAATAGGGTATGATGTGATATGATCATCCTATTATATATATAGATTTTTGTCTACTGTTTGTCATGTGTACTTGTATTGCAATTAATATGTAATCTTTGCAGGCAACTCCGTGATGCAGGCCCGCTCTGCTCTTTTATCCCCTGATCTTGATGATGATGTGGAGGTCACTGCTCGTGACAAAACTGTTGAAGAGCTTGAGGCGGAGAGAGTTGCAGCTGAAGCTAAAGCTGCTGCTGATGCTGAAAAGGGGAAAGAAATTGATGTGAGCAGCTCAGACAGCGAATCCGGGTCTGATCATACAGACACTGAGCGGACAACGGATGATACCACCACCGCCGATCAGCAAACATCGGCATCAGTTGACATTACGGGTGAAACCAACACTACTCCTCCTCCAATCCAAAAGACAAGAAAGAAGAGCATAGGCTCTAAAAGGGTGAAGAGTACTGAGGAGGGCAAAAAGCAAAAACGTAGGAGAAGTATGTCCATTCTGCTCTCTTTTGAAAAAGCACATGTTTTTGCTTATAACTGTTATGTTTGTTCATAATACTAATTTGTTTTTATTAGTAATTTTAGCAGAGTCGGATGATAGCCAAGGGAAGGCTACGGAGGGCGGTGACCGGAGGACGGAGAGGAATCTTGAAAGTGAAGGAGAGAAGGGCCTGAAAATGCCTGACCCAAACTTTGCCCCCTTCGATGAATCTGAATTTCATGAAGATAGGCCTGAAGGCAACTCTGCTTATGATTCTCCTCTTCCTAATATCACTAATCCTGCTGTCACCTCCTCCAATGTTCAAGAGCCAACTCTTCCTGCTCATGTGAGGACTTTGCAAGCCATCATTGCAAACCCCGCCACTAAAGATAAAGAATTTGCAACTCTTATTCAGGTATGAACGATAAGACCCTCTGCATATATATGCTTGTAATTTATTTATGTGAGCTGTTTGAAATAACTCATAAAATTTTATTGATGTACAGGGTTGTGCTATCCCTGAGCTGAAACCCCAATTCTCTGCTCTCCGTTCTCATCAACTCAGGGAATCAACTATGGCAGCTCATGTACTGCTAACCAACCACCTGGATTCTGTGCTGCAACTGCAGGAACATCAAGAGTCTATTCTTGCCTTTGCTCGTAAAGACATAGCTGAAAGTGCAAATGCTCGTAAAAGAGCTGCTGATGCTGAGCGTGCCTTAAATGATGCGCAGAAAATAATAAAGGCTAAAGAAGTTGAGTTAAAAAGTGCTCAAGATGTTGCTGCTGTTCTGCAAGGGGAAAAGGATGCTGAGCAGGTGAAAGTGGGTGAGCTGGAGAAACAGCTGAGTGCAGAGAGAGAGAAGTCTGCTGAGCTACTCCGGAGGGCGGAGAAAGGTGAGGGAAATTTTGCTTAGCTTAAGAAAGGTGTGCCAGGTCTGATACCTAAGGTGCTTGGATCCAGTCTTGTAGGGAATCCCTACAATGATTATGTTGATGCTGCCTGCGCCCATGCTATTGCTGATGTGACCGGCAAGCTGTTCAAACGCCTTGCTCCCAACCAAACTCCTTCTGCTGCCATTGCCAAACTTATGCCTCCTGGTAGTCAAGAAAAAGTTGATGAGGCCAAGAACAAATTGATAAATCTGAAGATAAATGTTTATGATGAAGTATGCAGCAAAGAAGACTCTTCTGCTCAAGATGTGCTTGGCGTGTAGTTTAATTGATCTTTGTAAAAATTTCAAACAATGTTTTGTAATAAATTTCTTACTGACTTTAACATTATATATATACTGACTTTATTGTGATGACTATGTGTGCTTGTATGCTTGTTGCAAATATTTTTATGCTTAACGCTTTAAAACCAATCAATTATGCACCTGAGCATAAAATTTCTATACACAATTGTACAGTGTATAATTTGAGCAAATCATTTTGAAAAGTGCATAAGGTAACTCATATGTAAATGCCTTGCAGTATCAAGAATACGATGTCTGATTAAGCCTTCCATCATAAAATTAATGAGGAAGAATTATGAAGTGTTTTAGAAGAATGACTATAAATCAATAAACTCTCCGTCTTACGCCTTCCGTCATAAAGTATATGAGGAAGAATTTCTAATTATTTTTCCTTCATACATAGAATATATAACTTCGTTCTGTGAAGTAATTTTTTATAATGTTTGTCATGACAAGTATCTGAGTTTTGTATCATGCCTCGGTGCGTTCTAGTAAAACTTAAACGTTTTCTAGCCGATCCCTTGTGCCTTTACTGGCCGGCACAAAAGCTTCCGCCATCGGAGGTATTTAAAAATACGATCATTCTGTGGGTAAGTTATAAATGTAATGTTTTACATTTTTCACGGGCAACACTTTGTTTAAGAAAAATACAAAATTATTGTTCAGTACTGTGCAGTACATAAACGATTGATGACGACTTTTAGGTGGATCAAGCCTAATTAGTACGTCATGAATGTTTAATGTATGCAATTGCTAATGTATGCACTGCAAAATAACCACAATGGTTCACAGTAAGTTTGATAAACGCTGCTTCATCTTATAATTCGAAATGTGTTCTTCAAATGCCAAACAGGCATGAGTACAATGATTGTAAAAGACTGCTTTTATTGAAATGCTAAATGAAACTGCTCTTTATTGAAAATATAAACATTGTTCTTGATAACTTGTTGACAAATTGCTTCTTCATATGCCGAGCGCCCAGCGCCGTCCGGCCATCACACTTGCTTACGGAATGAAAAACTCCTTAACTTCTTCCTCGCTGAATAACCTATCACGCCTTCTCTGATTCATTCTGCCTTCTGGCCCATTTGCAAACGTTGATCTTTCCCTTGTTGGCTGCACATACTGTGAATGTATGGCTGCGACTCCATTTAGAGTGGGGAATCTGACCTCTGCATGGGCCGTTGATGTTATGGCGCCAAATTTTGCTATCGCTGTCCGCCCAAAAAGGACATTGAATCGAGAATTTCCATCTAGAATAGTAAAGTCAATCTTTTTTGCTCTCAATAGTGTAAATGTGCCCATAACAACTTCCAAACGAATCTGTCCCATGGCATTTATATGTGCTCCTGTTAGTCCAAAAACTTTCAACCTCGTTTGCCTAGCTCTACTCTGCACATGCCTTGAAAAAGTTCTCAAACAATGCCAGTAGATGATGTCAGCTTCACTTCCTGTATCTGTGTAGATACAATTGACAAACTTATTTGCTATCTCTGCTGAAATGATCACTGGTTGGACGGACAACGCCCAATTCTGAATTGGCTGAAAGATAATTGGGGCATATCTCCAGCTGTCCAAATTGCTGTTTGATGATTTACCTTCTTCATAATGACCATCGTTAATCCAAACCATCCTGATTACAACTTCTGGAGTTGTCTCACGCTCTGTGATCCGTTCTCCGTACTGTGGTTGGTTCCGATTATCTCTTCCGCCATACTGCTCTCTTCTGTTCTCTCCACGGCATCCTCTGCTACCATCATTCCTTTGGCACGCAAATTTCCTGCGAGGATCATTCCTCCTGTACTGTTTGCCAGGCAACAAATGATTCAATTCTCCTGCCTTGATTTTCGCTATAATTTCTCTCATCAAAGATTTGCAATTGTCAGTATCATGGCCCCAAGCCTCATGGAAATCACACCACAACTCACTCTTTGGACCCTCCCTCTCTTCCATAGGTGCTGGAGCATTGAAAGTGGTCCGAATAGGTTCAGTGAAAAGGATCTCTTTCGGCATTTTAGTAAGCGCCATTATCAACGGGTGCCTTTTGATTGGCCTTCTGTTGTGGTGGAAATCATTAGGGTGATTGTTTCCTCTCCATCCTCCATTTGAATTATCATTCCTTCTCTGATTTCTGTCAAAATACCGTCCTCCGTTGTTCGGCTTGCTACTGCCACCAGTTTCAAACTTGTTTAACCCACGCTCACCAGCTCGAACATGCCTCTGTGCTACCTCCAATTCCTGATGCAATGTTTTTGGCAAGTCATACCGTAACGCATGAACAAGTGCACTAAACCGTCGCTGGTCCAGACAAAAAATGATGCCAGATACAAGCTGTGATTCTGGACAATCAGGGATCTTCTGTGCTTCAAGTGTATAACGTTTCATAAAATTGCTCAAAGATTCATTATGATGCATTGTGATCTCGTGTGCATCAAGATGAGTCAGAGTACAGCTCCGAAGATTTTGGTATTGCATCACAAATTTTGCTCTCAAATCGAGAAAACTGGTAATACTCCTTGGCGGCAAACCAGCAAACCATTCACGTGCCATTTTCTGCAGTACCATAGGAAACATATGACACGCAGTTTCATCCTCCCAATGCTGCAACCTCATAACGCCTTCAAACATTGTCAAAAAGTCTTCCGGATCCGTTGTGCCATCATAAACTCCAATTGTTGGTATAGCAAGATTTCTGGGCAATGGATAATTAGCAATTCGATCAATGAAACACTGCGTTGATTCTGCCATCGCTGGTGGCTTGGTGGCTTGTTCTCCAGTAATGAGGGCAAAAAAGTTGTCCACAGCCACAGCACGGACGGCGGGCTGCGCTAAGCGTTGCTTGTATTTTGCCGGAGCTGTCTGCTTAAGAATGTCATTTAATAGCAACACTGCCTGCTTCTCTGACGTAAACTCATCTTTGTCAATTTCATCATCAGAGTCATTATTATCATAGCTCAGTTCGTTATCATCCCCAGAATCATCAATAAGACTGCCCAGCTTGTCAAGTAGCCTGGATAACTTGTACTTTGATATAGATTGCCTTTTCATTATCTGCTTATCTTTGCCATCCGCCATCCGCCGAAAAGGTATAAATGACGGACATCGCCGTGGTTGCATCAATGGTCATCGCTCTAGATTAGTAACAAAATTTGGAAGTCTTTCTGCACTTTTAGCTGTAGCTTCTTCGATTACTGGCCTTTTCTCCGAATTAGTTGCCAAATGTTTAAGCCTTTCTGTAGTTTCAGCAACTGTTTCTTCAATCGTACCATCTAGTGGTGAAATAGGTACATCTTCAACAGTGACCATGTCGTCAGTTGATGGATTGTTGACTGCTTCAAGTACAAATGGAGCTTCAGCTGCTTTCGTTCCTTTTCCGTTTCGTGTGTTCTTTGCATAAGTAGATGGCGCCATTGTTAACACCTATTTTCTTATGAGGTAAGGCTTAGTATGTCAACAAGAGACTAGAAGTGATCTAGCTTTAGGAGGGCGGAGTGTTGCCGATTGATTTTTACCCTCGGGAAATAATCCCTGCAGACCCGGTTCACAAGTGTAGAAACTTGTGGGGTGGCTTAATCAATCTGTCGTCCGTAGAGCGTAAGAGTGCTAGCCGGATGACTTCTAGTGAGAGAAAGTAGAGAGAGAAAGAGAAGTGAAGTCTCAGCTCTCAAAGTTGTCAGAATATCTGAACTTGTGTAAAATGACGACCCAAGGGGTCTATTTATAGTGTCAGATCTACCAGATTTGTTTGGGGACACGTGTCAAATGATGATACGTTCTGTTACATGTGCTCCGAAATTTATGCTAAATGCGGCGCTCTCCGGCCAGGGCTTATGCGCTAGGCGGCCTTCAGGGCTTACGCATGACGGAGCAGCCTGTACAGCGGAGAACGCTGGACTGACAATCTCCACAAAAATGTTGTTACCAGCCTTCCTGATGCTATTTTTATGCAACTATTATGCCTTTTATGTGTGTATACGATAGGATACACCATTAGATATATTATATTTTTTGCGAAAAAAAATAATAGCTGGAAGTAGTTCAACCATCAACAAAAGCCTCACTTATATATTAAAAAATTTGGTACGTACCCTTTATTGAACCAATTGGTCGGCCATAATACAAAAGGAACATGTATCATTCTCTCATATAATATAATATCATCATCATTATTTTATACGTTCATCACTTGTTATCTTTCTATCGATTTTCATAATCATTTCATGATTATCATCTCGCTCACCATCACATTTCTCATCATCATCGATATTGGCTGTAATAGAAATGATAGCAGGAACAGGTATAGATAGTAACTAAGGTTTTGGTGGTGACCGGTAACAGGAACGGCAAGCAATGGATGCAACGGGCACGTGGCGGTTATCTCGAAATCAGAAGTAAATACGAGTTAATAGCAGTAGCAGAAGTAACGAGGCTTGATGGTTGAAAATGGTGGTGGGTTGTGTGTCGTTGGAGAAAGAGAAGAACAAGAGGGAGGTGATCTATTTGGGCGGTGCTCGATTGGTATGATCGAGGTGGTAGTCCTCCTGTGTGGTTCTGAAACCGAAACACAATTATAGTAGAAGGTGTAGGTAGTTTTCGTGGTGTGGTGATGGTGTTTGGAATAGTTACATAAGAACACCGAAACAGTAGTGATCACAGGTTGCAAGTTTTTGTTATGTTTTGTTGGTAGTTATCGGATAAAGAGTGAGAGAGGAAGGAAGAAAAATGACAAAGGTTGTATTAGTGAAGGTGGCTCGTTGGTGGTTCCAAGTGATGAGTGTGGTGTTGCTGGATGAGTTATAGTGTTGACAGTTGATCTTTTGGTGATAGAAATTTGAATGAATTCCTCTTTAACACAAGCTAATCGATTCCTTGTATAAAATGGAAGCAGTATTAAAGCCAGAGAGAAGAAAACAAAAAGAAAATAAAGAGCAGAAAAAAAAATGTGTAGCTGGTTACAACTTTCAAACTGGTTCGATGTAACAAAATCAGACAAGAATAAGAATCAAATAAAGCTTGATAGTGATGCAAAACAAATTTGAGATAGAAAACAAGGATTTAAAACAGTTAATGTTGAAAATCAAATCGAGTTTTTGTATCTGTATGTAATCTAGATTCCTAATTTATATTTAATGAATAATAATAATAATACAAGTAATATTAATAATATTAAATAATAATAATAACTATAATAATAAAGAGAAATAATAATACAAATAGAAATTTTAATATAAAGAAAAACGATAGTAATGATATCATTACTTATAATACTAGGTATAATAAATTATATAATTCAATAAAATTACAATTAATGCTTTTAATAAAACTGAGATAACAATAATAATACCAATTACAATAATACTAAATCACATAATAATCTAATTAATAATGAATAAATATTTACATATATACATATTTATGTATACATCTTTATTTACAATACTTGTTCGTGAATCGTCGGGAATGGTCAAAGAGTAAATGCATTCATGTAATCCGTTCCAAAGTTTTCAAGACTCAATATTACAGACTTTACTTATCATGTCGGAAACATATAAAGATTAAAGTTTAAATTTGGTCGGAAATTCCCGGGTCATCACAGTACCTACCCGTTAAAGAAATTTCGTCCCGAAATTTGAGTGAGGTGGTCATGGTTAACAATAAAAAATGTTTTCTTAACGAATATAAGTTGATAAATAGAGTTTTGTCATCATTGAGTAATATGGATAAAATATCTCGATTATTCGAAAAGTACGAATGAAGCTATCATAAAAGAGTGAAATGAGTAGGTATAGATTTGTCATATCTTTTGACGTAGATAGGACTGATTTCCGGAATTCATGGGATAAAAAAAATTTAGAAATCTAAAAGATTTGATTCTTCGACTAGTAAGGAAATTAAGATCTCTATAATTAAATACGGTGATCTGCCCCGATTATTCTGTTTGATATTTCCATTATAAAATAAACTCTTTCGTTCCATTATTCTCACCATTCCTATACTTTCTTCCTTAGTTCATACATCCAAAAGATTGTGAAAATGCTTAATCCAGTTCTAATCCTTGATATTTTTCTAATTATCATTTCTGTCATCCTTCTTCTCAATCTTCCAGCAGAAAATCTGTTTACTTCTACTATTACCTTGGGGTGATACTCCCTTTAATTATACCATGTCTTTATATTGCTATTCGTATTAATATTCACGGTTTGTAACTTCTGGGTTGTTGTTGGGTTTTATATCTTCCCTTATATTTCGATGTCTCTGCTTCTGTCTTTTTGTAATCATTGACACCCACAGTTAATACTCTCTCCAATTTACTGTGATTTATACCCCCATTGATATTTTGAAGCTTCATGCTTTTATTTTCTCTTCCCGACTTTAAGTCAAGCGAGATATGGTCCAGAATTTGTAGATATAAATTTCGGAATGAATATGATTAATGTTCCAGGAAGAAAATTATAATGGCACGATCTTGATTTGTCAAATTACCAGAATTATTGAGAATAGAACTATCAAGAATATACTTTCTTGATGTGTTCAGAAGTTAAGCAGAATGAAAGAGTTATGTAACATGGCACATGATGACGTTATGATCTGTGAATCATCACGTTCCATTAGAAACTCAGCATGACTTACTGTAATATAATCATGTTGATCAAGTGTCATTATATTATACTAACTCATGCATCAATTTCCAACACTACTTCAAAATCATTCATAATTTAAACTTGAAGGTTTACAGAATATAGAAACTAACAGTTTCTATATGATGTAACACTGATAGCACGAAGAGATTAATGATTTTAGATAAGATTACTTATGAAAATATATTCAGAAATATCGGGGATATTTATAATGAAAGATACGATAATATCTCGGAATATCTAAGATCAGATGATGATAGAAACTATTGTCCGCAAGGGTTTAGAGTAAGGAGCAAGATATTCACTAAAGACTTTAGCAGACATTGAATCATTTGGATTCTTTGAAGTCAAACTTATTCTTTGTGATTTGTCCACTGCTTTCTTCATAGTTTCGCATAACCTGCTTTTCGGTACTAAATTTTTTTTAATTGAATGTTTCCAATATAATGATACACAGGAAGCACGAAGAGGTATATAATTTCAGACGAGAATATTTATGAAAATATCCTCAGAAATATCGAAGATATTGATGATGATATTTTTGGAATTCCTAAGTTCGATGGTTGATGAGGAAGATTTTTCGCAAGATTTTAACATGACTTCGGAGCAAGATATTCTCTAAAGATTTCAACGGATCCAGAATTATCTGGATTGTTTGAATATAGGGTATGGTCCTTGTATTTGTCCTTGGTCTCCTTCAAGGTTAACTCTATCCATTTTCCAGTTCCAACGTTTCTGAGCTTTTCCAACATATTATTCTTTATTATGGTTGTCTATGGTTTCTGCTGCTTCGTTCAGCTTTTTCAACATTCAAAGTATTGATTTTGTAGCCTGAGTGCTTTTCAGAATTTCAGAATGAAAGACCATAATTCTAAAAGATACATGTTATACATATAACTGTTGATGTAGATATGCTGTGAGTTTTCAAAGTATCAATTGTTGATTCGTGATATTTGGTATGACAGTTCTCGTTACAAGATGCGGATGAGAATATGAGGAGACTTCAATAGATAAATGTAGTGATTTGTGGGAGGGATTTAAGCCCAAAGAGCAACGAGGTTGCTGGTACGTCTGCTGGTAATAAGATGAAATATAAAAGGTTCCCCGGTAACAATAAAAGAGCATGCATAAAAATTAAGGTGATAATAAGATGGTTTCGAATGAAAAGTCGAAGTTAACTTGCAGGAGCTGTGACAAAATTTGCTACTTTGAAAGGAATTACCAAGTTATTTTGGGTAATAATAACACTAAAGGAATTAGCACAGATACGTGTTAAACATTTACTCAGGTTCTGAGTGTTTTCAGGTGCATAACTATATGCATTAATCTTTTCTTCCGTAGATGAAGTGCGGTTGGTTCATCCTCTCGATTGAGGTGTTTTCAAGAATCATGAAAGGTTTGAACGCAGATTGTAATCGTCAAGATATAAATGAGGTTTAAGATGAAATCAAGTGGCAAACTTGAAGAAGTTTTTAGTTTCATATGTTATAATCAATATTTTAATTCATTTTAATTGTCCAACATTATTAGTCCACAGTCGATAGTCCACAGTTAGCATTGTACAAATAATAATTCATATATAGTTTATTATATAATATTCGAAATAATTAATACGTATCGTGATCCGTATACTTCTCAGACTCGATCACAACTCAAATTATATATATTATTGTAGAATCAACCTCAACCCTGTATAGAGAACTCGTTCATTACTGCATATAGAGTGTCTATGGTTATTCCAAATAATATATATAAATGCGTCGATATGATATGTCAAAACCTTGTATACATGTCCCGATATTTAAAGTGCGTAAAAATAAATAACGGAAATTTAAATGACGAATAATAAAGTGCGTAAAGTAAATAACAGAAATTAAATGACGATAAATAAAATTACGAGAATATAAATTGCGATAAATAAACTGCGATAAATAAATTGCGATAATTAAATGGTAATACGGAATTAACAGTTAGCTAGCAACAGTTAGCTAGGATTTTGTTAGCGTGGATTCTTAATAGAATTTCATATTGTTAATTAATCTGTTTCTAATCAATTTTTATTGTGTCTATTAATTCTTCGTTATGCCACTTGATAGATTCTGATAGATCAAAATCCAAATATGTAATTAGATGAATATGGTTATTCTGTGGTGAACGGATTTGTATATCGGTGGATGTAAGTAGGATAGTATATGACTTGTTGAAACAGATTCGTAGAACATACAATGTAACTTATTAATGTGAAATTTAAATATTCCTCGGATATTACCTACCCGTTAAAATATTTTCACCATTAACAGTTTGTACTAGAGAATTTTTAATTACAATCTTTATGAAAACATATATACATATATATTTTCTTCAGATGCATTCATGGATTTAATGAGTTAATATGATATTAAACTCATTTGCTTTTCGGTTGGAACTAGAATAAATAATCTCTAAAACTTTAGAGATTACATATTCGTCATGTCGAACGAAGATAAATGAGGTAGAACGATAAGTAGAACGAAGATCATACTCAAAGTACATATGATGATATTGAAGCAAGGATTGTTGATGGTACTGGTGCTGTTATTGATTGTACTGTTGGTGCTGGTGATGTTGCTGAAGCTGGTACATTTTGCACCATATTCTTCGAATTGATTATTCGAGCGCGAAGTTCGTTGACTTATTACTCTAGGATGATTGTCGGTCGGAACGAGCGGATGAATAAGGTTCAGACTTGTGGATAGAATATAATCTTGTCGAGTTACCCTGGAAATGAGACTGAAAATGGTGTCTCGAACAGGTTCGCCGGTAAACGCTTCAGGTTCATTGTCAAGAGGTGAATTCGGTTGGTGGAAGGGATTGCCTTCTGCATGTTTCCATTAATTAAGTCGACTACGAACCCACCAGATGAATTGATAATGGCTGATTGGTTGATTCATGCCGATGACGCTGTTTTCGGAGCTTAGGTGAACATCTATGTCGGAATAGTTGTCGAAATAACTATCGGAATAGCTATCGGAATCTGAGGGACTCGAACTGGTTGCAGGATTCATCTCGTACGATCAGATGAAGGATTTTCGATAAGAAATAGATTATAGGATGTAGATTAGTACCCTGCAATACATAATTTATATATGCATGTATAATACTAAAATCCCATAAGTTACGGAGGAATCTACGAAGGTTGTCAGGCAAAGTTACAGTAACAGATACACTAAGATTTGAAGTAGCAGATACGCTAAGATATGTATTTTGTCTATACACTATTCATGCAGTCAATGCAGTAAAACGTGTCTAGACTAAGAATGATAAGCAAGTGATTTTCTAAAAATATTAAGCAGGTAATTTTTGACACAAAATGATAAGCAAAACTTTTGACATGCAGACACGGTCGAAGTTCAGACTCACTAATGCACCCTAACGGCTATCAGTTAGATAAACTAATGCAAGACCTAGTTCGCTAAGACCCCCGCTCTGATACCAACGGTGATGACCCGTCCTAATGCATCCGGACGAAGTCCATATCGATTATAAACGATTCACAACAGTTAATTTCATCGCGGGGTACTTGACCTCTATATGATACATTTTACAAACATTGCATTCGTTTTTGAAAAGATAATCTTTCATTACATTGAAAGTTGACAACATGCATACCATTTCGTAATATATCCTACTAATATTGACTTAATAATAATCTTGATGAACTCAACGACTCGAATGCAACGTCTTTTGAAATATGTCATGAATGACTCCAAGTAATATTTCTAAGATGAGCAAATGCACAGCGAAAGATTTCTTTCATACCTGAGAATAAACATCCTTTAAAGTGTCAACCAAAAGGTGGGTGAGTTCATTAGTTTAACATAAATAATCATTTCATAATTTTAATAGACCACAAGATTTCATATTTCTATTTCTCATAAACATACGTCCCATGCATAGAGACAAAATATCATTCATATGGATTGAACACCTGGTAACCGACATTAACAATATGCATATAAGAATATCCCCATCATTTCGGGATCCTCCTTCGGACATGATATAAATTTCGAAGTACTAAAACATCCGGTACTTTGGATGGGGCTTGTTGGGCCCGATAGATCTATCTTTAGGATTCACGTCTATTAGGGTGTCTGTTCCCTAATTCTTAGATTACCAGACTAATTAGGGTGATATTCGATTTGATAATCCAACCATAGAATGTAGTTTCGATCACTTGTGTCTATTTCGTAAAGCATTTATAAAAGCAGCGCATGTATTCTCAGTCCCAAAAATATATATTGCAAAAATATTTAAAAAGGGAATAATGAAACTCACCTAATGTAGTTTGTAGTAAAAATACATATGACTATATTGAACAATGCAGGGTTGACCATTGATTCACGAACCTATATCATTCGTATATATATTAAAACATATACTTGTAATCGAATAAATATATATATATATATATATATATATATATATATATATATATATATATATATATATATATATTATTACTAGTGATATAATTTTTATGTTATTAATTTATGTATTTCATTGTTACTATATAAAAATATAGCTTTTGTTATGTTATATGTATTAAATATTTTATATGTATATATTTCATTTGTGTGTTAAAATTGTAATTATATTAATACTAGGGTAATATTAGTAGTGATTAAAATAATGATAATGATAATGCTAGTGTTAATAATAATGATAATAATGTTCATGATTTTATTAATAATAATATTAATAATAGTTTTAATGACAAATCATATAATAATGATAATAACAGTAGTTTCAAATAAAATGAAGATTTTATTAGTAATGATAATAATAATTTTGATAATAATACATAATACTTAATAATAATTATTATTACAACGATCTTGATCTTAATAATAATACTTTTGTTAATAATAATAATAATAATAAGTCTACTTTGATACTAATTCTAATATTAAGGATAATAATAATAGTTTGTGTTATTTTCGTAATAACAATAATATTAATAATAATAATAATAATAATAATAATAATAATAATAATAATAATAATAATAATAATAATAATAATAATAATAATAATAATAATAATAATAATCATATTCGTAATAATAATAATAATCATACCTATATTAACAATAATAATAATAATAATCATAACAATAATAACATAATTAATAACAATAATGAAATAATAATAATAATAATAGTTAAAGTTATACCTCACAAGAATAGTCTAAAAAAAATATAGTGCCACTACTCAGGCTCGAACCCACCACCTCTTGTTATTAGACACAACACCCTAACCATCCATCCATCCCTTCATTTCTGATTCAAACACAACCCATAAATATATACCCAGTATCTATAGTTGTCTGATTTATCTTATTCAGTTTCCAGAAGAAAAAAAATGAATGACCCAGCACAGGCTTGAACCTGTGACCTCTCACTCACCAGAAAAACTCCCCTAAACCATCTGTCTATCCATGCTTTTCTGGTTTATTGTATGACTGATGCATATATATATATATATCCCGTATTTCATTCTGCTCTCCTTCACCTTCACTAATTGGATCTCTTAACTTTCGGCCCAACAACAATTAAGAGCCCTCGACCCAACACGAAAAAGATTATGGGCCAAATGATTAACTAAGAGCCCGTTAGAATTTTTTGAATTTGATAACCTTGTTTACGTTGATAAACACGAACAGCAACAAAAAAAAAATATGTATACGCCTGCCCTTATCATATTAATCATCACTTCATCATCTCACAACATAAACTTAAATCGTCATAATTCGAAATCCTTTATCCCAAATTTGCGGCCTAATAACTAGATTAACATCCAAATTTGTTTTTGATATATTATATATTTGGCGAAAAAAATAATAATAGCTGGAAGTAGTTCAACCATCAACAAAAGCCTCACTTATATATTAAAAAATTTGGTACGTACCCTTTATTGAACCAATTGGTCGGCCATAATACAAAAGGAACATGTATCATTCTCTCATATAATATAATATCATCATCATTATTTTATACGTTCATCACTTGTTATCTTTCTATCGATTTTCATAATCATTTCATGATTATCATCTCGCTCACCATCACATTTCTCATCATCATCGATATTGGCTGTAACAGAAATGATAGCAGGAACAGGTATAGATACTAACTAAGGTTGTGGTGGTAACCGGTAACAGGAACGGCAAGCAATGGATGCAACGGGCACGTGGCGGTTATCTCGAAATCAGAAGTAAATACGAGTTAATAGCAGTAGCAGAAGTAATGAGGGTTGATGGTTGCAAATGGTGGTGGGTTGTGTGTCGTTGGAGAAAGAGAAGAACAAGAGGGAGGTGATCTATTTGGGCGGTGCTCGATGGGTATGATCGAGGTGGTAGTCCTCCTGTGTGGGTCTGAAACCGAAACACAATTATAGTAGAAGGTGTAGGTAGTTTTCGTGGTGTGGTGATGGTGTTTGGAATAGTTACATAAGAACACCGAAACAGTAGTGATCACAGGTTGCAAGTTTTTGTTATGTTTTGTTGGTAGTTATCGGATAAAGAGTGAGAGAGGAAGGAAGAAAAATGACAAAGGTTGTATTAGTGAAGGTAGCTCGTTGGTGGTTCCAAGTGATGAGTGTGGTGTTGCTGGATGAGTTATGGTGTTGACAGTTGATCTTTTGGTGATAGAAATTTGAATGAATTCCTCTTTAACACAAGCTAATCGATTCCTTGTATAAAATGGAAGCAGTATTAAAGCCAGAGAGAAGAAAACAAAAAGAAAATAAAGAGCAGAAAAAAAAATGTGTAGCTGGTTACAACTTTCAAACTGGTTCGGTGTAACAAAATCATACAAGAATAAGAATCAAATAAAGCTTGATAGTGATGCAAAACAAATTTGAGATAGAAAACAAGGATTTAAAACAGTTAATGTTGAAAATCAAATCGAGTTTTTGTATCTGCATGTAATCTAGATTCCTAATTTATATTTAATGAATAATAATAATAATACAAGTAATATTAATAATATTAAATAATAATAATAACTATAATAATAAAGAGAAATAATAATACAAATAGAAATTTTAATATAAAGAAAAATGATAGTAATGATATCATTACTTATAATACTAGGTATAATAAATTATATAATTCAATAAAATTACAATTAATGCTTTTAATAAAATTGAGATTGAGATAACAATAATAATACCAATTATAATAATACTAAATCACATAATAATCTAATTAATAATGTATAAATATTTACATATATACATATTTATGTATACATCTTTATTTACAATACTTGTTCGTGAATCGTCGGGAATGGTCAAAGAGTAAATGCATTCATGTAATCCGTTCCAAAGTTTTCAAGACTCAATATTACAGACTTTGCTTATCATGTCGGAAACGTATAAAGATTAAAGTTTAAATTTGGTTGGAAATTCCTGGGTCATCACACACCTAAGCTCCGAAAGCGGTGTCACCAGAATGAATCAACCAATCAGCCATCCCCAATTCATCTGATGGGTTCGTAGTTGACTTAATCAATGGAGACACGAAGAAGACGATCCTTTCCACCAACCGAATTCACCTCTTGGCGATGAACATGAAGCATTTACCGATGAACCCATTCGAAACACCATTTTCACACTCGTTTCCTGAGTATCTCGCCACGATTATATTTTATCAAAAATTCTAAACCTTATTCATCTGTTCGTTCTGACCGACAATCATCCCGGAATAATAGAAGGAGTCAACGAGCTTCGCGCTCAAGTAATCAATTTAGAAAACATGGTGCAAAACTTACCAGCTTCAGCAACATCACCGGCACCAATAGTGCCATCAACAACCCAAGTCTCAACATCACATGCCTCAATGACTCATACTGTACTTCGAGTATAATCATCGTTCTACATGACGTTATACATCATTTATCTTCGTTCGATATGGAAATTTATGTAATCTCTAATGTTTTAGAGATTATATATATTCTTGTTCTAACGGTAAACCAAATGAGATTAATAGCATATTAACTCATTAAATCTATATTACATCTGAAGAAAATATATATGTATATATATTTTTTCATAAAGATTGTAATTTAAAATTCTTTCGTACAAACTTTTAATGGTGAAAATATTTTAACGGGTAGGTAATACCCGAGGAATATTTAAATTTCACATTAATAAGTACACTGTACATTCTTTCAAATCTGATTCAACTGTTATTTACTATCCTACTTACAACCACAGCTATACGAATCCGTTCACCACAAAATAACTATTTTCATTCAATTTTATATTTGGATTTTGACCTATCTGAATCCAACAAGTGGCATAATTAAGAAATAATGGACACAATAAAAATTGATTAGAAACAGACTAACTGACAATATGAAATTTTGTTAAGAAACCACGCTAACAAAATCCTAGCTAACTGTTCCTAGCTAACTGTTAATTCCATATTACATTTTATTTATCGCAATTTAATTATCGCAATTTATTTTATCGCAATTTTAATTCTCGCAATTTTATTTAATGTCATTTAATTTCTGTTATTTACTTTACGCACTTTATTTATCGTCAATTTTTTTCTGTTATTTATTTTACGCACTTTAAATATCGGGACACGTATACAAGGTTTTGACATATCATATCCACGCATATATATATATATATATATATATATATATATATATATATATATATATATATATATATATATTATTTGGAATCACCATAGACACTCTATATGCAGTAATGATCGAGTTCTCTATACAGGGTTGAGGTTGATTCTACAATAATATATACAGTTTGAGTTGTGATCGAGTCTGAAACATGTACACGGGTCACGATACGTATTAATTAATTCGAATATTATATATTAAACTATATATGAATTATCGGGCTGTTAACTGTGGACTATCGACTGTGGACTAATAACATTGGACAATTAAAATGAATTGAAATATTGATTATAACATATGAAACTAAACATTTCTTCAAGTTTGCCACTTGATTTCATCTTAAACCTCATTGTATCTTGACGATTATAATCTGCGTTTAAACCTTTCATGATTCTCGAAAACACCTCAATCGAGAGGATAAACCAACCGCACTTCATCTACGGGAAGGAAAGATTGATGCATATAGTTATGCACCTGAAAAATCTCGGAAACTGAGTAAACGTTTAACAAGTATCTGTGCTAGCTTCTTTGGCATAGTTATTATCGAAAGTAACTTTGTAACTCCTTTTAAAATTAGCCAATTTTGTCACAGCTCCAGCAAATCAACATTGACCTTTCATTCGAATAAGTCTTATTATAACCTTGATGTATACAAATGCCTTTTCGTCATTGTTACCGGATAACCTTTTATATTCCGCCACAATAGCAGTAAACTTACCAACAACTTCATTGATCTTTGACTTTTCGAAAAATCATTATATTCAGTGAAACCCTATCATTTACTCATTTACCTCTTATAACAAGAATTACTATACCAACTACCGGGAATTAGCAAATAGTATTTTGAAATCTCGCAGCATGTCTACATCAACAGTTATATGTATACATATAATCCGTATCTCTTAGAATTATGATCTTCCACTCTGAAATTTTGAAAAGCACCCAGTCTACAAATCAATACTCCAAATTTTGAGGAAGCTGAATGAAGCAGAAGAAACTGTAGACAATCGTAAATGACTTTAATTGTCGGAAGTTTGATGATAAAGAATAGTATGTTGGAAAAGCTTAGAAAAGTGGAACTGGAAAATGGATTGAGCTAACCAGGAAGGAAACTGTGGACAAATCACAAAAACTAAACTTGTACATAAAGAATCCTGATGATTCTGTTTCGGATGAAATCTTTAGCGAATACCTTGCTTCTGACTCCAAACTCTTGCGGACAAATTTTCTTCACCATCCTTCGATAATAGAAATTCCTAGATATTATCGTTGTAGTGACCCGAACTTTTCCATGTTTATATATATATTAAATGAAATTGTTATTTACATGATTAAGTGTTTCCAATATGTTAAGCAATCAAACTTGTTAAGACTTGATTAATTGAAATAGGTTTCATATAGACAATTGACCACCCAAGTTGACCGGTGATTTACGAACGTTAAAACTTGTAAAAACTATATGATGACATATATATGGATATATATATAGTTAAAATGATATTATGATAAGTAAACATATCATTAAGTATATTAACAATGAACTACATATGTAAAAACAAGACTACTAACTTAATGATTTTGAAACGAGACATATATGTAACGATTATCGTTGTAACGACATTTAATGTATATATATCATATTAAGATATATTAATACATCATGATATCATGATAATGTAATAATTTAACATCTCATTTGAATTAATAAACAATGGGTTAACAACATTTAACAAGATCGTTAACCTAAAGGTTTCAAAACAACACTTACATGTAACGACTAACGATGACTTAACGACTCAGTTAAAATGTATATACATGTAGTGTTTTAATATGTATTCATACACTTTTGAAAGACTTCAAGACACTTATCAAAATACTTGTACTTAACAAAAATGCTTACAATTACATCCTCATTCAGTTTCATCAACAATTCTACTCGTATGCACCCGTATTCGTACTCGTACAATACACAGCTTTTAGATGTATGTACTATTGGTATATACACTCCAATGATTAGATCTTAGCAGCCCATGTGAGTCACCTAACACATGTGGGAACCATCATTTGGCAACTAGCATGAAATATCTCATAAAATTACAAAAATATGAGTAATCATTCATGACTTATTTACATGAAAACAAAATTACATATCCTTTATATCTAATCCATACACCAACGACCAAAAACACCTAAAAACACTTTCATTCTTCAATTTTCTTCATCTAATTGATCTCTCTCAAGTTCTATCTTCAAGTTCTAAGTGTTCTTCATAAATTCTACAAGTTCTAGTTTCATAAAATCAAGAATACTTTCAAGTTTGCTAGCTTACTTCCAATCTTGTAGAGTGATCATCCAACCTCAAGAAATCTTTCTTATTACAGTAAGATATCTTTCTAATACAATTTAATACTCATATTCAAATTTGATTCAATTTCTATAACTATAACAATCTTATTTCGAGTGAAAATCTTACTTGAACTGTTTTCGTGTCATGATTCTGCTTCAAGAACTTTCAAGCCATCTGTGACAACCCGGAAATTTCCAATCTAATTTAAACTTTATCTTTATATTATTCCGACACGATAAGCAAAGTTTGTTAAGTTAAATCTCAAGAATTTTAAACTGTGTTCATACATTCATTATAACCTCGACCAAATTCCGACGATTCATGAACCGTTATATATAAATAGATATGTATATATATATGTATATATATATGTATATATATATATATATATATATATATATATATATATATATATATATATATATATATATATATATATATATATATATATATATATATTATAACTTGAGAATATTAATAAAGTATTAAACGTATATTACTTTACACGAACGCATTTGTTTCAATATGTTTATCGATGGAATTAGAAGATAATATCAAATGATTAATTTATCAGATACATTGTGATATGATTACGGGTCTATGTTATGAGGTCCACTGTGATTTAAGAAATCTATTCTTTTTGACAACATTCGGAAAATGGTAAAGTGATTTATAAGTAAGAACGTGGAGTGTAAATAACTTAGATGTTGGATATCGACAAGTTAAGTAACTCGACATTTTTCATACGTATATTTAACCTTTGGACTTTATCCCATGCTTCACCAACAGACCGTAATTTAAAAACTTGAAACCTATTATGAATATATATGATTCTACTTTTCTAAAACGTTTTATGATATAATGATTTCCATTATTTTAACCTTTTAACAAAATGATTCTTAAATATATTTAGTTTTGGAAAACAAAATTATCATATTTATTTGATTTATTTTCAAACGTACAAAAACGTTTTTAGTTTAAAAAGAACTTTATTATTAAAACGTATATAACTTTTATAAATATCTAGAAGCACTTTTGACAACTCATTACTTAACCAGTATGATAAAGATAACGATATTTATATTTTATTTTATTAAATATAAATAATGATTTAAATTAATTTTATATATATTTATACGCGTATTATACGTACATAGTTTTATACTTTTACTATACTTTAACTTTACCTTTACTTTACTTTTACTTTACTTTAACTTTAATAATTTACTTTAATAATTCATACTTTAATAATTCACTTTAATAATTCATACTTTAATAATTCATTTTAATAATTCATACTTTAATAATTCACTTTAATAATTCATACTTTAATAATTCACTTTAATAATTCATACTTTAATAATTCACTTTAATAATTCAAAAATCTATTATAAATAGAATTCAATAGGTTTCATTATTTCATAGAAACTTGAAATATATTTCTCTAAACTCTCTCAATCGACTTACATATATATATTTACTCAGTATTATTTTAAGATATTATTAGTATACATAAAATACTACGACGAGGTCATGAGCGTATTATTTCAAAATGGATTTTTCGAGCGAGATAGAGCTAAGGAAAACATGGGTTATAGCTATGGAGTTGATGGGTATGGTTCATGGGTATGCTTGTGAGGTCAATCTAGTGTTTATCGTCTCCGTTGCGTCTACGTACCTTTCCTGCAATATTGAATCTCAATATTGATACGTGAGTACTCGTAAATTATTTTTACATATTAATAGTGTATCCCTGACTAGTGCTCGAGAATATAGGATTATGCATGCTTGTACTTTTGATGTTGCCCTTAGATAGGTTATGTTGAATCCTGAATTAGTTACACTTGCGGTTGAGATAAGGTATAAGATATGCATGTCCTTGGAAGGCTAGCGAAAAATTGAGAACTTTTCATTTAGATATCGAATGGGTTCGATGAACGAATTAGAAGTTATAGTCAATTGAATTTTTATAAAAATGATTATTATTATCGTCGTTATTATCGTCGTTCTAGTTTTATCTTATTATTATCATTATTAATAAAAGGAATTATCATTAAAAATTGTTATTTTTATTATTATTACTATTGTTATCATCGTTAAAGTTATAATTAGTATTATTATTATTATTATTATTATTATTATTATCTTATTATTATTATTATTATTATTATTATTATTATTATTATTATTATTATCATTATTAATATATATATCACTATTTAAAAATGGTTATTGTTATTGTTATTATTATTATTATTATTATCATTAAAATAGTTATTAGTATTATTAATAATATCATAGTAATTATCATTATTAGTATTATTGTAATTAAAACTAATATTAGTAACACCTAATTCTTTTTAGTACTATTATTATTAGTATTATAAACACAATATAAAAGACGATTAAAAGCTATTAAACGAAACGATTAGAAAATAATGAGTATAAGTATCATGATGAAATTAAAATATTATAAGATATTGATCTAGATAAAATTATCATTCTTATTATTTTTATCATTACTATTATTATTAAAAGTATCGTTAGTATTAAAACTATCATTTTAACAAAAAATATCATTTTAATAGAAATGTCATTGTTATTATAAAATATCATTATTATTATCATTTTAAATAGAATTATTATTTTAAAGTTAATATTAAAAAGTATCATAGATATTAAAGTTATCATAATTAGAATTATCGTTTTATTATAATATCATTATTAGTAAATATAAAAATTGATATTTTTAAAAGAATAATAATAATTATTATTGCAAAATAATACAACTTTTACTTATTATTATTATCAATGTTATTTTATCAAATAAATATGTAATACAAATAATATAATTACCTTAATAAAACCTATCATAATATTTTTTTTAAATTAACTTTATAAATTTTATTACTTAAGATATATAAAAGTATATTTTTATATAAAATTTTATTTATTAATAAATGAATTATATTATTTACTCTATTAAATCTTTTAAAAATATTTAAAAATATAAAACGACGATATTTAAACTGTATAATAATCATGTATAAATTTTGGAAATCATTTTGAGTCAAATTAACTTTTGTTGATCTTTGCATATTAGTCTCGAGCATTAGGATTGTGGTACACTATGACTTGACCTAATTTGTTAGACAAATATTGACCAGCACATATATATGCATAATTAATTTAGGTTCGTGAATCCGAGGCCAACCTTGAACTTGTTCAATGACGTTATATGTATTTTTACTACGAAATACAGTATGGTGAGTTTCATTTGCTCCCCTTTTACTCTTTACATTTTTGGGGCTGAGAATATATGGAAATGTTTTATTAACTGTTTTACAATAATTATATGCGTGAGTTTCATTTGCCTTTTTACCCTTTATATTTTTGGGTTGAGAATACATGCGCAATTTTTATAAATGACTTACAAAATAGACACAAGTACGTGAAACTACATTCTATGGTTGAATTATCGAAATCGAATATGCCCCTTTTTATTAAGTCTGGAAATCTAAGAATTAGGGAACAGACACCCTAATTGATGCGAATCCTAAAGATAGATCTATTGGGCCTAACAAACCCCATCTAAAGTACCGGATGCTTTAGTACTTCGAAATTTATATCATGTCCGAAGGAGGATCCCGGAATGATGGGGATATTCTTATATGCATATTGTTAATGTCGGTTACCAGGTGTTCAATCCATATGAATGATTATTTTTTTCTCTATGCATGGGACGTATATTTATGAGAACTGGAAATGAAATTCTTGTGGTCTATTAAAATGATGGAAATGAATGATTATGATAAACTAATGAACTCACCAACCTTTTGGTTGACACTTTAAAGCATGTTTATTCTCAGGTATAAAAGAAATCTTCCGCTGTGCATTTGCTTGTTTTAAAGATATTACTTGGAGTATTTCATGGCATATTTCGAAGAACGTTGCATTCGAGTCATTGAGTTCATCAAAGATTACTATTAAGTTAATTTATAATTGGATAGTGGATATTATGAAATGGTATGCATGCCTGTCAATTTTCGATGTAAAGAAAGTTTGTGTTTTAAAAACGAATGCAATGTTTGTAATATGTATCATATAGAGGTCAAATACCTTGCGATGTAATCAACTATTGTGAATCGTTTATAATGTATATGAACGGGTCCTTTCAGTTGGTATCAGAGCGGTGGTCTTAGTGAACCAGGTCTGCATTAGTGTGTCTAACTGATAAGTCGTTAGGATGCATTAGTGAGTCTGGACTTCGACCGTGTCTACATGTCAAAAGTTTTGCTTATCATTTCTAGTCGGAAATCATCTGCTTATCATCCTTAGGAAATTACCTACTTATCATTATTAGTCTAGACACGTCTTGCTACATTAATTGCATGAGTAGTATATAGACAAAATTCATATCTTAGCGTATCTGCTAAATCATATATTATCGTATCTATTACTGTAAACTTTGCCTGACATATTCCGTAAATTCCTCCGTAATCTACGAAATCTTTTGATCTATATACATATATGGATATCCTATGTAAATAGAATACCACCCGATAGCCGGAAAATCATTTTATATCGAAAAATCCTTTATCCAATCGTACGAAATGGAAGTTGTCATCAGTTCAAGTCACTCGGATTCTGAAATGGAATCTCACTCAAGCTTCGAAAGCAGTGTGACCGGAATGGATCAACCAATCAGTCATCATCTATTCTGGATGAATTGGGGATGGGTTCGTAGTCTCCTCAATCATTGGAGACAAGAAGAAGGCGATCCTTTCCATCCACCACATTGCCCTCTTGACGAAGAACCTGAAGCACTTACCGACGAACCTGTCCGAAACACCATTTTCTCTCTCATTTCCAGAGTATCTCGTCACGATTATATACTCCATCAAATTCTAGATTTTATTTATCCGCTCGTCCGAACTGACAATCACCCCGGTGTAATAGAAGAAGTCAACGAGCTTCGCGCTCGGGTAGTGGCTTTGGAGAATATGGTGCAAAAATTACAAACACCAGTAGAAGCACCAGCAGCAACACCAGCAACATAACCAGTACCACCATCATCAACGCCAACAGTACCATTACCACCTCCAACCACAACCGCGTAGTAAACCTCAACTTCACAATCTGTCCCACGAGCATCAACGTCATACACACCATAGATATCAAGGAATACCAGCAACAATAACTGACGATGTATTAATTCATAACTTCATTGGAGAAACATTCCACGGAGATTATGTAATCTCTAAAGTCTTAGAGATTATCTAATCTAGCCCTAACCATAAATCTGTTAAGCGAACCAAAATGATAGAAGGAAGAGTAGAAACCCTGACAAAAATGGTGTGTGATTAACAAGCTAAACTTGTTTTACCAACAGCATCAACAGTACCGTCAGCGTCACCAGCATCGTCAGTACAGTCAACATCAGAATCAACAACACCTATAACATCACAAACTCCGTCAGTTCAAGAATCACTGTGGACATCATTACGAATCAATAACGCGTATATTGTATCAAGGAGTTATGAAGAGTTAACTCATTCCCTCTGAAGAAATTATATGTATATTTTATATATACATATTTTGAAATAAAAATAAATCTTTCCGTGCTAAGCTATTGTGTGTGAATCTTAACTACTCGGTTAATTCATCTTACAAATATGCAATAATGTACGTCCTTCACCCGCAACTTAACCATCGTTAACTACAATCTCTGTCTCAATTCAACAAATTCCAATTCATAATAAATCAAGTATATATTTGATTTTACACTTTCATCATCGATGTAACCGAAACTTCTCAGATACCATCACTCGTACTTTGCGAAGTTCACAAGAATTTAACAAAAATCAACATCACGCCTCAACAAATAACGAAGTATTGATTCGTAATTTCAATATTATTGAAGAAATACTTATGTAATCTCTAAAGCCTTCAAGGGATTATTCAATTCAAGTTTCAATCGTAAATCGAATGAGTTTAATTTAGTATTAACTCATTAAATTTATGTTATATCTGAGGAGAATATATACATATATATTTTCACAAAGACTGTAATAAAATTCTTATGTACAAAATATTAATTGTGAAATTTTTTAACGGGTAGGTAATACCCGAGAGATATATATATTCACAATTAATATGTTACATTCTTCGAATCTGATCAAGCAAATTATCAACTATACTTCCTACTTTCACAATAATATACATTCTTTCATAGAGATCAAAACAACCATACTCATTCAAACCCAATTACAAATTTTGATTTTGAAACCTCAGAATTCAATTCGAGATATAACGGTATCATCACTTTTAGATTCCTACATCTTTCAAAGCTATACTTTGACTTCAAAACTGTGTTAGAACATCAAATGTATATTAACGATTACAATATGTGTTCAAACCCTTCGAAAATATCTGAAGACACTTCAAATAATGAGCAATCGAGATGATGATCCAACCACATATTAACCACAGTTAGGTACTTAAAAAGCACTCGAAACCAAAGTCATAATTCCACACATATCTGTGTCAGATTCTTTGGCATTTATTAGCAAAAATAACTTTGCAATTCCTTTTCAAAGTAGCCAATTTTGTCACAGCTCCAACAAGTCAACTTCGACTTTTCAGTCAGACTAACCTTATTATAACCTTGAGATATACACCATCGTTACCAGGGAACCTTTTACATCCCACCACATTATTAGCAGATGTACCAATAACTTCATTACCCTTTGACTTTAACCTCTCCAAAAAGTCATTATAGTTATTCATTGAAACCCTACCATTTACTCATTCGCATCTTGTAACAAGAATTGCCATACGAATCATCGGGAATTAGCAATCATTAATTTGAAATCTCGCAGCATGTCTATGCCAACAGTTATATGTGTACGTACAACGTCTATCTCCTGGACTTACATACTTTGAATGTGAAGTTTCTGAAAAACACCTTGAACTGTGAACTAGTTCTTGAAATGCTGACGAAGCAGCAACAACTGTAAACGATCTTAACAGTAAAAAGTTTGATGATAAAGAATAGTGTATTGGCAAAGCTCAGAAAAAGAGAAGTTTTAGAACTGGAAAACGGATTGAGCAAAGTATGAAAGAGGCTGTGGACAAATCACAAGGGCGAAACATGCCTTCAAAGAATCTAAATGATTCAGTACCTGCTGAAGTCATTAAAGGAATACCTTGCTCTTGACTCTAAACCCCTGCGGACAATATTCTTCATCATCCTCTGATATTAGAAATTCTAAGATATCATCATATCTTTCATTATAAATATCCTCCATATTTCTGAAGATATTTTCTTAATTATTCTTATCCGAAATCATTTACCTCTTCGCGCTATCTGTATTACATCATAAAAGAAACTATTTTAGTTTCTAAATTCTGAAACATTCGAGTTTAAAATAGGAATATTTTTTTTTTGAAGTAGTGTTGAGAGCTGAAGCATGAGTTAGTATAATATAATGACACTTGATCAACGTGATTATATTACAGTAATTCATGCTGAGTTTCTAAATATAACGTGATGATTCATAGATCATAACGTCATCATGTGCCATGTTACACGACTCCTATATTCTATTTAATCTCTAAAATATCAAGAAAATATTTCTTGATGATTCGGTCTTTTCTAGGGTATTCTGGTAATTTAACAAATCAAGATCGTGCCATTACAATTTCCTTCTTAGAACATTAACTATGTTCATTCAGAAATTCATATCTACGAATTCTGGACCATTACATACGGTGCTTAATCTCAAGAAGAGGAAACGAAAGAATGAAGCTCCGAAATAGAAATAGGAGTATAAATCGCAGCAAATAGAAGGGAGCATTAACTGTGGATGACAATAATTATAGAAGACAGAAGCAGGGACTTCGAAATATAAAGGAGGATATAAAGCCCAACGACGACCCAGAAATTATAAACCATATATATCGATGCATATAGCAATATAAAGACATGGGAGAACTTAAAACACTATAAAATTAAGAGTATAGTAAAAGTAAATAGATTCTTCCAGTGGCAGATGAAAGAAAAGAATGACAGATATGAAAGTTAGGAGTATATCAAGAATCAGAACTGGATGGAGCATATTAGTGAATAAAACGTGTGAGTTGTGGAAATAAGGAAACGAAGGGGGTGGATATATAGTAAAATATCCGACAGAGCAATCAAAACATATTATCGCATTTAATCAAAGCTGATCTTAACTTCCTTAATTTTCGAAGAACCAAATCTTATTACGAAGATTTTCTCTAAATTCCTTGAATTTCGAAAATCAACCGTGACTATGTCATTGGTTAAAAAGAACGTGCATTTACTCATTTCATTCTTTTGTGATAACTTCACTCGTACCCTTCACAAAAATCAAAGTGCTTTATCTATATTACTTGATGATAATAAAACTCTAATTTTCAACTCGTATACGTCATGAAAACATACTTATTGTCAGCCATGACCATTCCATTCAAATTTCGGGACGAAATTTCTTTAACGGGTAGGTACTGTGACAACCCGGAAATTTCCAATCTAATTTAAACTTTATCTTTATATTATTCCGACACGATAAGCAAAGTTTGTTAAGTTAAATCTCAAGAATTTTAAACTGTGTTCATACATTCATTATAACCTCGACCAAATTCCGACGATTCATGAACCGTTATATATAAATAGATATGTAAATATATGTATATATATATATATATATATATATATATATATATATATATATATATATATATATATATATATATATATATATATATATAACTTGAGAATATTAATAAAGTATTAAACGTATATTACTTTACACGAACGCATTTGTTTCAATATGTTTATCGATGGAATTAGAAGATAATATCAAATGATTGATTTATCAGATACATTGTGATATGATTACGGGTCTATGTTATGAGGTCCACTGTGATTTAAGAAATCTATTCTTTTTGACAACATTCAGAAAATGGTAAAGTGATTTATAAGTAAGAACGTGGAGTGTAAATAACTTAGATGTTGGATATCGACAAGTTAAGTAACTCGACATTTTTCATACGTTTATTTAACCTTTGGACTTTATCCCATGCTTCACCAACAAACCGTAATTTAAAAACTTGAAACCAATTATGAATATATATGATTCTACTTTTCTAAAACGTTTTATGATATAATGATTTCCATTATTTTAACCTTTTAACAAAATGATTCTTAAATATATTTAGTTTTGGAAAACAAAATTATCATATTTATTTGATTTATTTTCAAACGTACAAAAACATTTTTAGTTTAAAAAGAACTTTATTATTAAAACGTATATAACTTTTATAAATATCTAGAACCACTTTTGACAACTCATTACTTAACCAGTATGATAAAGATAACGATATTTATATTTTATTTTATTAAATATAAATAATGATTTAAATTAATTTTATATATATTTATACGCGTATTATACGTACATAGTTTTATACTTTTACTATACTTTAACTTTACCTTTACTTTACTTTTACTTTACTTTAACTTTAATAATTTACTTTAATAATTCATACTTTAATAATTCACTTTAATAATTCATACTTTAATAATTCATTTTAATAATTCATACTTTAATAATTCACTTTAATAATTCATACTTTAATAATTCACTTTAATAATTCATACTTTAATAATTCAATTTAATAATTCAAAAATCTATTATAAATAGAATTCAATAGGTTTCATTATTTCATAGAAACTTGAAATATATTTCTCTAAACTCTCTCAATCGACTTACATATATTTATTTACTCAGTATTATTTCAAGATATTATTAGTATACATAAAATACTACGACGAGGTCATGAGCGTATTATTTCAAAATGGATTTTTCGAGCGGGATAGAGCTAAGGAAAACATGGGTTATAGCTATGGAGGTGATGGGTATGGTTCATGGGTATGCTTGTGAGGTCAATCTAGTGTTTATCGTCTCCGTTGCGTCTACGTACCTTTCCTGCAATATTGAATCTCAATATTGATACGTGAGTACTCGTAAATTATTTTTACATATTAATAGTGTATCCCTGACTAGTGCTCGAGAATATAGGATTATGCATGCTTGTACTTTTGATATTGCCCTTAGATAGGTTATGTTGAATCCTGAATTAGTTACACTTGCGGTTGAGATAAGGTATAAGATATGCATGTCCTTGGAAGGCTAGCGAAAAATTGAGAACTTTTCATTTAGATATCGAATGGGTTCGATGAACGAATTAGAAGTTATAGTCAATTGAATTTTTATAAAAATGATTATTATTATCGTCGTTATTATCGTCGTTCTAGTTTTATCTTATTATTATCATTATTAATAAAAGGAATTATCATTAAAAATTGTTATTTTTATTATTATTACTATTGTTATCATCGTTAAAGTTATAATTAGTATTATTATTATTATTATTATTATTATTATTATTATTATTATTATTATTATTATTATTATTATTATTATTATTATTATTATCTTATTATTATTATTATTATTATTATTATTATTATTATTATTATTATTATTATTATTATTATTATTATTATTATTATTATCATTATTAATATATATATCACTATTTAAAAATGGTTATTGTTATTGTTATTATTATTATTATTATCATTAAAATAGTTATTAGTATTATTAATAATATCATAGTAATTATCATTATTAGTATTATTGTAATTAAAACTAATATTAGTAACACCTAATTCTTTTTAGTACTATTATTATTAGTATTATAAACACAATATAAAAGACGATTAAAAGCTATTAAACGAAACGATTAGAAAATAATGAGTATAAGTATCATGATGAAATTAAAATATTATAAGATATTGATCTAGATAAAATTATCATTCTTATTATTTTTATCATTACTATTATTATTAAAAGTATCGTTAGTATTAAAACTATCATTTTAACAAAAAATATCATTTTAATAGAAATGTCATTGTTATTATAAAATATCATTATTATTATCATTTTAAATAGAATTATTATTTTAAAGTTAATATTAAAAAGTATCATAGATATTAAAGTTATCATAATTAGAATTATCGTTTTATTATAATATCATTATTAGTAAATATAAAAATTGATATTTTTAAAAGAATAATAATAATTATTATTGCAAAATAATACAACTTTTACTTATTATTATTATCAATGTTATTTTATCAAATTAATATGTAATACAAATAATATAATTACCTTAATAAAACCTATCATAATATTTTTTTTAAATTAACTTTATAAATTTTATTACTTAAGATATATAAAAGTATATTTTTATATAAAATTTTATTTATTAATAAATGAATTATATTATTTACTCTATTAAATCTTTTAAAAATATTTAAAAATATAAAACGACGATATTTAAACTATATAATAATCATGTATAAATTTTGGAAATCATTTTGAGTCAAATTAACTTTTGTTGATCTTTGCATATTAGTCTCGAGCATTAGGATTGTGGTACACTATGACTTGACCTAATTTGTTAGACAAATATTGACCAGCACATATATATACATAATTAATTTAGGTTCGTGAATCCGAGGCCAACCTTGCACTTGTTCAATGACGTTATATGTATTTTTACTACGAAATACAGTATGGTGAGTTTCATTTGCTCCCCTTTTACTCTTTACATTTTTGGGGCTGAGAATATATGCAAATATTTTATTAACTGTTTTACAATAATTATATGCGTGAGTTTCATTTGCCTTTTTACCCTTTATATTTTTGGGCTGAGAATACATGCGCAATTTTTATAAATGATTTACAAAATAGACACAAGTACGTGAAACTACATTCTATGGTTGAATTATTGAAATCGAATATGCCCCTTTTTATTAAGTCTGGAAATCTAAGAATTAGGGAACAGACACCCTAATTGACGCGAATCCTAAAGATAGATCTATTGGGCCTAACAAACCCCATCCAAAGTACCGGAT
Source organism: Rutidosis leptorrhynchoides (assembly GCF_046630445.1). Classification (NCBI taxonomy): domain Eukaryota; kingdom Viridiplantae; phylum Streptophyta; class Magnoliopsida; order Asterales; family Asteraceae; genus Rutidosis; species Rutidosis leptorrhynchoides. The sequence goes on from NC_092334.1 coordinate 271,538,417, forward strand.
GCTTTAGTACTTCGAAATTTATATCATGTCCGAAGGAGGATCCCGGAATGATGGGGATATTCTTATATGCATATTGTTAATGTCAGTTACCAGGTGTTCAATCCATATGAATGATTATTTTTGTCTCTATGCATGGGACGTATATTTATGAGAACTGGAAATGAAATTCTTGTGGTCTATTAAAATGATGGAAATGAATGATTATGATAAACTAATGAACTCACCAACCTTTTGGTTGACACTTTAAAGCATGTTTATTCTCAGGTATAAAAGAAATCTTCCGCTGTGCATTTGCTTGTTTTAAAGATATTACTTGGAGTATTTCATGGCATATTTCGAAGAACGTTGCATTCGAGTCATTGAGTTCATCAAAGATTACTATTAAGTTAATTTATAATTGGATAGTGGATATTATGAAATGGTATGCATGCCTGTCAATTTTCGATGTAAAGAAAGTTTGTGTTTTAAAAACGAATGCAATGTTTGTAATATGTATCATATAGAGGTCAAATACCTCGCGATGTAATCACCTATTGTGAATCGTTTATAATGTATATGAACGGGTCCTTTCACCATCCAAGGATCCTTTGAAGCTAGATCCATTTTTCTCTTTTCCAGTAGGTTTATCCAAGGAACTTAAGGTAGTAATGATGTTCATAACATCATTTGATTCATACATAAAAAGCTATCATATTCGAAGTGGTAAACTTGTAATCACTAGAACATAGTTTAGTTAATTCTAAACTTTTTCGCAAATAAAGTTAATCCTTCTAACTACACTTTTAAAATCAACTATACACATGATCTATATCTATATGATATGCTAACTTAATGATTTAAAACCCGGAAACACGATAAACACCATAAAACTGGATTTACATCGTCGTAGTTACAACCGAGGGCTGTTTTGGTTTGGATAATTAAAAACTATGAAAAACTTTGATTTAAAAGCTATACTTCTGGGAAAATTAGTTTTATTTTGAACATGAAACCATATCCAAAAATCATGGTTAAACTCAAAGTGAAAGTATGTTTTTCAAAACAGTCATCAAGATATCGTTCTTTCGACGAAAATGACTACCTCTTTCAAAAACAACTTGTAACTTGTATTTCCGACTATAAACCTATACCTTTTCTATTTAGTTTCATTAAGTCAAGTTCAATACAAAACCGTGGCTGCTTAAATCACTCTAAACGGATTAGAAACGAAGAAATGGCGAGCAAAACAAAATTGGTAAAAACTACTCATTTTAGCTACGTGAAAATTGGTAACAAATCTATTCCAACCATAACTTAATCAACTTGTATTGTATATTATGTAATCTTGAGATACCATAGACACGTATACAATGTTTCGACCTATCATGTCGACACATCTATATATATTTCGGAATAACCATAGACACTCTATATGTGAATGTTGGAGTTAGCTATACAGGGTTGAGGTTGATTCCAAAATATATATAGTTTGAGTTGTGATCAATACTGAGATATGTATACACTGGGCTGTGGATTGATTCAAGATAATATATATCGATTTATTTTCTGTACATCTAACTGTGGACAACTAGTTGTAGATTACTAACGAGGACAGCTGACTTAATAAACTTAAAACATCAAAATGTATTAAAAGTGTTGTAAATATATTTTGAACATACTTTGATATATATGTACATATTTGTTATAGGTTCGTGAATCGACCAGTGGCCAAGTCTTACTTCCCGACGAAGTAAAAAAAACTGTGAAAGTGAGTTATAGTCCCACTTTTAAAATCTAATATTTTTGGGATGAGAATACATGCAGGTTTTATAAATGATTTACAAAATAGACACAAGTACGTAAAACTACATTCTATGGTTGAATTATCGAAATCGAATATGCCCCTTTTTATTAAGTCTGGTAATCTAAGAATTAGGGAACAGACACCCTAATTGACGCGAATCCTAAAGATAGATCTATTGGGCCTAACAAACCCCATCCAAAGTACCGGATGCTTTAGTACTTCGAAATTTATATCATATCCGAAGGGGGTCCCAGAATGATGGGGATATTCTTAAATATGCATCTTGTTAATGTCGGTTACTAGGTGTTCACCATATGAATGATTTTTATCTCTATGTATGGGATGTATATTCAAATATGAAATCTTGTGGTCTATTGTTACGATTTGATATATATAGGTTAAACCTATAACTCACCAACATTTTTGTTGACGTTTAAAGCATGTTTATTCTCAGGTGAATATTAAGAGCTTCCACTATTGCATACTAAAATAAGGACAAGATTTGGAGTCCATGTTTGTATGATATTATGTAAAAACTGCATTCAAGAAACATATGTCGATGTAATATATTTCTATTGTAAACCATTATGTAATGGTCGTGTGTAAACAGTATATTTTAGATTATCATTATTTGATAATCTACGTAATGCTTTTGAAACCTTTATTGATAAAATAAAGGTTATGGTTGTTTTAAAAATGAATGCAGTCTTTGAAAAACGTCTCATATAGAGGTCAAAACCTCGCAATGAAATCAATTAATATGGAACGTTTATAATCAATATGAACGGGACATTTCAGTTGGTATCCGAGCGTTGGTCTTAGAGAACCAGAATTTTGCATTAGTGTGTCTTATCGAGTTTGTTAGGATGCATTAGTGAGTCTGGACTTCGGCCGTGTTTACTTGAAAAATGATTGCTTAACAAATTTTGTTAGAAACTATATATTTTTAACATGTGAATATTATGTGATATATTAATCTCTTAATTTGTTTGATATTATGTGATAGATGTCTACCTCTAGAACAAGTCTCATTGACTCACCTAATAATAATGAAGAGTAAAATGTAAATTGGAATGATTCGTGGACTGATTCACAAGTTCCCGAAGAGGAACCGAAAGAAGATTTGGAACCGGAAGAAAAATCGGAACCGGAAGAAGAAATAGAACCAGTGGGGGAAATAATAAAACGGTTAAGTAGAAGAAAATCCTCAACCAATCGACCAAAGTTAATTATGGTCAATGGTGTTTTCGCCAAGGAAGCAAAGTATTGGGAGGATTACCAATTCTCCAATGAATTGGATCCCGACAAGGATTCCGATGATGTTATAGAAATTACCCCAACACAATTTAATAAGGCAAAAGAGAACAATAAGGGAAAGGGCATAAAAATAGAGAAATTTGATTCAAAACCCGATGAACTTTATATGTATCGTCAACACCCGTATTTCTTAAGTTGTGACAATAACCCGGGAACCTCTAAACCACTAGGTTTTTCTAAACCAATGTGGAAAACGACGGCTCGTATTAGGGAAACATCATATATATCCCTAGAAACTTGGCAAAACGAACCAAAACTGAAGAAGAAGAAACGAGAGAGTCAGAATAAGATAGTTGTATTCGTGTGGTGTAATATATGTAATATAGTGTGCTTATGCTTTATGATATATGTAAAAATTGCTTGTAATAATAAGTATTTTTTTACGAATCTAACTCTTGTCAATTTTACAGTATAAAAACACAAAATGGATAGACAACTCAATATTTTAAGAGACCTACCCGGAGACATGATTGATGAAATCTTGTCTAGAGTCGGTCAGAATTCCTCGGCACAACTATTTAAGGCGAGATCAGTTTGTAAGACATTCGAAGAACATTCCAAGAATGCCTTGATTTATAAAAGGCTTTCGTTCGAAAGATGGGGGATATCACATTGGGAAATCCATAAGTTACGATGTGTTTACTTTGACGGGTTAAGAAATTATTTTGACTCAATATATCCGAATATAGGACTTCGTGATTTAGAAAAAGCGGCTAACATGCAACATAAAGAAGCATGTTATGCTTACGGGTTAGTAATGTTCGCTTCTCACCAAAGTGAGAACAAGAACATCGGGCTACAACTATTAAACAAAACGTTCCCACAAGTGACGGAGTCGGTAATTGCGGTAAGAAATGAGGTTTTTAGATTGTTACGGGACTGTTGGACATTACGTAACCCTCGTCCCTTTGACGATGTTGCAATACGCTGTCTTATCAACGGCCATAACGGTTATGTTCCACAAGACCAAGGATGGGAAGTAGTCCTAGTAAAACCAGAATGCATGACTTGTTTCTGGACGTATGAATTACGTGTCTTTATTGCCTTTACTGAACGACTTGTGTACTAGCTAGAATTATCTTCACAACTATCTTGTATCAAAGTTATTGTGTGCTATATTTCATGCTATATGTAAAATAAGCGGTATTGTAAGTTTGTAAAATATTGTGTACAAGTTTGAACGCGAAATATTATTATAATCAGTTTTTCATATAGAATTGTAGTAGTTGAATTGTATATTAGCTACTAAGTATGAACTTAACGGGTAGGTACTACCCGAATTTAAACTTATAAAGTGCTAATATGTAGAAAAAGCTTTTATAAATGAGTTCATATTATGCTACGAGATACTATTGACTACTCTTAATATTCTGTATGATTAACTTGTTTCATTTGACTATTTGAAGGAAATGGCACCGACTACTCGACAAACCATGAATATGAGCGAAGAGGAATTTCGTACCTTTCTTGCTGTAAACATAGCCGCAGTACAGGCTGCGCTACATACCAACAATAACCTTGGATCTAGCAGTACAGTAAATCGTGTAGGATGCACCTACAAAGAATTCACTGCCTGCAAACCTTTGGAATTTGATGAAACCGAAGGACCGATCGGATTGAAACGGTGGACCGAGAAGGTCGAATCGGTGTTTGCCATAAGTAAGTGTACTGAAGAGGACAAAGTGAAATACGCTACGCATACATTCACAGGTTCTGCGTTAACATGGTGGAATACCTATCTAGAGCAAGTGGGACAAGATGATGCTTACGAACTACCGTGATCAGCATTCAAGCACTTGATGAATGAGAAGTACCGTCCCAGAACCGAGGTCAATAAGCTCAAGAAAGAACTTAGAGGGTTACGAACCCAAGGATTTGATATTACCACGTACGAAAGATGATTCACAGAATTGTGCCTATTGTGTCCGGTAGCATTCGAAGATGAGGAAGAGAAGATCGACGCGTTTGTGAAAGGATTACCGGAAAGAATCCAAGAAGATATAAGTTCACACTAGCCCGCCTCCATACAACAGGCATGTAGAATGGCTTACAAACTAGTGAACCAGATTGAAGAAAGAATTAAAGAACAGACTGCTGAAGAGGCCAATGTGAAGCAAGTCAAAAGAAAGTGGGAGGAAAACGGTGATAAGAATCACCAATACAACAACATCAATTACAACAATAATCGCAACAACTATCCCAACAATCGCAACATCAATCGCAACTACAGCAAACGGGCCAACAATAACAACAACAACAACAACTACAACAATCATCCCAACAATAATAACAACCGCAACAACAACAACAATAAGAAGTAGCTATGCCAAAGGTGTGAAAAGTATCACTCGGGGTTCTGCATCAAATTTTGTAACAAGTGTAAAATAAATGGTCATAGCGCGGTGAAGTGTGAGGTCTACGGACCAGGGGTTAATAGAACGAAAGGAACAAATGGTGTCAGAACGAGTAATGGCGGAGCAAGTAGTGTCGGAGCAAGTTATGCCAATGTAGTTTGTTATAAATGTGGAAAACCGCGCCACATTATTAGAAATTGCCCGAACCAGGAGAACACGAATGGACAAGGCCGCGGAAGAGTTTTCAATATTAATGCGGCAGAGGCACAGGAAGACCCGGAGCTTGTTACGGGTACGTTTCTTATTGACAATAAATCTGCTTACGTTTTATTTGATTCGGGTGCGGATAGAAGCTATATGAGTAGAGATTTTTGTGCTAAATTAAGTTGTCCATTGACACCGTTGAATAGTAAAT